>NC_137047.1:36364890-36727390 GCF_032717465.1 Coenobita brevimanus
ATGTTGGAATATCACGCCATTTATGGATAATAGCATCGTAACTCATTCCATTGTTGGATGTGTTTGAGCACTCAAATCAAACTAACGCCAAAGTATTTTGTTCTGACTCTGGGAGGTTTAGCAGCCAAAAAGTTCTAATGTAACTCTGATAAAGTTTCTTGCAGGTGAAAAAAAAGTCCTCTGATTTTATCATCTACCAACCATCCACCTGCATCCATAGTTGAAAGGAGATTAGAAATTTTCACCCGAAGTCCTCATGTTCATATTATTATTGCAACTCTTTCACTGTTAACTCGCCCGCACGGAGGCTGGTGAGGTATTGTTTTTGGTCGAGTTTCTTTGTTAGTAGCAGTAAGGGAAAACGGCTGACTGAAATTTCTTGAAACTTTCGGGATATGTGGGCACTGGTCCCAAAAGAAAGTGATTACATTTAAGAGGTACTCGAATGACTCTGAAAGGTCAAAATCAAGGTCACGGATATTCAGAGGGCTATAACTTGAGACCGGTTGAAGATAGATATATGTACTATTATCAGTATATAGGAACTCCCATAGGGGCTTTCATTTACGGTAGCACCAAGACCTTTGTGTCATGGGGGGATGTGAATTTGCGAATTAGAAATGCTGGATGATACTTGAAAATAGAGACAAGGAATTAACTTGTGAAAATCTAGCAGTAAGTTTTACTTTATGCCGGCTTACTTCGTCGATTCTCTAAGGACGAGAATTTATAAACGTTCTCAACAGTACACAGCAGAGACTAATAACTCACGGGTGTTGTTTGTATCACTGTTAGCCTCTCGAGAAAGTGACTCCACCCCTGACAATCAGTAACTAATGCTAAAAATAATAAACAGGTTCTTGCTGCTGTGTAAATCCTGGCTGGCTCAACAGATTTAAGTTTGATACAAAAGAACTGGTCTAAGTACCAGTTATGAATATTGTAAAGAGTTTGTGCGAACTAGGAGCGGCAACTAAAATAAGCTTAATGTGGAGAAATAAAACACGAGTCTAATTACATTAAGCTCAAAGAAAAGAACTGTAAATTTATTGATTACAATGAAATAAATTTACGTTACATGAATCTCAAAAATGAATTCAAAATAACAAGGAGAATACACTCACTTGCTCATTCAAAAGCTAATTAAACTTGAGCCTAGAAAAACGAACAGAAATACTGGTCAGTGAAGGGGAGCTGAGACGAAAGTCTGGACGCCTGTGATTAACATCAAAGCGCTGCTCTTTGCTGTTAGCCCACTTTGTCAATTCACCGTCTAAGTGGAGATTCAGGAACTCGCTGTACAACGGAGGCACTGCCCTACAGTGGCCACAGACGGTCCTATCCTCGAGGCGACTCAAAGGTGACTAAATTCAAACTGGGAAAAGAGGTAGGGGCTGGCCGTGTTTGCCGGATGTAGGCGTGGCCTAACTCAACGGTCAACGGAAAGAGGGCGAACAATACAGTATAGGCTCACAATAAATCACTCAGTGAAAGCACTAATGTCGTGGGTAAGAATGGTCACTCGTGAAACAGTGACAAATGTTCTGAAAACCATCCCGATTGATGTGAATACGAGGACGGTTGAATTGAGTGATGCCCATTGGGAATTCCACTAGAGTTAGTGGTTTTCTCACTAAACTACAATGTCACGAATTTGTATGAATGCACTCGCGCAAATTCGTAACAATTGGGTCTTAAGTGACCTTGAAAGGTTAAACTCAAGGTCACGGATATTCAGGGGGCTATAACTCGAAACTTGTTGCAGACAGATATTTACTATCATCAACAAATAGGAAGTCCAATGTGGTCTTTAACTCATACCATGATCTTTTACCTTAAGTGATCCTAAAAGGTCAGCCTAAAAGTCATGGTTATTCAGGGGGCAATAACTTGAAACTGGTTACAGATAGAGTGATATTTACTATTAACAACATTTAGGAAATCCCATATGGGTTTTTAATTGGTATCATGACCTTTGGCCTTAAGAGACCTTGAAAGGTCAAACTCAAGGTTACAGATATTCAGGGAGCTATAACTCGAAACTGGTTGAAGATAATTACTATTATCAAGATATAGGAAGTCTGATATGGGCTTCAATTTGGTACAATGACCTTCCACCTTGAGTGACCTTGAAAGGTCAAACACAAGATCCCGCATTATCAGATGCTATAACCTGAAAACGGTTGAAAATGAAATAACTGCTGTCGGGCGAGGTTTGTTGAGCCTGGCAACACTTGTTTTACTCAGCTCCGGAGAGCACCTAAATTGTGAAGGATTTCGTGGAGATTATTTTCATATCTCCATTTCTAATAATGCTCAGCAAACTGAGGAGTGTCTTTTGGAGGCAGGCAGAAAAAAATAGAGTATTGTAGTGGAGTAATTTAAATGCCATGAGTGAAGCTAACATCCACTGTGCATGAAACCAAACATGATTCTATACAGTGGGTGGTTCATGTAGGTGTAATTGATCGAATTGTACCATAACTCACCCCAACACCACTCCTCACCCTATCACCACCCCTCATCCCAGTACCATACCCCACTTCACGACCATCAGTCACCCCATCACCACCCCTCATCCCAAAATCATATCTCACTTCAGCACCATCCCTCACCCCATCACCATCCCTCATCCCAATATCATTGCTCGCTTCAGCACCATCCCTCACCCAATCACCACCCCTCATCCCATCACCACCCCTCACTCCAGTATTACACTTCACTTCAGCACCACCCCTCACCCCATCATCATCTTTCACCTCAGTATCACACCTCACTTTGATAAAAGGACAAACATACTTGCAAAATGCCCACAAATAAAGTCTGTTTGCAAATTACCAGACTATTTGGACAACAATCAAAACATTGATCTTTCTAAGAAATGAACCTAAAGGGTTAGTCAGTTTACAAAAAGGCCAGGAAACTGACCTTTAAAATTTACTTGAGTCTGCTAGCCTTTTGTAAAAAAGAAAGAAAAAGAAAAGAAAGAAAGAAAGAAAGAAAGAAACTTGAAGGGTTATCAAGTATTCAGTTGGATACACTAGTTAAGAGGTGTGTGTGTGTGTTCTTACCTAATTGTTACCTAATTGTTCTTACCTAATTGTATATACAGTATACAGGAATGAGTCAAGCTCGTACTGTCCCGTGTCTTAAACCATATTTATCGTACATATCCTTAAATTTGTGAATTATTTTGGCCCACACTATTTCATTCGGTAGTGCATTCCACTTATCAATTGCTCTATTTGGGAAACTAAATTTCCTTACGTCTTGATCACCTCTCTTTTTATGCAGTTTTTTGCGGTGTCCTCTTGCTGATGTTTCCCCATACGTTAAGTAATCATTTATGTCTATTTTCTCCTTTCCTGATATGCATTTATATAGCATAATCATGTCACCTCTTTTCCTTCTCTCTTGAAGAGTTGGTAGATTCAGTTTATTTACTCTTTCTTCGTAGCTTAGATCCCTTAAGCTTGGTACCCATCTTGTAGCGGCCTTTTGAACTTTTTCAATCTTGTCTATGTGTTTTTTGAGATAAGGATTCCAGACTACTGATGCATACTCCAGGGTTGGTCTCATGAATGATGTTATTATCTTTCTTAGCATGGCTTCATTTATGTATGTAAACGCTATTCTCATATTGGCAAGCAGTGTATACATGTTCCGTACCTTCTCACTGATGTGGTCAGCCGGAGATAGTCTGTTATTGATAATCACGCCTACGTCCTTCTCTCTTTCTGATGTGTGTATGGTTTTATTTCCTGACATATAATCCCAATCAGGTCTTTTTCCACTTTTACCAAACTTGATTACATGACACTTGTCCACATTGAATTCCATTTGCCATGTATTACTTCATTCATGATGTTTATTTAATTCTTCTTGTAGCTCTTTACAAGAGTCTGTGTTAGTAATTCTCCTTTGTATTTTTGCATCATCTGCAAACGTATTTAGATTTATCATTTATATACACTAAAAACATGATTGGTGCCAGCACTGAGCCCTGTGGTACTCCACTAGTCACTTCTTTCCATGATGAGTAATTTCCCCTTAGTACTGTTCTCATTTTTCTTTTCATGAGAAAATCTTGTATCCAACAATACAGTTTGCCTCGAATTCCTCCTTGATGGTACAGTTTCCATAAAAGTCTTTGGTGTGGTGCTGTGTCAAATGCTTTCTTGAAATCTAAATAGATCCTGTTCACCCATCCTTCTCTTTCCTGTAATGTGTCTGTTACTTTGTCATAGTAGCTCAACAGATTAGTAACACATGATTTTCCTTTTCCAAATCCAAACTGTCTTTCTGTTATCATATTGTGTTCTTCTAAATGATTTCTCCAAGCTTTACTTATAAGCTTTTCTAATACCTTGCTTACAACACTGGTCAGTGATACTGGTCGGTAGTTAAGTGGATTTTGTCTATTCCCTTTCTTGAGTAAGGGAACAATGTTTGCTTTCTTCCAAATATCAGGTAGTTTACCTTGACTCAAGGATTTAATTAAAAATAATGGTTTACTTAACTCCTTTGCACATTCACGTAGCACCCAACACGAAATTTCATCAGGACCATTAGCTTTTCCTTTGTCTAATTTACTTAGTTCCTCTTGTATTTCTTTTTCTGATGTTTGTATATCTGATAGTTTGTGTGGGCATGCATGTTCCACATGATCCCTTTCAAAATTTTTTTCCTCTGTAAAAACTGATTGGAAATTCTTGTTTAGTGCTTCACAAATATCTTTCTCTTGTGTATAGGTGATTCCATCGTCCGTAATAGATTGTATTTTATCTTTTACTTTGGTTTTGCTTCTGATGTAATTGTAAAATAGTTTTGGTTGATCACTATTTTTATTAATGATATCCTCCTCAAACTGTTTTTGGGCTTCCCTCCTTATTCTTGTATAATAGTTTCTTGCCTGTTTGTAATTAGTATATGCCCTTTCACTATTGTGTCTTCTGTATCTATTCCACAACAAATCTCTTTTTTCTTTTGATTTTTTACATTCTGTATTGAACCATTTCTGTATTTTCTTTTCTGCTTCTTTGTGTTGTGGGATGTACTTCTGGACTCCTATTTCATAAAGTTCACAGAATTTTTCATATATAGCATTTAAATCTTGTCCTCTAAGTACCTTTTCCCAAGCAATTTCTAAGAAGTACTTCTTTAGGTCATGATACTTTCCCTTTGTATAATTTAGGCTCTTTTTGTAACTCTCATTGCTGTTATCTATGTCATATGCAGTCCTGAAGTTGCAATCGAGTCCTCTTTTTCTGGTGCTTTCCCTTACATGTTGCGTTAGGAAAAACTCTTGCACAAGATCCAGGAGCTTTTAGTCCCAATAGCTTTCTTGGCTTATTATATCTAGAGTATTCCAATTTATATTTGTATTAAAGTCTCCAGTTAGTATAATTCTTTTCGATTTCTCTTCCATTTTATGTAGTAATGCTCTTAAACTCTGAATTGTACTCTCCGCCAGGTCCTCATATTCGTCTCTTTCCCATGTGTTTGATCTGGGTGGCATGTACAAATTGGCAACAATTTCTTTCCCTTCAGATGCATTTATCTCTACTGCAATCAGTTCTACTTGTGAGGGTATATCTAATTCTGTTTCTTTGACTTTTAGATTTTTCTTAGTTAATATTATAATTCCACCTCCCTTTTTTAAGTTCCTATCTCTTCTCCATATATTATATTCCTCTAAGTTTAGGATTTCATTCGATATCCTTAGTGTTAATTTTGTTTCAGTTAGGCATATTATATGTGGTTCATTTTCTCTGACATAATCATTCATCCCTAATAATTTAGATACCATTCCATCCACATTTGAGTACATCAACTTAATCATCTTGTTTATATACTTGTCATGTGTGTGTGTGTGTGTGTGTGTGTGTGTGTGTGTGTGTGTGTGTGTGTGTGTGTGTGTGTGTGTGTGTGTGTGTGTGTGTGTGTGTGTGTGTGTGTGTGTGTGTGTCCGCACGCAAGCATGGCGTTCTTGGCACTGTGAGTCTTGTGGTGTTGCAGTACAGACGTGGTTTGCTACATTCTGTCCACCCATTCTCACAGTGTGGCAGGATACAGTGCCTTATACTGCTTAAGGGAGTGCACAATAGCACTCAAGATTCGCCAAGTGGACTTGCCAGCTTGTACACTGAGGTACCTAATATTTGCCTCTTTAATTTTCTTATCTTCACTTGAGCTCTCTCTGGTCTTTCGAAAAAGATTCCTGTTTTCATAAAAATTAGTTGTCATTTTTGCACAACAATCTGCATTGAGTGTTTTCTCTCTCATGACTAATTTCTCTGTGTGTGTGTGTGTGTGTGTGTGTGTGTGTGTGTGTGTGTGTGTGTGTGTGTGTGTGTGTGTGTGTGTGTGTAATCCTGAACGGTACGAGATCGATAGCTTTCTGGAGCAGGGAAAAGTTTTTGGATTTTAATATCAAGAAAGTAATTAATCAGGTTCTTCACAAGATAAACCAGTTATTATAACACACACACACACACACACACACACACACACAGAAATACTGTTACGCCAATCTTGAGGAAGACACTCCTTGCGTGAATATTGTTTGACTGGTTAGAACAAAATTTAATGGCGAAGCCCTACGAAAAAATAAAAATAAAAAATTGTGTGACATCATTCTGTATGAGTACAATGAGTTCTGGTCCTCAGGGAACGACTGTCTGCTATAATCCTCACATCGGTTACATAATTTATACAATTCATATACTTCCTCCACAAAAATTTTTGCATTGTAATAATCACGTGATTCTGGATAATTGGAGCTAAGGGCCTACACACCACAAGTAAATATATCCCACATATTCCCCTAGTAGTTTTATGTGACTCACAACGATACTTATCCCTTCACTTTGTTGACATCTATTATATTGCTAAGCTCTCTTTTTGTTATCTACGATTATTATATTCAGTTTTGAATAGAATTATCAAGCCGGAGTGGATACATTTATAATTCTAAGCTGAATACTAGATCGAACTGAATACTGGAAATTATTAACTGATACCCTACTCCTGTGTAAGATTATAATGGGTCAAAAGATGTGTAATTTGAGTTTTGTATGCATTAAAAATACTTTTGCCCCGGTCAGATAAATGACCCAAACTGGAATTAGGTGTGCCTTAGTCTCTTCTCTTGTTTATTGAAGTAACTTGAAGAAACTGCCGTGACTGACGCTGTGGGATGCGAATGGAAAGGTGATGGGTGGAGTCACCAGCACGTAAGTGCATAGAGTTAGAAGTACTGTACAGCTGAAAAGATTATTGATGAAAAGAAGGAAGAAAGTTGGTGACAGGACAAAAATCCTGAGCAACACCACTATTGATAGCTCTGGGGAAATATTGGAGGCCATCGACAGCAGCAGAAAGAGAATGATCAGAATGGAAATTGGAGATCAAGGCACAGATGGATAGAAACTGTAATAGCAACTCGATCAAATGCCTTTGGAATGCCATGAGTAATAAGAAAGTTTTTGCCAAAGTCACAGTAGGTGGAACACCAGAGTCTTAAAAGAAGGGGAGATCAACAGTAGAGCGTACCTGGCGAAGCCCATGTGGGCAATCAGTGAGAAGGTTGTGGCAGGAAAGGTACTTTGCTTATATATATATATATATATATATATATATATATATATATATATATATATATATATGTATATATATATATATATATATATAAATATATATATTTGATCTTAGCTGGAGCACGCATTGTACACTCACTTGAGGTACTGCTGTCTTCTTCCTTACGTCTATTTTTCTTATTCTTTAGTTTACTCTCATCTCTTCCTATTGTTTCCCGTCCTTGCTGTCAGTATTTATTGCTCTTTTCTTTCCACTGCAGGCGGTTCTACACCAAATAAGAGGATTGTTGGTTTCCTGTAATGCAATAAACCGTTTTTAACGCTGGTAGTTTACTATATATCCCCTAATGGGGTGATGTGGAGCTTGATATGGTGTCCCTATTGCCTGGGAGGATAGACGCAATACGGCATCCATCCAGGAACAAATACCCTCCTTTAATCCCCGTTCCTCGCTGTGGCAAGGCGCTGTCTGCCGAAAGGGAACACTGGTTCATGGCACAGGATAGCCCTTGAGGAGCGTTTGCTTACCTGAGGTCGACGATTCTGCTCTACCGAAGAGGCCGGGATTATACAACAGCGACAACAACATCAACAGCTCTATTGTTTTCTTTATTTTTTCTAACAGACTTAACCATCAGAGTAATGGCATCATTAGGCTTAAGTATGACGGTGATTATGAAAGATTTAGAAAATGAAGTACACACAAGTACACACATAGTTTTATAATTACATGTAATACTTTACTATTTGGAACTACTGTATACTATGTGTGTGTGTGTGTGTGTGTGTGTGTGTGTGTGTGTGTGTGTGTGTGTGTGTGTGTGTGTGTTTTGGCAAGAGAAAGCAAACAAAAACATCAAGAATAAAGATTATATTATAGTCATATTTATTTTTTTTTTATGTGCTCGACTCTGGACATAGGCTTCTCAGCCTGCCCCCAAGACCCAGTAGTCCTCCTCCGTATCGTACACCTCTACATGTCACCACTTCGGCGCTAACACCCACCGTCCATATTGAATACATGATAGGGCTGTCTCATACAGGACTGGTGTATTGGTATTAGCAGGGGTATTTTTACGACATGTCGGCGGGTCTTCTGGTAGATCAGTAAAGTCTGCCATAATGAAATTCAAATCCTTAAACTGTTCCCTGCACCAGCGGGGATTTTAACCTGGGTCCGGTAGGACTGCAAGCCACCTCCCTACCGATTGAGCCACCGCCTCCCTAGAGTAGAAGGGTCATTAAGGCCGATAGTAAAACATTTCTGTTACAGCCTGACAACGACCAAATAACACTGATGGTTATTCAAGTCTTCAGTGGCGCTGCTGTGTGAACAGGGACAAAGGGAAACAAGCTGCGGCAAACAGTCTGACCGTTAGAAAAAGGACACAAACTGTCTGATCAAGTAGGTTCATTGGTTCACATTCCGGACATTCCGTTCTTATTGTTCAATACTATACTTCGAACTCAAGTCGAGTATAACAGGCTGATGATCGCCCCAGTCCAATCCACCACCACACTCTTCACTATCAGCAAATATGAACTCAGGTGCTCCCCTCACATCACACTTAACGATGTACAAGTGACATACAACCCATCCACTAAGGTCCGTGGACGCACCTTCAAAGACCAAGTACAAAATATAAAGAGATGGTGCACCTTAAGAATCACTGTTTTCAGGACAACTGTTGAGCCAGTTTTGGGCAACAAATAGAAACACATTCCCTATTGCAAACACTAAAATATTCTAGATCAGTGATGTTCTGTGTCTCGCTGCCATGGGCGCCCTACCTATATAAGACTCATTACAACACCTTCCAAACCGGAGAACAACGGCCTAGATATCACCACTGGCCACACCAAAACCACTCAAATAGCTCACTTGAACTCTGAAAACACAGTCCTCCCTGTCAGAGATTACCTTGATATTCAGCAGTCTGCACTAGTATACAACACCCTTGTCACTGCGTGAAGGAGACACATAACATACCTAGGCAGAAAAAAGAATCACGACACAAACATTATTAAAATCATTACAGCAATATCTCATCTCCAGAGATTCCAGCACTTGCAATGAAGGAACACCTGCTTACTTCACATGCAGGGCAATAAAACACCTCGATCAGAACACTACCAGTGTATTACAAGCCCCCCTTCTGACATCCACCCATCAGAGGTGTCCTTAAATAGAAATGATCTAGTCCATCTACTTATGGTTTGAATATGACATCAACCAGCCCTCATCAGCTTCCAGCTGAGATTTGTGTTGGATGGAATGACAGATGACACGTGTCCTGCTTGCTGAATAGACCCAGCCAAAATGGCACACTTAATGGAGCACAGACCAGCACAAGTCACACTAAGACACAGACAAAAGATCCACACAGTGGGGCATTTATGCGACAACCCAGTAGGGGCAGTTGCTTGCCGCAGTCGGTGGGTCTACTCTATCAGACGGATCAGGATTGTTATAAAACAACAACAACCAGTCCAAGACCTGTTTTTCCAATCGACCCGTTTTCCGTAAAATTACCTGTATTTTTACTTGGGCTTATTTTCCACATAGAACAGGTGTCCCTCATGAACCAGTCTCCTCTACGGAAACGGCATATTCTCACGTGGTCCCATTATCGCCCATAAACCTATTTCACTTGTGGACCAATTTTTACCCATTGAATCAGTGTTCCTACTTGGGCCTATATTATCAAGGACACACTTCCCATAGGCGTATTTTCACACATGTTGCCAACACCTATTCCTTATAGATCAATCCCTTATAGGTCTATTTTCTCACTACCTGCCCATCAACCATATCCACAGCCTCACCCAATGTGGTCTTTTCAGGAGCACCCTAATAGCATATAATGTTGAAATATTACGCCATTCATTGATAATAGGATCGTAACTGAATCCATTGTTGGATGCATTTGAGCAAAGTAAATCAGACTAATGCCGAAGTATTTTGTTCTGACGCTGTTAGGTTTAGCTGCCAGAATGCTGTAATGTAACTTAGGTAAAATGTTTTGCAAAGGAAGAAAGTCCTCTGATTTTAATGTCTACCAACCATTCACATGCATCCACAGTTAGAGGAGCTTAGCACTTTGCACCAGACCTCATGTTCATATTATTCTTGCAACTCTTGCATCGTAACCTCGCCCGGCCGGAGGCCTACAAGGTATTGTTTTTGGTTGAGTTTCTTTGTTAGTAGCACTACGGAAAAAGGGCTGATTGAAATTACACGAAATTTTGAGGATCTGTGGGCACTGGTCTCAAAACAAAGTGATTACATTTTCGAAGTAAACGAGTGACCCTGAAAGGTCAAAATCAAGGTCATGGATTTTCCGTGACTATAAATTTAGACCTGTTGAAAATAGATATAGGAATTCCCATAAAGGTTTTAATTTAGTACCAAGAACTTTGCCCTCAATGACCTTGAAAGGTCAGTTTCATGGTCGCGGATATTCAGGGGACTATAACTCGAAACTGGTTGCAAATAGATATTTACTATATTCAACATATACGAAATACATTGTGGCCTTCAATATTATTGGTACCATGATCTTTGGCCTTAAGTGACCCTGAAAAGTCAGACTAAGCGTCATAGTTATTCAGGGGGCTATAACTTGAAACTGGTTGAAGATAGATATTTACTATTATCAACATGTTGGAAGTCCCATATGGATTTCTAATTGGTACCATGACCTTTGACATTAAGTGATCTTGAAAAATCAAACTCAGGGTCACGGATATTCAGGGAGCTATAACTCGAAACTGGTTGAAGGCAGAGATATTTACTGTAGCTTGAATCCTTCATGAAGAAATAGGGGATATTCGGAATATCTGAAACTGTCGTGTAATAGACAAACGCAAGATCCCGGATTTTCAGAGGGCTATAACTAGAAAAATGTTGGAAATCAAATAACTGCTGTCGGGCGATGTTTGTTGTAGATGGCATCACTTCTTTTACTCAGCTTAGGGGACGACCTTAATTGTGAAGGATTTTGTGGAGATTACATCCATATCTCCATTTCTGATGGTGTTCGGCATGCTGGAGGCAGGCAGAAAATAATAGAGTACTGTAGTGGAATAATTTAAACGCCATGAGTGAAGCTAACATCGATATGTTGTGTATATCCGCTGTGTATGAAACCAAACATGATCCTAGACGGTGGGTGGTTCATGCAGGTGTACGTGATCGAAGTGTACCATGCCTCACCCCAACACCACCCCTCACCCCACCATCACCCCTCATCCCAATATCATACCTCACTTCAGCACCATCCCTCACTCCATCATCAACCCTCATCCCAATATTATACCTCACGTCAGCACCATCCCTCACCCCATCACAACCCCTCATCCCAATATTATACCACACTTCAGCACCATCCCTCACCCCATCACCACCCCTCATACCAGTGTCATATCTCACTTCAGCACCATTCCTCACCCCATCACCTCCTCTCATCCCATTGCCTTCCCTATTCATACCTCTTATCAGGACCATCCCTAACCCCATCACCACCTCTCAACCGGGTATCATCCCTCACCCCAAAACCGCCCTTATCCCAACACACATCTTTCATTCGCAAATCATTCCCCACCCCACTAACACTCCTCACCCCAACATCACTCCCCAATCCGAACACCACTCTTCACTCTCAACGCCATCCCTAACCCCCACTTCACTGCCTGGTTTCAACCCCATCCCTTACTCCTACCCCACTCACTACCACCTACCCCCACCCCTCACTCCTACTCCAGTATCTCATTTTAACCTACATCTTTCTCTGCTAATGTATTGTCTTACCTACACTGAAGGACGCAGTTATTCTTGATATTGCACATATAACTTACCCAAATGGCATGTCCATAAATTTCCTCCGTCATGCATTCTTATCAACTACAGATATGTATAGATATGAATACTTCCCCAGTTTCTCTCATCTTCATAAGCTTAGCCACCGAAAAGACTGTGAGAGGAGCCGGTGGACGAGCAATAGATTAACCTGTATCCTTCAATGTACACTGTTATGAGAACTGATTTGTTTACATTCTCGTCTAGTTGACTCGGTTTGCTCTTTGTCTGTGCTCAGCCATCAATACAATTGGAAACATGAATATAGCACTGATTGCTACGGGTCGTGACTCAGGGAATGAATGTTGCTTTGGAAAGAAAAAAATACTGGTTGCCTTAATAACCGTCGTGTAATAGACAGGAACTAGAAGACACTCGGAGAATGCATACCTCAGCCAATACCACTGTTCGATCTGGATCCGGATCCAAACCAAAGTTTATAACATGCTTTCTTTGCCCATGGCCCCCCCTTTCAAAGACTTTCATTGTAATTCATTGAGAACTTTGGGAGATATCGCGTGGACAAACAAACAGACAAACATAGTGAATACATAACCTCCTCCAGCTTCGTTGGCGGAGGTAATAAATCTAAGCATTTTGTTTGTTCTGCCTGACCACCAGTTTCACGGCCTCTCTCCATGCGGGAGGATGGGTATACAAGGGTATAACGTTAACCAGTCTTTGCTCAGTTTTGCTAATTTTCCCGGCTGAAAGGAAGTCTTATCAGTGGTTTCTCACTGAAGGCCTCTCGTTGGCAGTGTGTCTGTTTTTCTCCAGTATGTAGAATTAACAGTGTCATCGTGAACAGCTTCTTGTGCAGTCTAAGAACATTTACGACGATTACAATAATTGTACGATCAGCTGACGGACTTTTTTTTTTCTTTGACAGTCGCGGGGATTTTCCTCAGTTGATTACTTTTAAAACGGTAGATATACAGTCATGATGAAACTTCAGCATTACACACACTTCATATTAAATAATATCATCTGGGGATAATAATAACAAAAACAACAACAACAAAACATAAAATTGTCCAAGGACAACTTTAATTGAGAAAAGCTTCCCACAGCCATTGCCTACTAGAAGCCGAGCTATAAATGGACTGCTATGTCAAGGGCACTGATATTGTACACTCGCGGCAAAAAGTCCCTGACCAGGCTGTCCATCACAGTCTGGTCGGGGACTTTTTGCCGCCAGTGTACATGTCACCTTAGGTCATCACAGTCTATAACTCCACCAATATTGTCTTCTCTAGCTTATTTCTTCATAGAATGTTGGGCAACATCCAGATAATCCAGAAAAGTCCTAGGTTTTTACCGCAGGCGAGGTCAAGGTCACTGATCTTGTGCATGTCACCTTAGATCATTACATTCTATAAATTTACCACGTATGGTGGCTGTAGCTTGAATCCTTCGTGAAAAAATAGGGGATATCTCGAATATTTGGAAAAGTTCTACGTTTTGACCCCAGGCGATATCCGAGAATAATAAACCGAATGGAACTATAGTACTTCCTGCACTGCATCCGCCTTAAATGGATATTGTAGTAAAATTTCAGTTTCCTAACTTAAAAAGTTCTTGATATAGGGTGGCTGACTATCTTTTTTGTGTTTCAGATAATTTCCTGCTATCCGGTTGACAGATTGCCACCATATATGGCCAAAAGAAGAGGTCAGCAGTCCGACTAAGTTGGCGAAGTTTGAAGGCTCTGTGCTAAATGGCCTTTGAAATCAGGCAGTTTTAAAATAAGAACATTAATACGGTAATAATAAGAAGAACATTGAAAATCTGTCCAAGGACAGTTCTGATAAAGGAAAATTTCCCATATCCCCAATCTATAAAGGGACCTTGGGGTCAAGATCACTGATCTTGTGCATGTCACCTTAGGTCATCACAGTCTATAAGTCCACCAAATTTGGTGGTTCTAGCTTTTGATCTTCAGGGAAAATTAGGTGACACCCAGAATATCAAGAGAAGTCCCGTTGTTTTACCCCAGGCGAGATCATGGTCACTGATCTTGTACATGTCACCTTAGGTCAATACAGTCTATAAGGCCACAAAGTGTGGTGCATCTAGCTTTAATTCTTCGTGGATTATTAGGTGACACCTGAAAAGTCTGGAAAAGTCCCAGATTTTGACCCGAGGCAATCTAGGTGAATATCAACCGATTGAAAGCACACTCCTTTCTGTACTGCGTCAAACTTAAGGCTATACTGTAGTAAATGTTTATCCTTGTAGCTTAAGTAGTTCTTGAGATAGTGTGGCTGATTCACTTTCCTGTGTTCTGGGTAATATATAGAGACCTGGTAGACGGATTACACCCATATTTGCTAATAGAAGCGGACAGCTCTCCAAGGTGACCAAGTTTGAAGGCTGTACGCCAAATAGCCATTGAAATACCGCAGTTTTAATAATAATAATAATAATAATAATATTATTATTATTATTATTATTATTATTATTAGTAGTAGTAGTAGTAGTAGTAGTAGTAGTAGGAGTAGTAGTAGTAGTAGTAATAATAAAAATAATAATAATAATACCGAAATAATAATAACAATAATAATAATAATAATAATAATAACCAGAACATCGTTAAATTGTCGAAGGATAATTTTAATAAAATGTTTCCAAAGCCATTGTCTCCTAGAAACTGAGCTATAAGGGCCTTGGGACCTTGGTCACTGATTTTGTACATGTCACCTTAATTCATCATATTCTATAAGTCCACCAAGTTTGGTGGTTCTAGTTTTAATCCTTCATTGAAAATTAGGTGACATCCAGATAAATCGGAAAGTCCCAAATATTGACACCAGGCGAGGTCAAGGTCACTGATCTTGTGCAGTGTACCTTAGGTCATCACATTCTATAAGTCCACCAAGTTTGGTGCTTTTGATTTCATCCTTTACTGAAAATTATGTGATATCCAGAGTATCCAGAAAAGTCGTGACTGGAAGTCGGGAGTAACTATAATCTCCTTGCGTGATCCGGATGGCTACTTTCAGATACCCTCAGTGGATAATGTGGATGGATGGTCCATTTTTGGTGTGGAGTGGGTGGATGTACGGAGTACTTGTAGTAAGGAAACGCAACGTGGTTTGACGTAATGCCACCACGCTCGAAACTATGATGATGGAAAGTTGGGGTTTCTTGCTGATTTTCATATCCACTTTTTTTTGTAGTTATATTGGCATAAGGTGCTATAAATACGCATGCTACACGCATTCACATTAGTTACAGTAAATTACCATTTTCCCCCTCCCTCCAAAAAATCTCTCCATTTTGTCTTGCTAAGGAGTGATTTAAGTTAAAGAGATTTGAACACGTTCCATACCGGAGCCATTGTGGGAGGCAAGAATGCCGGCTATTTTCGAGTTTTTTTCCTCCATGAATTGACTGGCTCTGTGACTGCACGTCGGCTGTTTTCCGCCCGGAAAAACGACTTCGTGTTAGGTCTAGCAGCGGCCAGCGAAAGTTGGCTTGCCCGTCCCGTAGACTTCATCGGCTCCCCAGATGGTCGTCACATAGTAATTTTCAGATACCCTCAGCGGTTTACGTGGACAGATGATCCACATTTGGTGTGGGAAGGACGGATGCACGTAGTATTTGTAGTACGGAGTCGCAATCTCGTTTTATCTAATGCTGCCACGGTCGAGACTATGCTGACGGGAAGTTGGATTTCGTGCCAAGTTTTATATCCATTTTTTTATAATATATTGGCGTAAATCACTGTAAACACTCGCATAAGGCACAATGGACACTCAAGCTGCTCATTTACATTATTTATATTGGAAGAGTAAGATATTAACCTAAGATTTTCTAACAATATCTCGAATTACTCCATGGTGGTGGAAAGGATTTGTAAAGAGATAATTTGCTTTTTACTCTAGTCTCCTTTAACTTAAATATCTGCGTTCCATTAAAATTGTCATCTTCCCAAGTCACATTTGAAAATATTCTTCTGCCCTTTTGGTCAGACAATAGTTTCACTATATTTTTATTTGCTTTTACAAATACTGGTGGTGGTGGCGAGTCATATCTTTTCGTTTTCTTTTTTGAAAACTTTATTCAATTTAGTTTATATATGAATAAAAAAATATGTACGTTTACTAGGAAAATCCCACTTAAAAAAAATATATAAGCTATGAGATCTCTCTTTCTTTTTAATCTTGCTAACAAACATACAGGAGTGATTTTTCTTGGAGATATTTGATTATGCTTAAAAAATATATATATATTTTTTGTATTTCCTTCCCCCCTTAAAAAAAATAAAGTTAGGCTATCAAATGTGTCTTTCTTTTTAGTCCTACTAACAAACAAATAGGAGTGATAGTTCTTGGATTTGGTTCGGCTTGTGCCCCCACCCCCCTCCATTTTTTTCCTTTCATCGAAAAAAAATGAAAAAAAAAATGGCTATGAGATCTGTTTATTTTTAATCCTGGTAATAGAGATATAGTTTTATGGGCCATAAAATTCATTTCATATACACACTACCTTGCTCCAATAACTAGATAACTCAATATTAGTTTGGAATAGTTTTTTTCTGATTGGAGGAAATAAATTTCTTTATTACAACCCACCCACATACCTTCACAGGTGTGCTGCCTCTGACAGTGTGACTCGCCCACCCGCATACACACATACATACCAGCACAGGTGTTCCGCCTTTGAGAGTGTGAATTACCCACCCACGCAGACACGCACATGAAAACACCGGTGTGCCGCCTTTGAGAGTGTGAATTACCCACCTGCATATACACACCAGCACAGTTGTTCTGTCTTTGAGAGGAAGTCTGAAATCATTTTCTATAATTGGATTAAACTAATAAGAAATTGATAAGAACATTATCCCTATACTAAAAATAAATCTAGCTAGATATTACATCCAGTCGATCATTTTAGTGACGCGAATCTAATTTTTCCTCTTCAAGAAATATCTCTCTTTATTCAAAGCATTTCTCTGTGTATCTATATTTCTCTGTCTATCTTTCTGCTGCGAGAACATCGGGAAGTATATATATATATATATATATATATATATATATATATATATATATATATATATATATATATATATCCTCTCTGTGCCTTTTCCTTCTCTATAATTCCTCTGCACTCTCCTCTTCCCTTCCCTTCTCTGCCCTTCCCTTTTTCTCTTCCCGTCATAATTCTTCCCTACTCAGCCAAATAAGTAGACAAAAAATAATGTTTAATTATTTTCTAATTTAATAAATTAGCAAAAGCTGAATTTATATGTTTTTTAATGCAGAAATATTACCCACATAGCAAAATGAGCAACAGCAATACTAACTTTGCAAAACTGGCAGGAAACGTGCTTAATATGAACTATATATATATATATATATATATATATATATATATATATATATATATATATGCGATGGACTCTTTGCACAACATGCCTTTTTGGTTAAATGACAAACATATTTGCAAAATGCCCACAATCAAAAGTCTATTTGCATATGATCAGACTATTTGGACAACAACCAAAACATTGGTCGTCCTAAGAAATGAAGCGAAGGGTTGGTCAGTTTACAAAAACACCAGCAAACCGACTCTCATAATTTACTTGAGTCTGCTAGCCTTCTTCAAACAAGAAAGAAAAAGAAAAGAAAGAAAGAATGAAAGAAACTTGAAGGGTAACTAAGTATTCAGTAGATAACAGTAGTTAAGGTGTGTGTGTGTGTGTGTGTGTGTGTGTGTGTGTGTGTGTGTGTGTGTTGGCACTGTGAGTCTTGTGGTGGTGCAGTACAGACGTGGTTCATGT
The DNA here is from genome assembly GCF_032717465.1 of Coenobita brevimanus. Taxonomy (NCBI): domain Eukaryota; kingdom Metazoa; phylum Arthropoda; class Malacostraca; order Decapoda; family Coenobitidae; genus Coenobita; species Coenobita brevimanus. The sequence continues at coordinate 36,383,132 of NC_137047.1, forward strand.
TACTGTATTGTTTTATTCGATCCACACACTCTCACAGTCTGTCTGGATACAGTGTCTTATACTGCTTTAACGAGGTACATAATAGTACTCAGGATTCATCTACTGGATGTGTGAGCTTGGACACTGAGGTACCTAATATTTGCCTCTTTAATTCTCTTATTTTCACTTGAGCTTTCACTTCTCTTTCGAAACAGATTCTTTCTTTTATAGAAATTAGTTATCATTTTTGCATATTTCTCATCTAGTGTTTCTCTCTCATGATTAATTTCTGTGTATATGTGTGTGTGTGTGTGTGTGTGTGTGTGTGTGTGTGTGTGTGTGTGTTTACAGCTGAAGAGAAGCGATATTGATACCTTTCTGGACGTAGGAACAGTTATCGTATTTTAATAACATGAAAGCAATTTAATCAGGTTCTCTAAAAAACAAACCAGTTATGATATAAAGCACACACACATACACACACACACACACACACACACACACACACACACACACACACACACAGATATTGTTACGCCAGTCTTGATGGAGACACTCCTTGCGTGAATCTTTTTTGACTGGTAAGTGCAAAATTTAATGGCGAAACCCTACCAAAAAAAAAAAAAAGAAAATGTGTAACATCATTTTGTATGAGTACGATGAGTTCTGGTCCTCAGGGAACGGACTGTCTGCTATGATCCTCACATCGGTTATATAATACATACAATTCATATACTTCCTCCACAATAATTTTTGCATTGAAATAATCGCGTGATTCTGTATAATCTGTGCTAAGGGCTTACACACCACAGGTAAATATATCCCACATATTCCCCTCGCAGTTTCATGTGGCTCACAACGATACTTATCCCTTCACTTTGATGACATGTTTTCTATTGCTAACCTCTCTTTTTGTTATCTACGATTATTATATTGTTTAGAATAGAATTATGAAGCTGGAGTGGATACATATTTAGTCCTCCTAAGCTGAGAATGGAGTCCCAAGTTTATTAAGTGATAATGTCGGACTGAACTAAAATATTGGAAATTATTAACGGATAGCCTACTCCTGTGTAAGATACTAACGGGTCAAAAAATGTATAATCTGAGTTCTGGATGCATTAAAAATACTTTTGCCTCAGTCAGATAAATGATGCAAATTAGAATTAGGTGTGCCTTAGCCTCTTCTCATGTTTATTGAAGTAACTTGAAGAAACTACTGTGACTGATGCTGAGGGATGCGAATGGAAAGGTGATGGGTGGAGTCATCAGCATGTGAGTGCACAGAGTTAGAACTATCGTACAGCTCAAAAGAATTAATGAAAAAAAAAGAAGAAAGCTGGTGACAGGACAAAATCCTTAGGAACACCACTATTGATAGCTCTGGGGAAAAATTGGAGGCCATCGACAGCAGCAGCAATGGAACGATCAGAAAGGAAGTTGGGGAACAAGACACAGACAGAGGACAGAAACTAACAGCCAAACTCGACCAAATGCCTCTGGAATGTCATGAAGAATAAGAAAGTTTTTGCCAAAGTCCCAGTACGTGGATGTCCAGGAGTCTGAAAAGAAGGTGAGTTCAACAGTAAAGAGTACCTGGCGGAGCCCATACAGGCAATCGGTGAAAAGGTTGTTAGGAAAGATACTTTCCTTTTTTTTTTTTTTTTTTGATAGGTTCAATCACTTTAGAAATGCAGAACATTCAAGCAATATATACATATGTGTGTGTATATATATATATATATATATAAATATATATATATAGATATATATATATATATATATATATATATATATATATATATATATATATATATATATATATATATATATATATATATATATATATATATATATATATATATATATATATATACAGTATATATATATATATATATATATATATAAATATATATATAGATAGATAGATAGATAGATATAGATATAGATATATATATATGTATATATATATAGATAGATAGATAGATAGATAGATATAGATAGATAGATATAGATATAGATATAGATATAGATATGTATATGTATATATGATATTAGTTAGGTCACCCATCGTCCACTCACTTGAGGTACTGCTGTCTTCTTCCTTACGTCTACTTTTCGTTTTCTTTTGTTTACCCTCTCCTCTTCCTATTGTTTCTCGTCCTTCCTGTCAGTATTTATTGTTCTTTTCTTTCCAATGCAGGTGGTTCTACACCAAATACGAGGCCTATTGATTTTCTGTAATCCGAGAAACCATTTTTAATGCTGGTAGTTAACCACATGACTGGAATGTCACTCAGTCATATTGTAGAACTTCTGCCTATCAGAATTCTTTCATTCCCCGAACTGCATCTCTCTGGAACTCGCTTCGCCGGAGTTGTTTCCCTCCAAATTTCAACCCACAGCTGTTCAAGTCTAACTGTTACAGACATTTTATGAACAAAGGACACCAGTAATCTGGTGTATGGATTATTTTATTTTTATCATTTATTTTTCCTTCCTCAGTTCTGTTATAAAAAAAAAAAAAACGTAAACCCCCTAATGGGGTTATGTGGATGTGGTGCCCCTATTCCCTTGGAGGTTAGACACAATACGGCTTCCATCCAGGAACAAATCCTCTCCTTTAATCCCAGCTCCTCGCTGTGGAGAGGCGCTGTCTGCCACAAGGGAACATTGGTTCATGGCACAAGATAGCCCTTGAGGAGCAACTGCTTACCTGAGGTCGACGGCTCTACTCTACCGAAGAGGCCGGGATTATACAACAACAGCAAGAACAACATCAACAGCTCTATTGTTTTCTCTTTTGTTTCTGACAGACGTACCGCCAGAGTAATAGCATCATTAGGCTTAAATATGACAGTGATTGTGAAAGATTTAGGACGTGAAGTACACACAATCGCAGACATACGTTTATAATTACATGTAGCACTTTACTATGTAGGAGTAGGTGAGAATGAGAGGACAAAAGAAGGATTATGTATAGTTGCGAGTAAAAGATGGAAGAAGAGCATAAGAGAGTATGGATCAGTTGGGTCAAGGATTGTGTAGGTAAGATTGAAAGTTGGAATACAAATGTGGGGCTATTGCGTGTGTGTATGCCCCAACGCAAGATCGTGCAAGCAGAGTTTTTTTTATTTTTTTTTTAATGTGAGGAAGAAGGAACCAAAGGCAACGAGCCTGCAAAACTATTCCTTCCAAGAGAAAAACAAAATATAAGAGAGAGCCAAATTCAAGATCCGATCATTTCCAGATGCCTGGACACACTGCGTTTGAAAAACTGAAGATCATAGGAAGTAGGAAATACAGACAGAGGGAGACAGTTCCAGAGTTGACCTGTTGCATAAATGAAGGACTGGGAGTAACGGTTAACTCTTGCATTAGAGAGTTGGACAGAAAAGGGATGAGAGTTTGCTGCTAGACGGGTGCTACGCGCCCGTCGTAGGGGTGGAGGAATGCATGCAGACGGTTCAGAGGAGCAGTGACCATTGAAGTAGCGACAGAAAAGAGATAAAGATACAACAGTGCAGCGAAGAGACAAAGGTTGAAGGGAGTCAGTAAGAGGAGGAGAGTTAATGAGGTGAAAAGCCTTTGACTCCACCCCATTGAGAAGAGCTGAATGTGGGGAGCCTCCCCACATATGAGAGTTGTACTCTACACAGGGGCGGATAAAACCCCTGTATAGAGTCAACAATTGTGCAGGGGTGAAGAAGGAACAGAGTCGGCTTAGCACACCCAATCTCTTGGAAGCAGATTTTACAAGAGATGTAATATGATCTTTCCAAGACAAGTCCCGAGTAAATGAAATCCCAAGCATGTTCAAGGATGATGCAGGATTAAGCTGAATATTATCAAACATTAGTGGGTATACCTGTGGAAGATTTTGTCGGGTTGATAGGTGCAAAAACTGAGTCTTTGATGCATTAACAACAACAAGATTATTTTTACCCCAGTTAGAGATATGAGCCAAGTCAGACATTAGGTGTGCCATAGCCTCATCCCTTGTTTGTTGAAGTAACTGCTGAGATGGACGTTGCGGGAATCGAATGGAAAGGTGAAGGGTGGAGTCATCAGCGTATGAGTAGATAGGGTTAGATGTACAGCTTAGAAGGTCATTGATGATAGGACAGAGCCCTGAGGAACACCACTGTTAATTGATCTAGGAGAAGAACGATGGCCGTCTAAAACAGAGGCTATAGAACGACCAGAAAGGAAGCTAGAGATGAAGGCACAGATAGAAGGATAGAAACCGTAAGAGGGCAGTTTGGAAATTAAAAATTTATGCCAGACTCGATCGAAAGCCTTAGAGATGTCAAGTGCAATGGCAAAGCTTTCGCCAGAGTGAGAGAAGAGTTCTGGACAAATGTGGAAGTGTGCATGGAAAAGTTTGGAAGGAATGAGAGAGTGCTTTTGATCGGTGGTATGAATGGTAAAGTAGGGAATGTGAAGGTGGGTGGAATAGTTGGTGAGTGGGGTGTGCCTGCTGAGATAGATGAGAATGGCAGTGCGTTATTGTACATTTGTGCTGGGAGGGGGTTGGTGATAGCCAATATCCCTCTTCAGGCACAAGATGATCCACAGGTATACATGGCGAGTAATGGGAAGGGTGGTTGGTGACCTGAATGAAAGGAAGGCAATGATTGATTATGTGTGTGTTGATGAAAGGATGTGAAAATGTGTAATGGATGCAAGAGCTTATAGAGGTTGGGGGAGCGGACTTTCTGACCACTTCTTGGTAGTGGCCAGAATCAAGGTCCAATTAGGATGGACAAGTAGAAGGGAGGGACGGGAAGAAGGAGTATTTGTAAGGAGAGTGGAGAGGTTACAAGAGGATGAGAAAAAGGCAAAGTATAAGAGAGAAGTGGAGGAACGATTGGGCAAATATGAAGTGGAGCAGATGGGGGAGGTGGAAGGTGTGTGCAGGGTATTTACGGAAGAAGTATGTGCAGCATGTGATGTGGTATGTGGGGTGAAGAGAAGACGGAGGGGTGTGCAAGGAACAGCATGGTGGAATGAAGAGGTAAGACAGGCTGTGGCACAAAAGAAGAAATCATACAATGAATGGATGAGAAATAGGGGCATGGAGGATGTTGAGAAGGGGGAAGAGAGAGTTATATCTAGAAAGAAAGAGAGAGGTGAAAAGATTAGTATGAGAGAGTAAGAAGAGAGCGGATGAGGAATTTGGAAGGAACTTGAGTGTAAAGTGGAGGGAGTGTAAGAAAATAGAGGTGAAAAGAGTAAGACAGGGTGGAAGTGAAGTTAGCAGGGGAGTGAAAGATAAAAATGGTAGATTACTAGTGGAGAAGGGAGAAAAAGTGAGCAGATGGAGAGAACACTTTAAGGAATTGTTGAACGTAAAGGATGGAAGTAATGCGAGTATAAGTGGCTGGGGAATGGCTGGGAGGAGGAGAGAGGTGAGAAGACAGGAAGAAATCAGTAGGATAGAAGTTGTGGAAGCAATGAAGAAAGTTAAATCGGGGAAAGCCCCAGGAATTGATGGAGTGTGTGGTGAAATGATGAAGTATGGGGGAGAAATAGTAGTAGAATGGATGTGGAAAATGTGCAGATTGGCCTGGGAGGAAGGTAGAGTCCCGGAGGATTGGAAGTCAGGTATAATTATTCCCTTGTACAAAAGGAAAGGGGAAAAACAAGTGTGTGGTAGTCATAGGGGCATCTGTCTTCTTAGTATAATAGGAAAAGTGGATGATAGGATACTTATTGACAGAGAAAGAACAGAGGAATTAGTCGGAGAAGAACAGGGAGGCTTTAGGAAGGGAAGAGGTTGTGTAGATCAGATATTCATTCTTAGATTTCTAGTGGAAGAGTTTCTGGAGAAGGGAAAGAAGTTGTATGCAGCTTTCATGGATTTGGAGAAAGCATATGACAGGGTGGATAGACAAGGATTGTGGATAGTATTAAGAATATATGAAGTAGATGGGAAGTTGTTGAATGCGGTGAAGAGTATGTATGATGGTGCTAAGGCTGCAGTGCGTGTGGATGGTGAATTGAGTGAATTTTTCTCTTTGAAGGTTGGGTTGAAACAGGGATGTGTCATGTTTCCATGGTTGTTCAATCTGTACATGGATGGGGTAATAAAAGAGGTACAAGGTAGGGTAGTGGATGTTGGAGTAGCCCTGGTGAGAGAGGGTAGTGTTTGGAAACTCCCTGTGCTGTTGTTTGTAGATGATACTGTGTTTTTGAGTGAAAAAAGAGAGCTGCAAGGCTTTGTGGATGAGTTTGGGAGAGTGTGTAAGAAACGGAATCTAAAGGTGAATGTAGGGAAGAGTAAAGTGATGGTCTTTGAGAGAGGTGGTCAGTGAATGTACAGCGAGGTTGGATGGTGAGGAATTGGAAAATGTGAGAACGTTTACGTTCTTGGGTTGTGTGATGAGTAAGGATGGAGGTTTGGAGGGTGAAGTGCTGGAATAGGTACAGCAGGGAAGAAAGGTTGCTGGTTCCTTGAAAGCAGTGATAAGAAGCAGGGAAGTGAGCATGGAAGTGAAAAAGTTACTAAATGACAGTATTGTGATACCAACTCTAACGTATGGAAGTGAAGCTTGGACGTTGCTGGAAGGACACAATTCAAGAGTGAGAGCAGTGGAAATGAATTATTTAAGAGGAGCCTGTGGAGTCACATGGAGAGACAGGCTGACAAATGAGAATATAAAGGAGCGTTGTGGTGTGGTTGTGGATATGATAGGAAACGTTAGGAGGAATACACTGAGGTGGATTGGCCGTGTGGAGAGGATGGAGGGTGAAAGACTAAAGAAGAGAGTGTATGTGAGTGAGGTGGAGGGGGGAAGAAGGAGGGGGAGGCCGAGGATGAGATGGAGGGGTGGGGTGGAGAGGTATATGAGAGAGGGGGGTGTGAGTTGGGAGCGGGGCAGTGAAATGGCGGGGGACAGCGCGACGTGGAGGCGATTTGTTTGTGACCATCCCGAACGGGATTGAGGCGTCTGGCGATAGATAGATAGACTTTACTGTTTGGAGCAATACTGTGTGTGTGTGTGTGTGTGTGTGTGTGTGTGTGTGTGTGTGTGTGTGTGTGTGTGTGTGTGTGTGTGTGTGTGTGTGTGTGTGTGTGTGTGTGTGTGTGTGTGTGTGTGTGTGTGTGTGTGATGTCCATAGAAATCGAATAAAACATCAAGAAAAATTAGATTATGGTCATATCTAAAGCATCTCCATCCCTCCACCTCATCCTCTGTCTACCCCTCCCTCTCCCTCTCACCACCTCACCTACATACACCCTCTTAGTCAGTCTTTCATTCTCCATTCTCTCCACATATCCATACCACCTCAGTGTATTTCTCCTAATCTTCTCAACCACATCCACATCCACCCCACAACGTTCTTTCACTTTGTCATTCGTCAACCTGTCTCTCCATGTCACTCCACATGCTCCTCTCAAGTAGCTCTTTTCCACTGCTCTCACTCTTGACTTGTTCCCCTCTTGCAAGGTCCATGCCTCGCTTCCATTCGTCAGGGTAGGGATCACAATACTATCATGCAGTGACTTCTTAACTTCCATACTCACCTCCCTATTTCTCATCACTGCTTTCAGTGAACCAACAACATTCCTTCCGTGCTGTTCTGTTTCACGCACTTCATCCGCCAAGGTTCCATCCTTACTCATCACACTACCCAAGTACTTGAATGCACTCACATTCTCCATAACCTCGCCATCTAACCTCACCGTGCATTCTGTGACTTCATTCCTCTCAAACATCATAACTTTACTCTTGTTTACATTAACTTTCAGATTCTCTTCCTACACACTGTCCCAGATTCATTCACGAAACCTTGCAACTCCCATTCATCATCACTCAGCAATACTGTATCATCAGCAAACAACAACACCGGAATCTTCCAAAACTCACCTTCATTCGTTAGAGTCAGCCCTACATCCACTGCCCTACCTTGCACCTCCTTTAGAACCCCATCCATGTATATATTAAACAACCATGGAGACATCACACAACCGTGTTTCAGTCCCAGACTGAGATCAAAGAACTCACTCAGTTCACCATCCACTCGCGCCATAGCCCTAGCTCCTTCGTACATACTCTTCACAGCACTCAACAAGTTCCCCTCCATTCCATATATTCTCAGTACCTTCCACATACCTTGTCTATCTATTCTGTCATAAGCTTTCTCCAAGTCCATGAAGGCAGCATACACTTTTTTACCCTTCTCTAGATACTTCTCCACTAAACATCTTAGAACAAATATCTGATCTACACACCCTTTTCCCTTCCTAAATCCCCCTTGTTCTTCTCCAACTTGCTCCTCTGTTATATGCCTAACCCTATCAATGAGTATTCTACCATATATTTCTCCAAACACACTAAGAAGGCAAATACCCCTATGGTTACCACATACTTCTCTCTCCCCTTGTCCTTTATATAAAGGAACAATTATACCTGATTTCCAGTCCTCAGGAACCCCTCCCTCTTCCCAAGCCAATCTACATAACTTCCATATCCACTCCACTACAATCTCACCGCCATACCTCAGCATTTCACCACACACTCCATCAATCCCTAAGGCCTTTCCCATCTTGATCTTCTTCATTGCTTCCACTGTTTCCACCCTACTGATCTCTTCCTCTCTCCTCTCATCTCTCCTTCTCCCAGCCATTCCCCAACCACTTATACTCGCACTGCTCTCACTCTTTACATTCGGCAAATCCTCAAAGTGCTCCTTCCATCTCCTCAATTTCTCTCTTCTCCACCAACAATCTATCACCCCTTTCACACTGCCTTACCTTCTTTACCTCCTTCCAAAACAATTCTTACTCTCCCTCCATTTCACACTCAGATTCCTCCCAAATTCTTCATCCACTTTCTTCTTACCCTCCTTCACCAATCTCTTCACCTCCCTTCTCTTGCTCACATATACCTATCTCTTCTCTCTCTCATCTTCTCCCCTACCTCTACTCGCTAGCCATTCACTATATGCCTTCTTCTTTTGTTCCACAGCTCGTTTCACCTCATCATTCCACCATGCTGTCCCTTGCACACCCCTGCATCTCCTCCTCACTCCACAAACCAACTCACACGATGCACCTATCTCTTCCGTGAATATCTTACATACGTCTTCCACCCCTTCCATCTGCTCCAACTCATACCTTCCCAATCTTTCTTCCACTTTTTTCTTATACTCTGCCATTCTCTCCCTGTCTTACAATTTCTCCACTCTTCTCACAGGAGCTGTTTCCTCCTGTCTTCCCCTTCGTTTTTTCAACCATTTTCTTTGCAGCCTTACCTTGGCCATCACTAAATGATGGTCCGAGACTCCATTCCTCCACCCTCTCCACACTCTTGCATCCAACACTTGTCTTCTCATTCGCTCATCCACACACACAAAGTCCATCATTACCTTTCGTTCAACAAATTCACCATCCATCCTCCTCATAACCCTTGATGTATACCTGTGGATCATCTTATGCCGAAAGTAGGTGTTAGCTATTGCTAACCCCTTACCAGCACAGATGTCCAACAAAGCACTACCATTCCCATTCACTATCAGCAAATATGAACACAGGTGTTCCTGTGTAATCACAGTTAACGATGTACGTATGCCATACAATCCATCCAGTAAGGTCCGATGTGTGGTAAGTGACACTGGAAGCACCTTCAAGGACCACGTACAAAGTACTTGTAAAAAGGGGCGGTGCACCTCCAGAATCACTGGAATCAGGACAAGTATAGGGCCAGATTTTGAGGCAAAAGAGAAACACATTCCTTACTCCACAAATTATAACTGAGATCAGCGATGTCCTATGCCTATCTGCCATGAGGCCCCTACCTATCTAATACTCATTATAACACCTTCGAAATCATACAGAACAACGCCCTGAACATCACCATTGGCCGCACCAAAACCACTTTCCAAGCTCATTTAAACTCTGACACAACGTCCTTCCTGACAGAGACTACCTTGATGTGCAGCAGCCTGTACCAGTATACAACAGCCTTGCCATTGCGTGAAAGAGACACGTAACACACCTAGGCACATAAAAGAATCACCATGCAAACATTATCAAAATCTTTGCAGCAATATCTCACCTCCAGACATTACAGCACTTGCAATGAAGGAACACCTGCATTCTTACTTCACATGGAGGACAATACAACACCTCGATTAGAATACTACCAGTGTATTACCAGCCCCCTTTCTGACATCCACCCATCAGAGGTGTCCTTAAATAGATATGATCTAGGCCAGCTACTTAGGTTTTAAATATGACATCATCCAGCCCTCCTCAACTTCCAGCTTAGATTTGTGTTGGGAGGAATGACAGATGACAGGTACTCTGCATGCTGAATAGACCCAGCCAAAATGGCACACACACACAATGGAGCACTGAACAGCACAAGTCACACTAAGACACAGACACAAGATCCACACAATGGGGTATCTATGCGACAACCCAATAGGGGCAGTTGCTTACCTGCAGTCTGCAGGTCTACTCGATCGGACGGATCATGATTGATCAAAAACAACAATAATCATTGCTGGACCTGTTTTTCCAATTGATCCATTTTCCCTAAAATTACCTGATTTTCACTTAGGGATAATTTTCTCAAAGAGCACGTGTCCCTCATGAACCACTCTCCTCCACCACCATATCCTCACAGGGTCCTGTTATCTCCCATGGACGTGTTTCACCTGTGGACCCATTTTTTTCCCCATTGAATCAATGTTCCTTCCTGGGCCCATTTCGTCAAGGACATACTTCACACGGGCGTATTTTGTCACATCCACCATAGGTTTAATCATTCAATAGACCTATTCTTTTTAGGCCTATATTCTCACTACCTGCCCATCCTCCGTATCCACAGCCTCACCCAATGTGGCAAAGATTCCAACATGCTTGCATGCATCGGTCTTGGTCACGCAATGGCGGTTCTCCATGCTGCTAGATCTCTGACAGTCTTCCTTTTCAGTGATTTATCCCTCTGTGACCTCGTCCCAGGTCTTTTTTGATCTCTCTCGCAACCCTACCCTCGTCATTCGCACTTTTCACCTCCCTCACCCAATTGTTATCTTCCATCTCGAACTACCGCTCCTCATCCAAGCACCAGTACATTCACGTCCCATCCTTCCTCTTCCCTCACAATCCTAGCCCTCCGCCCCCAGGCCTGGCATTCAAGAAAGAATTCCACATCCATGTAAGCACTGTCATTTCCGTACCCTTGAGCCTACGAATATCCTCCTCCTTTACTGCCCACATGATAAAAGCAGACTACTGATCTACCAGAAGGCCCGCCGACATGTCTTTAAAATGCCCCCACTAATACCATTACACCAGTCCTGTATGAGACAGCCTTAGCATGTGTTCAATATGGACGGTGGGTGTTAGCACCGGAGTGGTGACATGTACAGTGTATGGTATGTAGAAGGACTACTGGACCTTGGGAGCAGGCTGTGAAGCCTATGGCCGGAGTCGGACACATTAAAAAAATAAAATCACTACCGTACAGTAATACACTCCTAACACATGCAGCATATAAAGATACTTTAGCATGAAGGGAGATCCCACTCAATATTAGGAGAGGCAACAGCTCCTTGAACTTCATTCAACCACTTCTTTCCCAAGCCAGAGAGCTAGCTCCAGCCCTGATTCCAGCACAGGACGTCCTGCAAATAACGACTCTTCCACACACTGAAGAGACCTTCCAACAAGATCAGTCCTTTCACGCCTCTAATTCTACATCCTCTTCCTGACACATCACACACAGGAAATCAGCATTATTTCCCAGCCTGACTTTAATACCGCTGCATCTCATATAAACCCATTTATTACAAGCACTGCGAAAAATGGAGTTACTTCCCACAGCCTTGTGGCAAATTGCACATACCCACACTCCCTCTGCTTTGACAGTACCGTCACCAGCCCTAGATATCATCACTTATTTTTATCCACATTTACTCTCAAATACTTGTACCCAATTTCGTCTCCCCACTTCCTAACTCTCTCCTGTCTTCCTTTGATTCTCTGGATTCATCTCGAAGTGATTATACATCCAACATTTCCCATAGGAGTCCATTCCTCAAGTCACGTGAGAGGCTTTCAAGCTCCATGATAAATAGCAAAGGACGCAAGAGTGACCCCCTGACACATCTCAACATTAACGGAAAACTCAACACTCAAATGTCCATTCACTCTCACTTTGGTGCGAGCACCCACATGTATAGAAATATGCACCCTAACTAGCTACTAACTACTATCCAGTCATTTATATATATATATATATATATATATATATATATATATATATATATATATATATATATATATATATATATATATATATATATATATATATATATATATATCATCATCATCAGCCGTTGAGGTCCACTGCAAGACCGGCCTATTCCTAGCGAAGCAGGGATAATACAGCCAATGTATCTCTAGCCAGTGGCTTAGGCTGTCTGGCAGAGACTGTATGTAGGGTGAGAAGTGCTTGTGAGTGGGATTGTAATGTTGTAGTGGCTTTCGATGTGTGTGTAGTCTGTGAACCAAGTGTAATCGGCCCACCTTAAGCCGATTGGGTGCAAGCATACTAGTATGCGACACTGGTTCAACCACAACACCCCTTGTGTCCGCCAAAGTATATATATATATATATATATATATATATATATATATATATATATATATATATATATATATATATATATATATATATATTTATTTATTTATGTGAGGAAGAAGGAACCAAAGACCATGAGCTCGCAATAACAGTTCCTTCCAAGAGAAAACAAAATACAATAGAGAGTCAAATTCAAGATCCGATCATTTTGAGATGCCTGGACACACTGCGATTGAAAGACTGGAGATCATAGGCAACAGGAAATACAGACAGAGGGAGACACTTCCAGAGTTGACCTGTTGCATAAATGAAGGACTGGGAGTAACGGTTAATTCTTGCATTAGAGAGTTGGACAGAAAAGGGATGAGAGTTTGCTGCTAGATTGGTGCGATGTGCCCGTCGTTGAGGTGGAGGAATGCTTGCAGACAGTTCAGAGAAGCAGTGACCATTAAAGTAGCGATAGAAAAGAGATAAAAATGTAACAGTGCGACGAAGAGACAGAGGCTGAAGGGAGTCAATAAGAGGAGGAGAGTTAATGAGACGAAAAGCCTTTGACTCCACCCTAATGGGAAGAGCTGTATGTAGGGAGCCTCCCCACACATGAGAGTTGTACTCCACACAGGGGCGGATAAAACCCCTGTATAGAGTCAACAATTGTGCAGGGGTAAAGAAAGAACGGAGTAGGCTTAGCACACCTAATCTCTTGGAAGCAGATTTTACAAGAGATGTAATATGATCTTTCCAAGATAAGTCCCGAGTAAATGAAACCCCAAGCATGTTCAAGGATGATGCAGGATTAAGCTGAATATTATTAATCATTAGTGGGTATACCTGTGGAAGATTTTGTCGGGTTGATAGGTGTAAGAACTGAGTTTTAGATGCATTAAAAACAACCAGATTATTTTTACCCCAGTCAGAGATACAAGCCAAGTCAGACATTATGTGTGCCATAGCCTCATCTCTTGTTTGTTGAAGTAACTGCTGAGATGGGCATTGTGGGAACCAAATGGAAAGGTGAAGGGTGGAGTCATCAGCGTATGAGTGGATAGGGTTAGATGTACAGCTTAGAAGGTCATTGACGAAAAAACAAGGAAGAGAGTTGGTGATAGGACAGAGCCCTGAGGAATACCACTGTTGATAGATCTAGGAGAAGAACGATGGCCATCTACAACAGCGGCTATAGAACGACCAGAAAGGAAACTAGCGATGAAGGCACAGATAGAAGGATAGAGACCATTAGAGGGCAGTTTGGAAATTAAAGATTTATGCCAGACTCGATCGAAAGCCTTTCAGATGTCAAGTGCAATTGCAAAGCTTTCGCCAAAGTCCCGAGAAGAGAATGACTAGGAGTCTGAAAGGTAGGTGAGAAGATCGCCAGTGGAGCGTCCCTGTCCGAACCTGTACTGACTATCAGATAGAAGGTTGTGATAGGAAAGATGCTTTAAAATTTTTCTATTGAGAATTGACTCGAAAACTTTTGAAATACAGGACGTTAAGGCAATTGGACGATAGTTGGAGGGTTGGGAGTGGTCACCCTTCTTCGGGACTGGCTGGATGAGAGCAAACTTCCAGCAAGAAGGAAAGGTACAAGTTGACAGACAAAAGCAAAAGAGTTTGCCTAGGCAGGGTGTAGGCACAGAAGCACAGTTCTTGAGAACAACAGGAGGGACTCCATCAGGCCCATCCGGAATCGTCTAAGGTGGAATTGGAGGAGAAAGTCTGTGCGAAGAGATCTGCTTTATCAGTAGAAGAAATAGTACAGAACCACCAGAGTAGAAAAGAGGAGGGAAGGATGATGAGGTAAAGTTGATAGAAAGGTTTTTGGCAAGGTGCCAGAAGGAGCGGGAAGAAATCAAGTTGGTGAGTTGTGAACATTTAGTACAGATGAAATTATTTTTAGCAGAGCGAAGAACAGACTTAGGACGATTCCGGGCAAAAACGTATAGATGATGTGATTCAGGAGAGGGTTGGCTTCGGTACCTTTTGTAGGCCCTCTCCTTGTTGCAGACAGCATTAGAACAATCGTGATTAAACCAAGGCGTTCTTGCGTTAGACAAAGGATACGAGAATGGAATGTATGCTTCCATGCCCGAGAGAATAACCTCCGTAATGAGCAAGGCACATCCAGATGGCTCACAGCCATGGAAGCAATAATCATTTCAGGGAAAATCAAAGAAGTACTGCCTGAGGGCCTCCCAATCCGCGGCTCCAAAATGCCACAGACGACGTTTCCCTGGAGGGTCCACAGGCGGTACCGGAGTGATAGGACAGGTTAAGGTGATAAGGTTGTGATCGGAGGAGCCCAAAGGAGAGAAAAGATTAACAGTGTAAGCAGAAGGATTAGTTGTAAGGAAGAGGTCAAGTATGTTGGAACTCTCTCCAAGGCGGTCTGGGATATGGGTAGGGTGCTGTACAAGCTGCTCTAGGTCATTAAGGATAGAAAAGATGTAGGCTTGTTCACCAGGTGGATCAGTGAAAGGAGAGGAGAGCCAAAGGTGGTGGTGAATATTGAAATCTCGTAAGGTAGAGATTTCAGAGAAAGGAGAAATGGATAGAATGTGTTCCATCGCAGAAGTAAGATTGTCGAAGAATTTTTCATAGTCTATAGAATTAGGGGATAAGTAAACAGCACAAATATATTTAATCAGAGAATGACATGAAAGCCGAAGCCAGAGTGTAGAGAATTCAGAAGAATCGAGTTCAGGAACACGAGAGCAAGATAAGTCATTGCGTATTTATACACAACAGCCACCTTTGGCTTTGAAATGAGTATAGAGAAAGTAGGAGGATACAGAAAAGGGTTTGCTGTCATTTGCCTCAGACAGCTCAGTCTCAGTTAGGAAGAGAAGGTGAGGTTTAGAGGAGGAGAGGTGGTGCTCAACAGAGCGAAAATTAGAGGAAAGGCAGCTAATGTTGCAGAAATGAAGAAGAAGTGAGTCAGACAGTGGTTGCAGGCAGCTCAAGTCGTCACCGGGAGATGGGCGGAAGGTGGGGGCATTTTTGATCCCCCCCCCTGGGGACTCCGAGGCTGAGTGTTGAAATGCCATGATTTTGTTGAATTTTGGAAAAGGAAGTGTAGTGTGTACTGTGCAAGTAGTTTGGTGAAGATAGTTAGAGAAATCTGTATTGGACAGCATGCTGGCCTACTCTCTGTGTAAGTGAGACACTGACAAAGTTCAGCAAAAGGGGATGGTCAGGAACTAGTCCTGAGGGCTGATGAAACTGGAGCTCCAGCACTCCCTGTCATCAGT
Source organism: Coenobita brevimanus (assembly GCF_032717465.1). Lineage (NCBI taxonomy): Eukaryota > Metazoa > Arthropoda > Malacostraca > Decapoda > Coenobitidae > Coenobita > Coenobita brevimanus. The sequence goes on from NC_137047.1 coordinate 36,398,961, forward strand.
TTTCCATCCACCTAGTGAGTACTGCCGTCTTAGACGGCACAGACCATGGGACCCCCTATAGATATATAGGGCTCCACCGAATATAACGAATAAGGTGGCAGAAAAAATTACATCTCACCAGAAAATATGTGGCAGGGAGGTGAGATTATTTGCCACAATCCTCCCAACCAAACATGAGTTATATTGCAAAGTATTTGACGGGCGTTCCTGTTGGATCATCGTCTATTAAAGGTCCAACCGCACTGCCTCCTGTGCTTATGGGCAGTGTGCCACCGAAAATGAGTAAGCACTGTGTTGACAAGAGAGAGACTGGGATAATAAACACTCTTAAATCCATGAAGATCTATGCATACAATGTAAGATGCCTCGCTGAAGATTACAAACTTGATAACTTAATAGCTGAACTGGAAAACATTAGTTGGGATATTGTAGGTTTGAGTGAGACCCACAGAAAAGAAGAAAAAGTAATTCAGCTAAATGACAAGGGCCACCTACTTTACCACAGAGGAAGGGAAAATGAAAGAGTTAGTGATGTATGATTTCTAATTAACAGAAATCTTGCAACCAACATTGTTAAATTCAGTAGTGCATCTGACAGAGCAGCACTGGTTGTAATTAGACTGTGCAAAAAATATACCCTGAAAGTGATACAATTATATGCACCAACTTCTCAGAGCTCAGATGAAGAAATTGAAACATTCTATGATGACATCTCCCAGATTATGGAAGAAGAAAAGACCACCTATACTATACTCATGGGAAACTTCAATGCAAAAGTTGGAAAATCAAAAAATGGAGAAGCATGTATAGGAAAATTTGGAGTGGGAGAAAGGAACGAAAGAGGAGAAATGTTGGTAAACTTTGCAGAAATGTTTAACATGAGAATAATGAACACATTCTTTCACAAAAGAACAGGGAGAAAGTGGACCTGGAGAAGCCCAAATGGAGAAACAAAGAATGAAATCGACTTCATTATAGCAAATAAGGATAACACAATCACAAATGTCACAGTTGTCAACAAAGTAAATATTGGAAGTGACCATAGAATGGTGGGTTGCACAGCAAGATTCCATTTCAAAAGTGAAAGAAAGAAGATGATTAAAGACAAAAAGATATGCCCAATAAAACTCAGTGAAAACAAAGCAGCTTTTCAATTGGAAATAAGGAACAGATTTCAGGCTCTCAGTAATGCTGAATGTGACATTGATGAGCTGAATGACAAACTAACAAAAGTGCTAAAAGAATCAGCGGAGGTAGTAGGAAAACCTAATACAACCAAAGCCGGGAAGTATTCAGAGAAGACACTTGAGCTTATGAAAAAAAGAAAGGTAATGAAAGTAAAAACAAAGAAAGATGAAATAGAACGAGTGGAATTAAACAAGCTTATCTACAAAAGACAAAGAGAAGAAAAAAAAAACATGGATCAAATCAAAGAAACCATCAAAAAAGGAAAAAGTCTGGAACAGGTCCGAAATAAAATGGCACTTGGAAAGCAACAAATTACATCACTAAAAGACAAAAACTGTGAAGCCATTAAATGCAGAGATATGATGCTGAAGAGAGTTGAAGAATTTTACAAAGAACTATATGCATCAAAGACAGTAGCACCAATAACTAACTTTTCTGTTGACACAAGTGAAATATTTGAGGTAGCACCAGACGAAGTAAATAATTCTTTTAAAAATATGAAAAGAAGGAAGGCTCCGGGAGAAGATGGAATAGTAGCAGATTTACTGTTGGATGCAGGAGCAGAAGTACAAAATATGCTTGCTCACTTATTTACCCAATGTATAAAACAGAAGAAAATTCCCAAAACATGGTGTAATGCAATTCTAATTCTACTTTATAAAAAAGACGACTCAAAAGACCTTAGTAACTATAGACCCATTAGCTTGCTATCAGTCATTTGCAAACTTTTCACTAAAGTCCTTACAAACAGAATAGCTAAAAATTTGGAGGAAAACCAACCTCGTGAACAGGCAGGATTCCGAAGCGGGTACTCGACTACTGATCATCTGCACACAATGAATCAGCTAATTGAGAAAACTACAGAATATAATAAACCACCGTGCTTAGGTTTTGTTGATAACGAAAAAGCTTTCGGCTCAGTGGAGCACATAGATATTATAAATTCATTGCGAGAAGAAGGAGTGAATGAGAACATTGTAAAACTGCTCGAAAACATTTATAAAAAGGGAACTGCTACAGTTAAATTACATAAGGACTCAGAGAAATTTAAGAGTGAGAAGGGCGTGCGTCAGGGAGATACAATTTCACCAAAGTTATTTACAGCATGCCTAGAAAGTATTTTCAGAAAGCTAGACTGGGAAAACAAAGGAGTAAACATAGATGGAGAAAAGCTAAATCATTTAAGATTTGCAGATGACATTGTCAAAGTAGGGCTAAAGATGAACCGGAGTAAAGCTAAAGTAATATTTAATCCACAAACACCAAAGAGCGTCATAAGAATAAGTGGAGAAATTATTGAAGAAGTTGAGGAGAACAATTACCTGGGACAAATACTAAAATTAACGAAAGATAATGACAGCGAAATAAAAACACGCATTACAATTGGATGGAAAGCTATCGGTAAACATAGAGACATTTTGAAAAATAGCTTGCCCGTTTGTATTAAACGAAAAGTATATAACGAATGTATAATTCCAGCTATGACGTATGGTTGTGAGACTTGGAAACTGACAATATCGATGGAAAATAAATTAATTCGTTCTCAGAGAGCAATGGAAAGGTCAGTGTTGGGAATATCTTTAAGAGACAGGAAAAGATCAACTTTGGTGAGACAGCAGACTAAAGTCAAAGATATTATACTGTAGAAGTTATAAAAGAACAGAAAGGGAGGTGGGCAGGCTATGTAGCAAGAACAAGGGATAATCGATGGAGCAAGAGGTTGACTGACTGGACACCAAGAGTTGGTAAGCGTACAAGAAAAAGGCCAGACAGGAGGTGGAGAGATGCGATAAAGAAATTTGCAGGGAAAATGTGGCAAAGATTGCCTCAGTCAAGGAATTCGTGGAGAAGATTGGGGGAGGCCTTTGTTCAGCAGTGGACCTGTAATGGCTGATGATGATTATATATATATATATATATATATATATATATATATATATATATATATATATATATATATATATATATACATATATATATATATATATATATATATATATATATATATATATATATATTGCCAGACGCCTCAATCCCGTTTGGGGTGGCCACAAACAAATCACCTCCAAGTCGCCCTGTCCCCCGCCATTCCACTGCCCTGCTCCCAACTCACACACCCCTCTCTCATATACCTCTCCACCCCATCCCTCCATCTCATCCTCGGCCTTCCCCTCCCTCTTCCCCCCTCCACCTCACTCACATACACTCTCTTCGTCAGTCTTTCACCCTCCATCCTCTCCACATGGCCAAACCACCTCAGTGTGTTCCTCATAACGCTTCCTATCACATCCACATCCACACCACAACGCTCCTTTATATCCTCATTCGTCAGCCTGTCTCTCCACGTGACTCCACAGGCTCCTCTTAAATAACTCATTTCCACTGCTCTCACTCTTGACTTGTGTCCTTCCAACAATGTCCAAGCTTCACTTCCGTACGTTAGAGTTGGTATCACAATACTGTCATGTAGTATATATATATATATATATATATATATATATATATATATATATATATATATATATATATATATATATATTGTTACGGAACAGAGAGAGATAATGAACACTTCAAGTGAGAATACTAAAATCACTACTGTCCTGCAAAGTTCCAGGTTCAAAACAAAAGAGTTAGGTAAAATTACAAGTTAAAGTTTAATGCTCAAACTAACAACTAAACATTCAGGACTCAGAAGGATAATGTAATGGCAAAACAGGTTACATATATGGTTAACTGCGATAGCCTCAATTAACACGAAATTAGCAAGAGTAAATTTATCTAAGTCAGCCCTGATAAAATGAGAAAACCGGATAATGCTCAGTTAATGCAAGATATAATATTATTACGGATACAAAATATTACTAACTCTGGCTGACAATATGAATCACAAAAACTTTACCAGGCCTGCAAATCAACGCCTCAGGCCACACAGTACAAGAAAAATGGTAATAACACTTATACTCAAATTATACAGCAGCTAGATGGCTGGAGACTTCCTGAGCACTCACAAATATACACTATACAGGGGAGGACAGAGATGTGAACAAAATGAGGAGTAGGTCTAAGTGGCAATTAATGCAGAGACTCAGCTCATTATACAAGGGCCGGCAGAGCTTGATACAACTTGTAAGAAGGACGCGCAAATGAAGCCATAGGGGACAAAGAGTTGACAATCCTGCTCTGAACAACAGAAAGAACGACTTACTCTACTATAAGGGGGAGAAGGGGGGAGTGAGGTTGAACACGCAAACCTGGTCACTATGGAAGCCACGAGGCGAATCGTGATCAAACATGCAGCATACTGTACGTTAGAATTATACAAAGGATGATGAAATCATAGGCTATGTAACACCTCCCCACAAAGAAAAGGAAATTTCTTATTACTCTAAAACAATCGGTCTAAAGTCTAGCTAAGCAATCTGCAATAACATTTTCCTTCCCCTTGACATGTTGTATGTCTAATGAATACTCCTGAAGAAGTAGACTCCATCTTGTCAATCTTTGATTTTTATCTTTAAACTTACTAAGGAATCTCAGTGGGTTATGATCGGTATAAATGACTATGGGGTCAAAACCAGGACACAAATAAAATGAAAAATGCTGTAAACCCAATATCAAGGCCAAAAGCTCTTTCTCAATAGTTGAGTAGTTCTTTTGAGGTGGAGTGAACTTCTTACTGTAATAAGATACAGGGTGTTCAATACCCTGATCATCCTCTTGCAGCAAAACAGCCCCAGCTCCTGTATCACTTGCGTCAACAACCATCTTAAAAGGCTAAGCAAAATTTGGAGTAGCGAGCACTGGCTGACTTAATAGGATAGCTTTAAGTTTACTGAAAGAGGATTTACAGTTATCTGTCCAGACAAATTTAACTCCCTTTTTCAGTAGGTCTGTAAGTGGTGATACAAGAATTGAAAAGTTAAGAACAAATCTCCTGTAATAACCTACCATTCCCAAAAATCTTTATAGCTCTTTCCAACTTTTAGGACTGGGAAGATCACTTACAACCTGAACCTTAGCTCCTGGTGGTGCAACATGTTCATCACCAATTACGTACCCAAGGTACTGAACTTTAGCTTGACCAAACTCACACTTTGATAAATTAACTACAAGATTAGCCTGAACCAAACGCTCAAGAAATTTACTGACATGGCATAGGTGATCTTTCCAGTTGTCACTGAAGATTAATACATCATCAATATAAACAACACACCCTGCCAAACCCTCTGTTACAACATTCATGAGCTTCTGAAAAGTGGCTGGTGCATTCTTCATACCATATGGCATTACAGAACATGCAAAAGTCTTTCCTAGTGTTACAAAACATGAGATCTCCCTAGCACGTTCAGTCATAGGTACTTGCCAGTATCCCTTCAACAAATCAAACTTACTTATGTACCTAGCCTTTCTGATCTTGTCTATGCAATCTTCCACGCGAGGGAGAGGGTAAGTGTCTGTTTTGGTTATCTGATTAACACGTCTGTAGTCGATGCAAAGCCGCTGTGACCCACCTGGCTTAGGGACTAGAGTGACAGGAGAACTCCACTCGCTCTGACAGGGCTCAATCATCTTGTGGTCCAACAGGTAGCCAAGCTCCTTCTGGATGAGAGCAACTTTCACTGGGTTCACACGGTGAGGAGGCAGTTTAATTGGCTTTGCGTCTCCAACATCGACATCATGCATCAACACAGTGGTTCTTCCTGGAGTGTCACGGAACTCTTGCGGGTACCCCTGCAGTAATGCCAAAAACACCTGCCTTTCCTAGGGAGCTAGATGAGAAAGTTTAGTCTGGAGATCATTCATGATATCAGGATTCTTCCCCAAACTATCACTCAGGCACATACTGCATGGGAGAGCTTCACTTGCAGACTCGGGTGGAACAGCTACAGTGCAGACTGGGTTATTTTCATGCCGCCTGTGATATAACTTCAGCATGTTGATGTGACAAAGTTGCTTGTTCTTTCTACGATCTGGTGTGGCGCTGACATAGTTGACATCACTGAGTTTCTTCTCCACGAAATAAGGACCACTAAACTTGGCTTGAAGAGGTTGCCCATGCACTGGTAGCAGAATCAAAACCTGATCTCCTGGCTGAAAGTGGCATAACCTGGACTTCTTATCTTACCAACTCTTCATCTTCTCCTGAGCAGTTCCTAAATTCTCTCTCGCCAGCTGTAAAGCAGTGGACAGCCATTCTTTGAACTTCATCACATACTTCAGTAGGTTGACGTCATCTTCCTCCGACAGCCAGCATTCCTTGCGTAGCTAAAGTGGTCCTCTTACTTCATGGCCAAACAGTAGTTCAAAGGGTGAGAAGCCCAGTGATTCATTTGGAGATTCTCTTGCGGCAAATACAACGAATGGAAGACCTTTATCCCAATCTTTCTGATGTTCCAAACAGTATTTCCTGAGCATCGATTTGAGTGTTTGATGATATCTCTCCAACGCTCCTTGGGTCTGGGGATAGTAAGCTGAAGACGTGATCTGGGTGATGCCCAACTCTTTCAGAGACTGCTTGAAAACATTTGACATGAAATTTCTTCCCCGATCTTACTGTACCTCCTTGGGCAGACCAAACTTGGTGAAGAACCCTAGCATTTCCTTAACCACGTCCAATGCTGAGATATTTCTAAATGGAATGGCTTCAGGATAACGAGTAGCCATATCAATCAGAGTCAACACATAAGAAAATACTGAAGAAGTCTTAGGAAGAGGGCCCACAATATCCACCAACACAAGGGTGAATGGCGCCTCAAAAGGAGGAATGGGAACTAGCGGTGCAACCTTTTCGGTCTGATTACACTTCCCCACAACTTGACAGGTGTGACAAGACTTACAATACCAGGAAACATCTCTGAAGATACCTGGCCAGTAGAAGTGTTTCAAAATGCGTGCCACTGTCTTCCTCACTCCAAGGTGTCCTGCCAAGCTGGAATCACGAGTCACTCTAATGATATCCTGCCTACAAACACGAGGGATGACAACTTGATGTACAACCTCCCATTCACAGTCGGCTGATGCTGTTGGGGGTCTCAACTTCCTCATAAGTACTCCTGACCTTATATAATAACAAGTACAAGCACCAGCTGACTCTTCCTCACTGCAAGCAGAGTTAGCTAGACCTTTCAACTCAGGGTCAGCAACCTGCAACTCAACTAACTCTTGACGAGACAAATTATCAACACTATGGGGTACTGCCTCATCTGGTGAGTGGTCCAAATTAGCAAGAAAAGTGTCAGCTAGGATAACATCATCATCATCATTATTCTCTAAGTCACCAGTAATTTTAGACTCAGCCCTAGTGACAGCACATGCAGAGAACACATCAGGGACATCACAATCCTGGGTCGCAGTCACTGGTTCACTAGACAACTGAGGAGCTGGACACACTTGACTTCCACCAATATCATTTCCAAGTAAGAAAGTTACACCTGACATTGGGAGAGTCTCAACTAACCCAACCATAACGGAACCATTAACAAAACAAGACTCTAAATTCACTATGCACAGAGGGACAGAGAAGTGATTATTCCCTACACCTTGTAAGATTACAGTTTCATCAGAGGAATTAACATTAAAGCCTAGAACACTGGTCAGCATAAGGGATTGGTAAGCACCTGTATCACGACATATTTTAACTGATTTCCTGTCATTACTGTCCAGAGGACTGACAAAACCATCAGACAGGAAACTAGCACATGAACTCTTGAGAGTGTCACCCACGTTACTGCTCAAAAGAGGAGCTTCATCATGAGAATATAATTTACCCCTCAAAGCAGGTTCAGTTAACTCGGTTAAAGAATTCTGGGAACTCTCAAGGGTGGACACTAGACCAATTGACTGAATATTTAAAGACTCCTTTTTGTTCACATCACGCTGTCTCCTGAAACATTTCTCCGTAGTATGACCAAGCTTACTACAATAAGTACATTTACTTTTCTGAAATCTAGAGGTGGAGCTGGTATTTACTTCCTGAGAAACATCATCTTTATTCCCTTTCCTGTTACCTGTACTCTGAGCAGAGGCAACGCACTTACTCTCAGCTTTCCTTTTTTCTTTAGAATATCTCTTGTGAGTGAGAACATATTCATCAGCTAAAATTGCAGCATCAGACAAATTATCTATTCTTTTCTCATCAAGATATAGGTTTACATCTTTATTAATACTCCTTTTGAAGTCCTCCAGCAAAATCATCTGCTTAAATTTATCAAAATCAGAATTTACATTCTTAGAATTTAACCACTGCTCTAACAGATCTTCTTTGATTTTTGCATACTCAACATGGGATTGCTTATCTTGCTTATAAGTTGCCCTAAATTTTACTCTATAGGCTTCAGGAACAAGCTCATAGGCCTTAAGAATTAAGCTCTTAACTACATCATAATTATCAGATTGATCCTGAGGCAAAAATGCATAAGTTACTTGAGTTTTACCGGTGAGAACACTCTGAAGGAGTATTGGCCAATACTTTTGGGGTCAATTAAAACCTGTAGCTACCCTCTCAAACAACTGAAAATACTTTGTTAAATCAGATTCATTAAAAGGAGGGACAAGTTTAACATTTTTAGCCACATCAAAATCATCAGAGCTAGATGATCCAGTTCCACCTTGTTTCATGCGATACTCATGGTCTGCCTGAATCCTAGCAAGTTCAATTTGTGCCTGAGCCTGTGCCTGTGCCTCCTGAATACGAGCATGAGACTCAGCCTCCTTAGCCTCAGCCTCCTTAGCACAAGCCTGAAACTTAGCCTCCTTAGCACGAGCCTCCTGCAGGGCTAGCTGTAACTTAGCTATTTCAATCTGCGTTTGCTCATCTGGAGGAGTTACATTAAACAAGCTTTTATTAATCATGTCAACAATTTGATCTTTAGAATGATGAGAGCGAACAGCAATTCCCAATTGTTGAGCAACAAGCTTAAGTTCATTCTTTGTTCTGTTTTCTACATCACACACTGTTTGCACATTTGACAAAAAATCTTTGGCTTCATCAAGACTAGTAATAGTAGACATCATGAAGAAATTACATTCACAAAATATCAAGCAATATCCTTATGATAACATCCTGAATATCCTGATAAGAGGTCGCCAAATTTATGTTACGGAAAAGAGAGAGATAATGAACACTTCAAGTGAGAATACTAAAATCACTACTGTCCCGCAAAGTTCCAGGTTCAAAACAAAAGAGTTAGGTAGAATTACAAGTTAAAGTTTAATGCTCAAACTAACAACTAAACATTCAGGACTCAGAAGGATAATGTAATGGCAAACCAGGTTACATATATGGTTAACTGTGATAGCCTCTATTAACACGAAATTAGCAAGAGTAAATTTATCTTAGTCAGCCCTGATAAAATGAGAAAACCGGATAATGCTCAGTTAATGCAAGATATAATATTATTACGGATACAAAATATTACTAACTCTGGCTGACAATATGAATCACAAAAACTTTACCAGGCCTGCGAATCAATGCCTCAGGCCACACAGTACAAGAAAAATGGTAATAACACTTATACTCAAATTATACAGCAGCTAGATGGCTGGAGACATCCTGAGCACTCACAAAAATACACTATACAGGGGAGGACAGAGATTTGAACAAAATGAGGAGTAGATCTAAGTGGCAATTAATGCAGAGACTGAGCTCATTATATAGGGGCCGGCAGAGCTTGATACAACTTGTAAGAAGGATGCGCAAATGAAGCCATAGGGGACAAAGAGTTGACAATCCTGCTCTGAACAACAGAAAGAATGACTTACTGTACTATAAGGGGGAGAAGGGGGGAGTGAGGTAGAACATGCAAGCCTGGTCACTATGGAAGCCACGATGCGAATCGTGATCAAACATGCAGCATACTGTACGTTAGAATTATACAAGGGATGATGAAATCATAGGCTATGTAACAATATATATATATATATATATATATATATATATATATATATATATATATATATATATATATATATATATATATATATATATATATATATATATATATATATATATATATATATATATATATATATATATATTGCCAGACGCCTTAATCCCGTAAGGGGAGACAACAAACAAATCGCCTCTATGTCGCCCTGTCCCTCTATTTCATTGCCCTACTCCCAGCTCACACACCCCTCTCTCATAAACCTCTCCACTCCATCTCATCCTTGGCCTCCCCCTCCATCTCCCCCCTCCACCGCACTCACATGCACTCTCCTCGTCAGTCTCTCGCCTCTCCACACGCCGAAACCACCTCAGTGTGTTTCTCCTAACGCTTCCTATCACATCCACATCCACACCACAAAGCTCCTTCACTTCCTCATTTGTCAGTTGTGTCTCTCCATGTGACTCCACATGCTCCTCGCAAATAACTCATTTCTACTGTTCTCACTCTTAACTTCTGTCCTTCAAAGAAAGTCCAATCTTCACTTCCATACGTTAGAGTTGGTTCCACAATACTCTCAATGTAGTAGCTTTTTCACTTCCGTGGTCACTTCCCTGTTTCTTATCACTGCTTTCAAGGAACCAGCAACCTTCCTTCCTTTGTTGCACCCTTTCAAGCACTTCACTTTCTGAACTTCCATCCTTACTCATCACACTACCCAAGTACTTAAACGCACTCACATTTTCCAATTCCTCCTCATCCAACCTCACTGTACATTCACTGACTTCACTTCTCTCGAAGACCATAACTTTTCTCTTCCCTACACTCACCTTTATATTCTGTTTCTTGCACACTCTCCCAAACTCATCCACAAAGCCTTGCAGCTTTCCTTCGTCTTCACTTAACAACACAGTATCATCTACATTACAGGTAGTTTCCAAACATTGCCCTCTCTCACTAGGGCAGCTCCAACATCCACTGCCCTAGCTTGTATCTCTTTTATAACCCCATCCATATTCAGATTGAACAACCATGGTGACATGACACATCCTTGTTTCAATCCAACTTTCAAATTGAAAATTCACTCCAGCCCACTATCCACGCACAGTGCAGTCTTAGCACCCTCATACATACTCTTCACGGCCTTCATCAACTTCCCATCTACTCTATATACTCTTAATACTTTCCACAATCCTTGTCTATCCACCCCGTCATGTGCTTTCTCCATATCCATGAAAGCCGTATACAACTTTTTGCCTTTCTCTAGAGACTTCTCCAATAAAGATCTAAGAATGAATATCCGATCTACACAACCTCTTCCCTTCCTAAAACTTCCCTGTTCTTCTCCGGCTAATTCCTCGGTTATTTCCCTAATTCTGTCAGTAAGTATCCTACCAAATACTGTACTTTTCCTATTATACTGAGAAGACAAATGCCCCTATGATTGCCACACACTTCCCTTTTTCCTTTGTAAAGGGGAATAATTATACCTGACTTCCAATCCTCCGAGACTCTGCCTTCCTTCCAGGCCAATCTGTACATCTTCCATATCCATTCTACTTCTATCTCTCCACCATGCTTCAGCATTTCACCACATACTCCATCAGTTCCTGGGGCTTTCCCATTTTAACTTTCTTCATTGCTTCCACAACTTCCATCCTACTGATTTGTTCCTCTCTTCTTACATCCCTCCTTCTCCCAGCCATTTCCCAGCCACTTGTACTTGCTTTACTTTCATTCTATATGTTCAACAATTCCTAAAAATGTTCTATCCATCTGCTCACTTTGTCTCACTTTTCCACTAGTAACCTACCATTTTTATCTTTCACTCCCCAGTTAACTTTTTTGGCACCCTGTCTAACTTTCTTTACCTCTTTCCAGAACATTTTCTTATATTCCCTCCACTTTACACTCAAGGTCCTTCCAAATTCGTCATCCACTGTCACCCCAATAGCATATAATGATGGAATATTACGCCATTAATTGATAATAGCATCGTTATTGACTCCACTGTTGGATGCATTTGAGCACGTATATCAAACTAACGCCATAAGTATTTTGTTCTGACGCTTGGAGGTTTAGCTGCCAGAGTTTTTTTTATATAACACTAATAAAATGTCCTGCAGGTGAAGAAAAGTCCTCTGATTTTAACGTCTACAAACTATCCACCTGCATCCACAGTTGAGAGGAGACTAGCACTTTGCACCCGAGGACCTCATGTTCATATTATTTTTGCAGCTACTACATCGTTTTACTCAGATTAGGAGAGCACCTCAATTGTGATGGCTTTTGTGGAAGTTATATCCATATCTCCATTTCTAATAGTGTTCGGCAAGCTCAGGAGTGTCTTCTGGTGGTAGATAGAACAGAGCAGAGTACAGTAATGGAGTAATTTAAATGCCATGCCTGAAGTTAACATCGATATGCTGTGTATATCCGCTGTACATGAAATAAAACATGATCCTATACACTGGGTGGTTCATGCAGGTGTAAGTGATCGAACTGTACCATGCCTCACCCCATCACCACCCATCATCCCAACCTCATACCTCACTTCAGCACCATCCCTCACCCAATCACCACCCCTCATCCCATCACCATCCCACACCCCAGTATTACACCTCACTTCAGCACCACCCCTCACCCCATCATCACCTTTCACCTCAGTGTCACACCTCACTCCAGCACCAACCCTCACCCCAGTGTCATACCTCACTTCAGCACCATCCCTCACTCCAGTATCATACCTCACTTCAGCACCATCCTTCACCCCAGTATCATACCTCACTTCAGCACCATCCTTCACCCCAGTATTATACCTCAATTCAGCACCATCTTTCACCCCAGCATTATACCTCAGTTCATCACAGTCCCTAACCCCGTCACCACCCCTTACCCCCAGTATCATACACCTAAACCACCCTTACCCCAACGCACACCTTCCTCTCGAAAATCATTCCCCTCCCCATTACCACTCCAACGCAACTCCTCACCTACCCCGAACACCACTCCCGACTCTCAACGCCATCCCTAACTCCCACTTCACTGTCTGGTTTTAATCCCATCCCTTACTCCTACCCCACTCAATTCCACCTACCGTCACCCCTCACTCCTACTCCAGTCCCTTCCCTTTACCAACACCCCTCCCTGCTAATCTCTTCCCTCATCTACACTCAAGGACATCATTTCTCTTGATACTGCACATGTATTTCATACGAATGGCATGCCCGTCACCTTCCTCCGTCATGCAGTCTTATCAACGACAGATAGCTATATATATATAAATATGTCCCCATCATCTCTCATCTTCATAAGGTTAGCCACCAAAAAGACTGTGAGGAGTGCCGGTGGTGCAGCATTAGGTGAACCTGTATCCTCCAATGTACATTGTTACAAGAACTGATTTGTTTACATTCTCGTCTAGCTGACTCGGTTTGTTTCCTCTTTGTCTCTGCTCAGCCATCAATACAACTGGAGACATGAATAAAACACTGATTGCTGCGGTTCATGATTCAGGGAATGAATGGGACTTTGGAAAAAAATATGGTTGCCTTAATAACCCTTGCGTAATAGACAGGAACTAGAAAACACTCAGAAAGCGCATACCTTAGCCATTGCCACTGCAGGATCCGGATCCGGATCCACACCAAAATTTATTATATTCGTTCTTGGCCCATGGTCCACCCTTTCACAAAAATTTCATTGAAATTCGTCGAGAACTTTTGGAGATATCATGTCGACAAACAAACATACAAACATACATGAATACATTACCTCCTTCAACTTCGCTGGCGGAGGTAATAAATCTGAGCATTCTTTTTTCTGATTGACCACTGGTTTTGTGGCCCCTCTCCATGCGGGAGGGTGGGCGGGTGGAAGTTTAATATATGGGTATACAGTGAACTCGCCTTTGCTGTTTTGTTAATTTTCCTGGGTGAAAGGAAATTGTATCCAGAGTATCCCACTGAAGTCCTGTCGCTGGTAGCGTGTCTGCTTTTTCCCCTAGAATACAGAATTAACAGTGTCAGCGTGAACAGTTCCTTGTGCAGTCTAAGAAAGCTTCCGACTATTATCATACCATGTTCAGTCGGCATTTTTTTTTTTTTTTTTGCCACATTCCCTGGGATTTTACTCACTCGATTACTTTTAAAATGGAAGATATACAATCATGATAAAACTTCAGTATTACAAACTCTTCAAAATTAAATAATAAAATCAGGAGAAAAAATAACAAATAATATAAAATTGTTCATGGACAATTTTGATTAAGAAAAACTTTCCACAGCTATTGCCTAGTAGAAGCCGAACAATAAATGGACTGCGACGTCAAGGTCACTGATATTGTTCAGGTCACCTTAGGTCATCACAGCTCCACGAAGATTGTCGGCCCTAGCTTTAGTTTTTCATAGAAAATTAAGGAAAATCCAAATATCCAGAAATGTCCCAGGTTTTGATCCCAGGCGAGGTCAAGGTCACGGATCCTGTGCATGCCCCCTACGGTCATTACATTCTATACGTTCACCCCGTTTGGTGGCTCTTGCTTTAATCTTTCATGAAATAATAGGTGATATCTGGAATATCTGGAAAAGTCCCAATTATTGACCCCAGGCCATATCAGAGAATAATAAATCTAATGGAACCACACTACTTCCTGCACTGCATCTGCCTCAAGGCTATATTGTAGTATAATTTTAATTTCCTAACTTAAGATGTTGAGATCAGGTGGCTGACTCATCTTTTTGTGTTTCGGATAATATCCAGTGATGCGGTTGACAGATTGCCACCATATTTGGCCAAAAGAAGAGGACAGCAGTCCGAGAAATAAACCAAGGTTGAAGACTCTGTGCCAAATGGCCTTTGAAATAACGTAATTTTAAAACAAGAACAATAATACGGTAATAATAATAACAAGAATATTGAAAAACTGTTCAAGGACAGTTTTGATAAAGAAAAATTTCCCATGGCCCCAGTCTATAAAGAGACCTTGTGATCTAAGTCACTGATCTTGTCCTTAGGTCATCACAGTCTATACGTCCACCAAGTTTGGTAGTTCTAGCATTAGTCCTTCATGGAAAATTAGGTGACATCTGGAATATGAAGAAAAGTCCCAGTTTTTTACCCCAGGCGAGGTCAAGGTCACTGATCTTGTACATGTCACCTTAGGTCATTATAGTCTATAAGTCCACAAAGTTTGGTGAATCTAGCTTTAATTGTTCATAGAAAATTAGGTGACATGTGGAAAATCTGGAAAAGTCCCAATTTTTGACGTGAGTCTCTCTCAGTGAATATCAACCAATTAAAACCACTCCTTTCTGTATTGCGTCGAACGTCAAGCTACACCGTAGTAAATTTCCAGCTTTGTAGTTTAAACGGTTCTTGAGATAGTGTGGCCGATTCACTTTTCTGAGTTCCAGATAATATCTAGAGATCTGGTAGACGGATTACACCCATATTTGGCTAAAACAAGCGGACAGCTCTCCAACTAAGTTGACCAAGTTTGAAGGCTGTACGCCAGATAGCTATTGAAGTATCGCAGTTTTAACACAAGTAATAATAATAATAATACCGTGTTAATAATTAATAATAATAATAATAATAATAATAATAATAATAATACCGTGTTAATAATTAATAATAAAAGTAATAATAATAATTAATAATAATAATAATAATAATAATAAATCATTTCCTGTGGCACCCCACAGGATGCGTAGTGCTTTGATGAACTCTCTCCTCCAATATTTGTCTCTTGCCATCTCCTTCAGGTCTCACCAACACTCCTCTCCTGCTTCTTTTTTCATTGTCCTGAACCAGATTTCCCTCGGCCTACCTCGGCCTCTTCTTCCTCTAGCAGTCCACTCCGGCACATCCTGTATTAAACTGCCTTCTTTTCTGTATATGTGCCCCAGCCACTTCCAGCAAGACAGTCTCACATATTCATTATGTGGTTCCACTCTCGTAATATCCCTTACTCTTTCATTTGTAACTCTGTCTTGCCATTTTACCCCAGGAATCCTTCCCAGTATTTTATAATAATAATAATAATAATAATATTAATAATAATAATAATAATAATAATAATAATACCAATAATAATAACTATAACACCTTTAATTTGTCCAACGACAATTTTGATTTAAAAATAATTTCCAAAGCCATTTTCTACTAGAAGCTGAGCTATAGGGACCTTGAGATCAAGGTTACTGATTTTATACATGTCACTTTAAGTCATTACATTCTATATGTCACCAAGTTTGGTGGCCGTAGCCATAATCTTTTATAGAAACTTAGGTGACATCTAGATCATCCATAAAGTCCCAGATTTTGACCCCGGGCGAGATCAAGGTCACTGAACTTACACAGTGTACCTTTGGTCATGACAGTCAACAAATCAACCAAGTTTGGTGCTCTTGATTTTATCTTTCATTGAAAATTAGGTGATAACCGGAATATCCGGAAAAATCCTTTTTTTTTTTTTTTCCCTAGACAAGGTCAAGATCACTAATATTGTACGTATCACCTTAGGTCATCACAGTCAATAAATTCATCAATTTGGGTGCCTCTAGCTTTAATACTTAACGGAAAATTAGGTGATATCCAGAATATCCAGAAAAGTCACAATTTTTGACTCCAGACGAGGTCAGGGACACTGACATTGTGTCTGTTTCCTTAGGTCACCACAGTCTAAATGTGCAGTGAGTGTGGGGGTTCCAGCTTTAATCCATCATGGAAAATTAAATGACATCTGGGAAATCCGGAAAAGTTCCAGTTTTGAGCCCGAGGTGAGGTAAAAGACAATAATCTTTTGCATGTCACATTAGGTCATCACAGTATGTAGGTCAACCAAATTTGGTGGCTTCTTTTAATCCTTCATGGAAAATTAGATGACATCCTGAATATCAGGAAAAGTCTCAATTTTCGACCCCAGGCGAGGTCAAGGTCACTGATCTTGTGCACGTCATCTTATATCATCACAGTCTACAAGTCCACCAAGTTTGGTGGCTCGAGTTTTAGTCGTTCATGGAAAAATAAGTGACATCCGGAATATATGGGAAAGTTTCATTTTTGTTTTTACTCCAGGCAGTCTCAGAGAATAATTAACCGATTGGAAGTATACTCCTTCCTGCTCTGCGTCCACGTTAATGCCATATTTTAGTAAAACTTCAGCATCCTTGGTTAAGTAGTTCTTGAGATAGTGTGGCTGACTCACTTTTCTGTTTTCCAGATAATACCCTGAGATCTGGTTGACGGATTGCCACAATATTTGGCCAAAAGAAGCGGACAGATGTCCGACTAATTGGACAAAGTTTGTGGGGTATAGGACAAACAACTTAACTATCGCAAAAGAAAAAAAGAAAAAAAAAATAGCATCAGTAATGATGATGATCATGATGATCATGATGATGATGATAATGATGATAATGATGATAATAATAATAATAATAATAATAATAATAATAATAATAATAATGACAATAATAATAATAATAATAATATTAATATTAATAATAATAACAACAACCACCACCATCACTACCGCCACTGCCACCACCGCCGTCATCATCATCACTATCACTATCACCATCATCATTATCATTACCATCATCATTATCATCATCATAATGATGATAATGATAATAATGATAATAGTGATAATGATACTAATCATGGGAATGATAATAATAGTAATAATAATAATAATAATAACAACAAAAGTAATAAAAATCAATACACCATAAAATTGTCCAAGGAGAATTTTGGCGAAAAAAAAAAAAAATCACAGAGCCATTGCCTACTAGAAGTTGTAATCACAAAGGGACCTTCATGTCAAGGTTACTTATTTTGTGGATGTCACCTAAGGTCATCACAGTCTGTAAGTCTACCAAGGTTGCTGGCTCTAGCTTTAATCCTTCATGTAAAATTACGTGACATTGGAATATCTGGAAAAGTCCCAAGTTTTAACTCCAGCAAGGTCAAGGTCACTGATCTTGCTGGTGCGTCCTTAGGTCATCACAGTCTGTACGTCCACCAGGTTTGGTGGCTCTAGCTTTAATCATTCATGAAAATTAATTAACGTCCGAAATATCCAGAAAAGTCCCAATTTTTACCCCAGTCAAAGTCAAGGTCACTAAGCTTGGGAATGTCACCTTAGGTCATCACAGTCTATAAGTCCACCAAGTTTGGTGGCTTTGGCTTTAGTCATGCATGAAAAATTAGGTGACATAAAAAAATGTGTGAAAAGCCCAAATTTTTTGCTCCAGGCGATCTTAGAGAATAATTGAGAATAATAAATCCACTGTAGTCTTGCTCCTTTATGCACTATGTCTGCCTTAAGACTATATTATAATAAAATTTCAGTTTCCTAGTATAAGCGGATGTTCAGATAGCGTAGCTGACTCACTTTTCTGTGTTTCGAATATGTAGAGATCTGGTTGACGGATGGTCGCAATATGTGACCAAAACAAGTGGTCTGCCGTTCGACTAAACTGGCCTAGTCTGAAGGCTATAGAGCAAATAGCCTTTGAAATATCGAAATTTTAAATTAAGTAATAACGACTAATAATAATAGTAGAAGTAGGACTAGCAGTAGTAGTAGTAGTAGCAGTAGTAGTTGTAATAGTAGTAGTAGTAGTAGTAGTGGTGAAACTAATAATGATAATAATAATAATAATAATAATAATAATAATTAGTACTACTACTGCTACTAATGACAAAAACAAGAAAATTTACCACTGGGATGTAGGAAGTTTTAATAACATTGGAAAAAGGAAAATACTCCCACAGGAGTGCGAGAATTTTTAATAATAATAATAATAATAGTAACTAGAACACAGCCTTTGAAATAGAACTAGCAGGATTAGTGGGTCTCACTTTAATCCTTCATTGAAAAATAGGTGACATCAGGAATATTTGGAAAAGTCTCAATATATATCCCAGGCAACCTCACAGACTAATCAAACAATTGAAACCATACTCCTTTCTGCATTGTGTCCAACTTAAGGCTGTATAGTAGTAAAATTTAAGCTTTTTAGCTTAAAAAATTCATGAGATAGCATGGCTGACCCACTTTTATGTATTCTGAATAATATCCGGAGATCCAGTTGATGAACTGCCGCTATATTTGGCCAAAAAAAGGCTCTGAGATATCTCTGCAAGTTAACCAGATTTTGAAGTCTATAGGCTAAATATCCTATGAAATAGTGCAATTTCAAAATAAGTAATAATAATAATAATAATAATACCGGTAATAATAATGATAATAATAATAATAAGTGCATTCAGTATTACCATTCAGTACTAAATCCCCTACTGGATGATAACCATACACTGACCTTGGGAGCAGATGGCTCGTTGCTCCGCGTGACACATTGTCTTCACGTAGTGAACAACAGTGTGAAATTATATCAAAATCTGTCCAAGCATATGGAAGTTACAGAGTAGACACGAAATTGCAGACAGACAGCATCCGACCAAGACTGAGCCCCGAGTGTGACCCTGACCTTGGGAGTAGATGTCTGGTTGTTGCGCGTGACACACCGTCATGGTATGGGGAACGATTGTCCGAAGTTATATAAAAATCTGTCCATGGATGTGGAAGTTCCAAAACGGACACGGAATTGCAAATGGACTGACGTACTGACGGAACCGGGCAAACCTATGGTCCTCAGCCAGTTTCACCAGTAGGGGACTAATAATAACTAAAACACTGCATGATTGTCCAAGGACAAATCTGATAAAGAAAAACTTCCCACAGCCACTGCCTACTAGAAGCTGTGCTATAAAGGGACCTTGAGACCAAGGTCACTGATTCTGTGTATGGCACCTTAGGTCATCTTACTCTATAAGTCCATCAAAGTGATATCTATAGCTTTAATCCTTCATGAAGAATTAGGTGACATCCAGCATATCCAGAAAGGGCCCGATTTCTGACTTCAGCTAGATCAAGGTCACTGATCTTGTGCATGTCACCTTAGTTATCACAGCCTATAAGTCCAGCAAGTGTGGTAGCTCTAGGTTTAATCCTTGTTTAAAATTAGATGAGATCCAGAATATCTGGGGAAAAAAAAAAAAAATTGACCCCATGTGATCTCACATAATATTTATCCAGTTGAAACGATACTCATTTCTGCACCGTGCCCGCCGTAAGGCTTTATTCTAATAAAATTTGAGCTTCCTTGCTTAAGCGGTTCTTGAGATAATGTGGCTGTTACCTTTCTGTGTTCTGGTTAATATCCGGAGATCCACTTGGTGGACTGCCACCATATTTGGCAAAAAGAAACGGACAGCTGTCTAATGAACTTGACTAAGTTTGAAGGGCAAAGAGGTCTTGAAATATTACAATTTTGAAATAAGTTGGAACAACTGCAAGCTATAAAGGGACCCTGAGGTCAAGGTTACTGATTTTGTGCATGTCAGCTTAGGTAATCACAGTCTGTTAAGTCCACCAAGTTTAGTGGCTCTTGCTTTAATCATTCATGGAATATTAGCTGACATCTGGAAAATCAAAAAAAGTCCCAATGTTTTACCCCAGACGAGGTGAGGGTCACTGATCGACACGTCACTTTAGGTCATCACAGGGTATAAATTAGCTAAGTTTGAGGGTTCTAACATTAATCTTTAATGGAAAAATTAAGTGATATCGAGAATATGTGGAAAAGACCCAATTTGAAACCCCAGGCAGGGTCAAAATATGCATGTCAACTTAGGTCATCGCACTCTAAAAATCTGCCAAGTTTGGTGCCTCTAGATTTAATACTTCATGGGGAATTAGGTGACATGCGGAATATCGGGAAAACATTTCTGTTTTAAGCCCAGCAATTTCAGAGAATAATCAGCCAAATGAAACCGTGCTTCTTTCCACACTGCGTCGTCCTTAATGCTATATTATAGTAAGATTTCATATATCTAGCTTGAGCAGTTCTTGAGATAGGATGGGTGACCCCCTTTTTTGTGTTCCAGAGAAAATCCAGAGATCCTTTTGACTGACTGTTAGCAAAATTGGCCAAAAAGAGGTGGACAGCACTCTGACTATGTTGACCAAGTTTGAAGGTTGTTGACCAAATATTCTGAGGAATATGGCATTTATAAAATAAGTAAGACTAAAAATGTCTAGATATCCAAAACTATCCAAGGACAATAATGATCAAGAAAAACTTTTCACAGCCATTGCCTACAGGAAGCTGAGCTATAATGGAACCTTGAGGTGAAGGTCATTAATAACGACCATGTCACTTTACGACGTCAGAGTCTGTAAGTGCACTAAGTTTGGCGGCTCTAGTTTTAATCCTTCAAGGAAGATTAGGTGACATCTGGACTATACGCAAAATTCCAAATTTTTGACCCCATGCAACCTGAAGATTATTAACCTTTTGTCATCATTGTCTTTAAGTCCACAAAGTTTGGTGGCTGTAGCTTTTAATTTTTTGTGGAGAATTAGATGACATCCAGACTATCCAGGAAATTCCCAATTTTTAACCTAAGACGAAGTCAAGGTCACTGATTTCGTGCATGTTACCTTAGGCCCTCACAATCTGTAAGTCCACGAAGTGTGGCAGTTCTAGCTTTAATGCTTCATGGATAATTAGGTGACATTGGCCATATAGTCTTTGAAACATCGTGATTTTAAATGAAGTAAAAAAACAATAAGAATAAGAATAAATATAATAATAATAATAATAATAATAATAATAATAATAATAACAGTAATAATAATAATAATAATAATAATAATAATAATAATAATAGTAATAACAGTAATAATAATAATAATAATAATAATAATTATAAGATGAAGAAGAAGAAAAAGAAGAAAAATCATCATCATCATCACCATCCGTACCTTCCTTTCCCTCCCTAGGGCAGGGTGAGGAGTAACAACGTCCAGACAGCCCAAATTTGCCCAGTCCAATGGGCCATGCTTCCATTCACTCACCATTCAAGCCCCCGGAATCCTGGAACTATCAGATACGCCAAAAACATTCACCATATTCTCTGGCTTTACATAAAGACAGAGTCAATCCACACGCTGTCACGTTAAAAGGGGGTGCCAAATCCCTGATTATACACATCTCCTCATAATATTCATCCAGTCAGCTCGATCTCTTGTCAGCTCCCTAGCCTTACCGACTTCCATACCTCCCTTCCTCAAACACTCATCCACCATCCCTTCACCTTCTCCTTGGCTTATCTCGCCTCCTCCCTCTTTCAAATTTGCTCAGATATACCTTTTTCCCACTCTATTGTTATCTATTCTCTCCACATCACCATACCATCTCAATACTCTCTATACGATTCTGGTGTCCACAGACTTCGTCAATCCACATCTTTCACGAATCACAATTTCGTATCCTATCGACTCTCTGTACTCCACATACATTCCTCAGTGGTCCCATCTCCACTGCTCTGACTCATGATTTTTCATTTTCATACCACACCATAGTCTCACATCCACATATTAAAGTTGGCACTAGCACCCCTTCATTTTAGCCTCGTGCAGCTGCAACACGCAAGCCTCTGTTTCTTATCAAGGCCTTCATTGCACCAGCTACTTTCCCTCCTTGTATCACTGTACTTTCCACTTCTTTTGCACATGTTCCTCTCTCTCACTGTACCCAGGTATTTCAACTCTCCCACCAATTCCAGTCCCTCTCCATTCACTCTAACATTACACTGGGAGTCACCTCTCACACTAACCATCACTTTACTCTTTTCTACATCAACTCTCAAGGCATGGCGCTCACAGACATCAACAAAACTCGGCACTAGTCTACCAAGTTCTTGTCAGGTATTTGCAAGTAGTACTGCATCATCAGTATGCAACAAATTTGATATAATCCGGCCATCACCATTCATTACCAACGCTATCCCTCTCGTGTTTTTACTTCTCCCATCACCTCATCCATATACAGAACAATCATGGGGACATCACACAACCTTGTCACACGCCCACACCGATCGTGAACCAATCACTTAGATGCCCATTTACCCTTACACATGCTTTACTACCATCATAAAAACACTTGACGGCACCTTGCAGCTTACCATCTACACCGTACATACACAAAACCTTCCACAATCTTTTTCTGTCTACTTTGTCGTATGCTTTTGCCAGATCCATGAATGCCATCAACACCTTATGGTCCTTCTCACAAGCCTTCTCTATCACTCTTGCTGCAAATATGTGATCCACATATCCTCTGCCACTCCTAAAGCCACCCTGTTCATCACTCACAAGGACTTCTGATATCTCTCTTACATTCTTAATAATAATTCTACCATATATCTTCCCTACCACACTCAATTGACTTATGCCACAATAATTCATGCACTCACCTCGGTCACGTTTATTTTTGTACAGGGGTACAATCATAGCCTTTTTCCACTCTGTTGGCACAGTTTCACTCATCAATGCCTTCTTACAATATTATCTTCAACAAGCACTTCATTCCTCTCTCTCCGCTACAGTTAATCATCTCTGCATACACCTCATCAACCTCAGCTGCTTTCACATGTTTTCAGCCGGTTGACAGTGCTTTTCACCTGTGGGAGAGTCAGGTTTCCTGGCACTGGATTTCTTCTCTGTACACCCCCCCCCCAAACCAATCAGGTTTGCAGCTGCTCTGCTCTCTCTATTCCCATTCGTCAGGCTTTCAAAATATTCTTTCCATCTGGTCCTTACTTCATCCCCATCGGTTAATGATCCATCACCTACATCTTTCACGCCTTCATATTTCGTTATGCTGTCACTTCTACATTTCCTCACCTCTTTCCAGAATAACTTCCTGTTTTCAGAATAGTTTGCATTTATTTTTCTTCCTAGATCATCCTTTACCTTTTTCCTCATCACTAGTCTCTTTATGTGCTTCGTGCTCTCAGTATAATCAGTTATTATTTGATTTGAACCCCTGTCCTGTGACCAGTCTAGCCACTTCTTCCTCTTTTCCTCCACTGCTCTCTCAATCTCTTCATCCCGCCATTTCGTACCTTTCTTCTTTCTTGTTACTCTTGCCACACCACACACCACTTTAGTATTCCAAGCTGAGCAAATCGTACATGCATTCCACAAGCTGTCCAGATTCATTTCATTCCAATTCACTGATTCTAACTCCTCCCCTACTTTGGTCGTGTAATCATCTGCCATTTCTTTGATCCTCAGCTTCCCGACTTTTAGTCTTTCTCCCTGACTGCTCCTTTCTCTCCTCGCCTACCTCACTCCTCTCAGTTTGATCTCACATACCACAATCATATGATCTCAGACCTCCACATCGTTCTCTCACGGCCCTTGTATCAGCAGTCATTCCAAGCATCGACCTCTCTATGAGCACGTAATCAATTAGGCTCCTTTCGACACGATCCCCATTCCCTCAATACCATGTAATTTTATATGCATCTTTGTGTTTGAAATACAAGTTACAGATGCACAACCTCCTCTTCTGACACATATCCCTCAGTCGATTCCCATTATCATTTTCTCCTGGTACTCCATCACAACCCATTATGTTATCCTCAGGACCATTGCATACTCTTCCATTCATATCACCCATCACGATCACTTTATAGCTCCTGGGCATTTCTCCACTGCATCATCCAGTTCATCCCAAAACCTGCCTTTCTCTCTCTCTCACTCCTGTCATCACATGGTGCATACGCTACGATAACAGCCACTTTCACCTTCTCAAACTTGAACTTGACATACATATATCTCGAGCTGACACATTTGTAATCTCTCATTCCACTCTGCCACACCTCATTCATCAACAAAACAACTCCTTCCTTGGATCAAACTCGTCCATTCATGCCAGATCTTACACATTTCACACCCTCCCACTCCTCCACTTCACACCCTTTCATCTTTGTTTCACACAATGCCATCACGGCATATCTCGCACTCTTGAACACATTCACCACTTCCACCCTCTTGCTGTCCTCATTCACACCTCTCACATTCTACATGGCCATGCGAATCTGTCCATTTGGTTGGGGCCCTGGGCAGGTATTGGGCCCTCTGAGGCTCTCCGAAACATTTGCCTTGATTAAGTGATTTTAGATAGGGGAATCTTTGGGACACTTAACCATGCCAAAAATCCCGGTTATATGGTTACCACCCAGCGTAATAAATGGTTTCCTGGGAACAGGAATCCATTTGGTTTGTCATTCAGTGTAGAGACCATAAGCCATTCCTACATTGAGTGAGCGGATAATGGGCGCCCTCTCCTACCACAAAATAATAACAATAATAATTGTAATAATTAAGAAAAAAATACGAAAATTTCTCACATGGATGTGGTTCGTTTTAATAACAA
Source organism: Coenobita brevimanus (assembly GCF_032717465.1). NCBI lineage: Eukaryota > Metazoa > Arthropoda > Malacostraca > Decapoda > Coenobitidae > Coenobita > Coenobita brevimanus. The sequence goes on from NC_137047.1 coordinate 36,424,336, forward strand.
TAACAATTAGTGTTAAGAAAAAAAAACTTGCTACAGGGATATAGGAAAATTTAACAACAAAAACAACTACAACAATGATATAATAATAATAATAATAATAATAATAATAATAATGTTGACGAAAACAACAAAACTCACAGGGATGTGGAAAGTTTAAACAACATTGACCAAAAAGGAGAAAACTTCCCACAGGGATGTGGGAAACTTTACTAGAAAAACCTTGCCCCAGCCATTGCGTACTAGAACTCAAGCTATAAAGGGACCTTGATGTCAAGGACATTACAGTCTCTAAGTGCAATAGGGTTGGTGGTTGTAGCTTCAATTCTTCATGGATAATTAGGTGACATCCAGAATATCCGGGGTATTCTCATTTTTTTTATCCCAGGCAATCTCAAAGAATAATCAACCAAATGAAACCAAACCAGCACTCCTTTTCTCACTGTAGCCGTCATCAGGGTGTGTTCTAGTAAAATGTCAACTTCCAAACTTCAGCGGTTCTTGAGATAGGATGGCTGACTCGTTTTGTGTGTTCCAGATAATCTACAGGAATCTGCTTGACAGATTGCCACCATATTTGGTGAACCTGACAGCTGTTCGACTAAGTTGACCAAGATTGAAGATTCTAGGCCATATAGCATTTGAAAAAGAGCAATTTTTAAATAAGAATCATAATATTACTAGGAATTATAAAACTTCGCCCAGGGAATTGGGGGGATTTTAAAAAATAATACTGACAAGAATAATACAATTTCCGTCAGAGTTTTGGGAAGATTTAATAATAATAATATTAGAACATTGTAAAATTGTCCAATGAGTATTTTGATAATGAAAAACTTCCCATAGCTATTGCCTACTAGAAGCCAAGCTTTTGGCAACCTTTGATGGACTGGGGACCAGAACTGCTCTGTTACTCAGCTGGTGGGCCAGATATTTTGAACTTGTAAAAGACTACACCCCCATCTCCAATAATAATAATAATAATAAGTAAAAGTAGTACTAGTAGTAGTAGTAGTAGTAGTAGTAGTAGTAGTAATAATAATAATAATAATAATAATAATAATAATCCATCCATCATCCAATACTACATTGCCCCATGACGTGTGTAGAAGCCCGGGGCTAGGCAGTGTAAGAGTATGCTCTGTGATTCAGACTTTAGCGTGGTCAAAAAGGGGCAAAAACCAAGTCACAGATGATGACCACTGCATGCTGGAACGGTCAGGAACTCAGATTGACAGAGACTTTCTCCCACTAGGAGCCTCTTTGGTTGTGTTTGATATTATTTGAGTGGTCAAGTTAAGAGTGGTAGCATGCCAAAATGACGGGGTCAGTCTCCAACTCGGCCAACCCAAGCCCGACCGTCGTGTTTTCCTCAAACTCTCCTGGGTTACACATTAACAAGCTACTAGGTCAACTCTATACCACCAGTTCTCAAGGTTTATACAAACAATAAAGTTCGAGGGAGCGGAAATGTGTATTAACATGACCCCCCCAAAAAAAGGTGGAAATCTTCCCATCTACTAGCCTTACAGAATAATCCTCAATCAGCTGGCACGAGATTCAACAAACATATGGCCCTAATATCAATCTCCTCAAAACTTAGCTCCCTTTTCCCAGGTTCAGTCCAATGTGACTCTCCATAATCGTCCCTCTGAGCTCATAGTTCACTGGTCTGGACTTCCGATATTCTTGACCTTGACCTCCTCACTGGGACCTTGACCTCCACCCTGAGACTTCGACTCCCTCACTGGGACTTGACTCTCGCACTGGGACTTTGACTCTCACACTGGGACTTTGACTCTTGCACAGGGACCCGCTAGAAATTAATATGTACAATGAATAACTATTCTCCCTAATGCAAGAAATCCCTTCAGATGATCGAGAAAGTCTCATAATAAGGAAACATGAGTTACAACACTCAGCATTTCAATTAGAAAGAGAATAACACATGGCACTACAGACACACTGGTCTGCTCAAAATAATACATATTGTAGGGATAACATAGAAGAAAAGTACCATAACAAATAAGTATGAATAACCCTACTTTAACCATGAAAAACATCACTGACTCGGTATCATTGTGCCTCACAAAGTAACTACGTGAACAATAACTCACAACTAACACAGCCTTAATAAGTACTGAATTGCAAAGTCATCCCAACACATATTAATAAACAATTCACAGTTCCAAGGCACCTGATATTTGGCCCACAAAAATTACACATTTATCTGAGGTTCAGACAGAACTCTGTTGCTAGCATTCCTGTATTCCAGTTATATACACACTAAATAATAATAACATAAAGTAGAGTACACAAATATATGGGATATACCTCACTACCCAGCTCAAGTAATACAAGGGAGGTGAGCGGGAACTCAGAACTCGCTCTTCAAATGAGGCCAATGACGTCACCTCGCGTGATCACACAACACTTCCTGGGGGATGATAACATTTGATACTAACCCAAGTCTATTACTCTATTTTCGTCACTATTATCACTCTTGGGGTATCACTTATTCGCGCATCAACATATCACACACTAGTATTATGAAATTACAGAATTCCTTGGAGGAGGGGGGCGGAGGATGACGGCTTACACAATTTAAAATTATCATTTCTCTAGACTCGTGATAGACTCAATGTGATGCCCTTCCACTTACAACTTATTACCTGAAAAAAAAAAAAATGACATTCCCTAGTTACAATAATTACTCTCCAACAACCTCTCTCTATACCCATGCATTGAAAAAACTCTGAAAATCATCGTGCCTCACACCACTTTGTGCATGCATACATTATGCTGGATTACGTGACCATGGGCACATATTCCTACCCGCTCAAGATTTTAATTTTATAAAGAGACCTAAGACTAATAAATTACAGTAGAAAAAAAATGATTTGGCAACTAGGTAACTTATTCTACATTCTGATCACGGTCACATGGAGACGGCTATAACCTGGCCACACTCTCTCACTAAACTGAACTATTGGTCATAAAATGTACAAGATAACTCATTATCACTTCCAGGCATTACATCCGCCCACGGTTAGGGAAGACCAAAAGTTCAGGCTACTGGACCTGAACCCCTCGGAAATACCCAGTACCAATACTTAACAAACATTGTACGTAAATTCACCTACTTGATCAGTCTCCTTGAAAACTGCTACTGTGGGGTGTTCCAGACGCTCCTTGCTCGTGAGGGGAAACCAATCTAACACCTCCAAAGACACAAGCCAACTTGTCCTATAGTGCGACTGTAGGATATTACATAAGCTCCATGCTTAAGAACAGTCGGCGACTATCCTGTCCGCAAAAAAAAAAAAAAAAAATCCTCTACCACAAGTAAATTTCCTCATGATACTCACGATATGGAACCGAAGACACATGTCACTCGCCAGGTATATTACTTATAAGGAGAATGCCCTGCTACAAGGAGAAACTTTGCGCTTAGCTGAGACTAACATGAGCGTTCTGTCCAGAGAGACCGAGTGAAGCCTATCTACCTCTCCTAACATGCGAGAGCCCCATAATTCAACTTCTCCAAGCCCAATAGAGAAATTGGAAACTTCTCCTCTCTCTCTGAGCAGTCCTATATTGCGGTTTGGGTATTACATACACACGGCGCTCGAGGTTCTCAAAGCAAGTAGGAAACCTCCAGGCGGAGACCTTCAGATAGAACTGTCCCTCACATGTACAGCTCCCTAAATCTGCAAAAAGTCCTAACTGTGAGATCTAGTTTTCCCTAACTAAGCCTAACAATCTAACCTAAAGAAAAATAAAGATTCGAGGTAAGGCAAGAACGACAGTCCATACACCATGGTGTACTCGATTTGACAACAGGCAGCTTCCACGCCTCATCTCTCCAAAAGCTGGACATACCCTAAATGACTACTCAACCCTATTAACCCGCCCCATCCCGGAGACGTGAATTCATGTCCTCACATGATGTGCACTCTTATCCCAGAGACGTAAATTAACGCAGAAACATTGCAAGGTCCCTAATTTGCACAATTTTCAATTTAATTTGCACAATTTTCAATTTTCGCGAGTGATTTCTGGCACGTATACACAGGACACCTTCCTCTACAAGATGCCAGGCAGGGACAATACCTTACCCAGCATGACCTCCTCCCCCCCTGCATGCCCTTTTCTCAGCAATTCACCTGTTATCAGTGACCTGGCCAGTAAAGCCGTGTCATGCCACGGTACGAAATTCAGGGCCAGAGTGATTCCCCAATCGATGACAATGTAGAGGACAAACATTAGAGGAAGAAATAGTCAGAAATGATGATCAGGTAATGTGGCCAAAAAAGGTCAGGAATGGTGATGAGTTAGTGAGTGAAACAATGCTTATAATGCCTATATTACCGTTTGAAAACCAATATACTCTCGTACTACATATAAATTTGTACCAAATAAATAAATAAATACCGTTTATGAGTGGTGTGGAATAGTTATCCTCCCATAGAACTCGTTTTCTTTGCAGCCAGCCTGATAGAAAACTCTGTAAGGTAAGGAGGTACTCCTACTTGGATCGAGTATTTTAAACCTCAGGTGAGCGATTTCTCTATGAATTTTCGATGTTTCTCACCAAAAGTGGATGTTTGAGCCAAAAAAAAAAAAAGGTCCAAAAATGTCGGGACTGAGGCGTACCACTGCCCAGAAAACGTTGGGATGGGGGGGGGTTAATCAACCCGAAATTACAACTCATAGGTACTGGTAAAAATAAATAAATATGCATGTACAGTCTGGAAAGACCCGGAAAGGCATACCTGGCTCCATGTTCCCAGTCAGTATAGGCAAGGACAAGACGTGCTCAGAGAAAAAAAATGAGAATATACAATATATACACCAAACACCCATCATCTATGTGTACTGCAACCTCTTAGGCAGTGTCCAGGGTCTTACACTAGGAAGTAACTCCTCCAAAGCTCAAATACGCTCAAAACACTCATCAATTGCGGATGGTTCCTGCTTTACACCTACTCCCTCAGGCATTTCAGTCTCAAGGTCAATTAATTTTTCTCACCAGGGACTCCATCACTATCTATCTATCAAACTATGAGCAGACGCCTCAGTCAAGTGAAGCTTAGCCACAAACAAATCGCCTCCAAGTCGCCCTGTCCCCCGCCATTTCACTCCCCTGCTCCCAACTCACCCCCCCCTCTCTCATATACCTCTCCACCCCATCCCTCCATCTCATCCTCGGCCTCCCCCTCCCTCTTTCCCCCTCCACCTCACTCACATACACTCTCTTCGTCAGTCTTTCACCCTCCATCCTCTCCACATGGCCAAACCACGTCAGTATGTTCCTCATAACGCTTCCTATCACATCCACATCAACACCACAACGCTCCTTTATATCCTCATTCGTCATCCTGTCTCTCCATGTGACTCCACAGGCTCCTCTTAAATAACTCATTTCCACTGCTCTCACTCTTGACTTGTGTCCTTCCAACAACGTCCAAGCTTCACTTCCGTACGTTAGAGTTGGTATCACAATACTGTCATGTAGTAACTTTTTCACTTCCATGCTCACTTCCCTGTTTCTTATCACTGCTTTCAAAGAACCAGCAACCTTTCTTCCCTGCTGTACCCTTTCAAGCACTTCACCCTCCAAACCTCCATCCTTACTCATCACACTACCCAAGTACTTAAACGTACTCACATTTTCCAATTCCTCACCATCCAACCTCGCTGTACATTCACTAACTTCACCTCTCTCAAAGACCATCACTTTACTCTTCCCTACATTCACGAATTATACATCACGAATTATACAAACATGAGCAACCCTAGCAAGTGAAGCTTAACTATTAAAATGCCCAACTGCGAAACCACTTGCAAGAGTAGACTCTGCAATCCAGACTTTAGCATGGGCAAAATGGGGCAAAAACCAATTCACAGCTGATGACCACTGCATGCTAGAACAGTCGGGAACTCAGATTGACGGAGACTCTCTCCCACTAATGGCCTCTTCGGTTGAGTGTTATTTTTCGAGTGGTCAAGTTAAGAGTGGTAGCATGCAAAATGACAGGGTCACTCTCCATCTCAGCCAACCCATGCCCGACCGTTGTGACTTCCCAAAATGCTCCTGGGTTACACATTAACAAGCTCATAGGTCAACTCTATACTGCCAGATCTCAAGTGTTATACAAACAATAAAGTTCGAGTGACCGGAAATGTGTACTAACAAGACAAGAAAAAAAAAAAAAAAGGTAGAAATCTTCCCATCTACTAGCCTTACAGAATAATTCTGAATCATTGGCATATTATTCAACAAACGTATGGCCCCAATATCAAATTCCACAAAACCTAGCTCCCTTGTCCCAGGTTCAGTCCAATGTGGCTCTCCATAATCGTCCCTCTGAGCTCATAGTTCACTGGTCCGGTCTTCCAATATTCTTGACCTTGACCTCCACACTGGGACTTCGACTCCCTCACTGGGACTTTGACTCTCACACTGGAACTTTGACTTCATCACTGGGACTTTGACTCTCGCACAGGGACCCACTAGAAATTAATATGTACAATGAAGGTTGGGTTGAAATAGGGATGTGTCATGTCTCCATGGTTGTTCACTCTGTACATGGATGGGGTAATAAAAGAGGTAAAAGGTAGGGAAGTGGATGTTGGGGTGGCCCTGGTGAGGAAGGATAGTTTTTGGAAACTCCCTGTACTGTTGTTTGCAGATGATACTGTGTTGTTGAGTGAAGACGAAGCGGAGCTGCAAGGCTTGGTGGATGAGTTTGGGAGAGTATGTAAGAAATGGAATCTAAAGGTGAATGTAGGGAAGAGTAAAGTGATGGTCTTTGAGAGAGGTGAAGTCAGTGAATGTACAGCGAGGTTGGATGTTGAGGAATTGGAAAATGTGAGTACGTTTAAGTACTTGGGTAGTGTGATGAGTATGAATGGAGGTTTGGAGGGTGAAGTGCTTGAAAGGGTACAGCAGGGAAGAAAGGTTGCTGGTTTTTTGAAAGCAGTGATAAGAAACAGGGAAGTGAGCATGGAAGTGAAAAAGTTACTAAATGACAGTATTGTGATACCAACTCAAACGTATGGAAGTGAAGCTTGGACGTTGTTGGAAGGACACAAGTCAAGAGTGAGAGCAGTGGAAATGAGTTATTTAAGAGGAGCCTGTGGAGTCACATGGAGAGACAGGCTGACGAATGAGGATATAAAGGAGCGTTGTGGTGTGGATGTGGATATGATAGGAAGCGTTATGAGGAACACACTGAGGTGGTTTGGCCATGTGGAGAGGATGGAGGGTGAGAGACTGACGAAGAGAGTGTATGTGAGTGAGGTGGAGGGGGGAAGCGGGAGGGGGAGGCCGAGGATGAGATGGAGGGATGGGGTGGAGAGGTATATGAGAGAGGGGGATGTGAGTTGAGAGCAGCGCAGTGAAATGGGGGGGGGGGGACAGGGCAACGTGGAGGTGATTTGTTTGTGGTCACCCCAAACGGGATTGAGGAGTCTGGCAATAGATAGATAGATAAACTATTCTTCCTAATGCAAGTAATCCCTTCAGATGATCGAGAAAGTCTCATAATAAGGAAACTTGAGCTCAGCATTTGAATTAGAATAACACATGGCACTACAGATGCATAGGTCTGCTCAAAATAATACATATTGTAGGGATATCATAGAAGAAAAGTACTATAACAAATAAGTATGAATAACCCTACTTTAACCATGAAAAACATCACTGGCTCGGTATCATTGTGCCTCACAAAGTAACTACGTGAACAATAACTCACAACTAACACAGCCTTAATAAGTACTGAATTGCAAAGTCATCCCAACACATATTAATGAACAATTCACAGTTCCAAGGCACCTGTTATTTGGCCCACAAAAATTACACATTTATGTGAGGTTCGGACAGAACTCTGTAGCTAGTATTCCCGTATTCCAGTTACACACTACATAATAGTAATATAAAGTACAGTACACAAATGTATGGGATATACCTCACTATCCAGCTCAAAGAATACAAAGGAGGTGAGCAGGAACTCAAGACTTGGTATTCAAATGAGGCTAATTGCGTCACCTCGCGTGACCACACACAACACTTCCTGGGGGACGACAACACTTGATACTAACCCAAGTCTATTCTCTATTTTCATCATTATTATCACTCTTAGAATATCACTTATTCGCCCTTCAACATATCAAACATCAGTATCATCAAATTACTTACAGAATTCCTTAGAGAGGGGGAGGATGACGACAGCACCGACCAACTGCCACATTTCACAGTCGATGAGCGAGTGACACGTCAGTATTGCATGGTGGAAAAGGGCGGGGGGGGAGGATGACGGCTTACACATTTTAAAATTTTCATTTCTATAGACTCGTGATAGACTCAATGTGATGCCCTTCCCCTTACAATTGCTTAACTGAAAAAAGTGACATTCCCTAGTTACAATAATTACTCTCCAACAACCTCTCTCTATACCTTTGCATTGAAAAAACACTGAAAATCATGGAGCCTCATACCACTTTGAGCATGCAAACATTATGCTGGATTTAGTGACCATAGGCACTAGTGATGTATCGGATACTAAGTTTTAGAGCTCTGCAGAGGCGGAGGAGGAGCTGGATATCTATTTCTTATAAAATGTGATTGCGGATAAAACTGCGGAGGTTAAGATATTAATTTTTGCGGACGTGGACACAACTGCGGATTATTTTTACCTCTGTGTTCGCGGTTGCGGACGCGGATTTTTCTTTTTACACATTACAGTACATTCATGCAGTATAAAGTGACGAGTTTCAGCCACACTTAAGTGTGTTACCAGGATGCGGGATGGGGACCCAACTCGTCAAGCATCCCACAAACCACTTTCCCCAACCTCCACCCTTGGAAAGTAGCAAACTTTAACTGGTTGCTATTATTGGCTACTCTTGTTAAGCCACAAGCTGCCACATTTAATATTCAAACTTTAGAAGTGGCAAATTTTTCTTAAAAAACGGTAGTTTCTCTACTTTCTCTCCCTGCAAACGGTTCCTCTTTTCATCACATATATTGCCAGCACCTCTAAACAGGACCATCACTTAGTGATGACCAAGGTAAGGGTGCAAAGGAAGTGGTTGAAGAGACGAAGGGGAAGACAGGAGGAAACAGCTCCTGTGAGAAGAGTGGAGAAATTGCAAGACAGTGAGAAGTTGGCAGAGTATAAGAGCATAGTGGAAGAAAGATTGGGAAGGTATGAGTAATAGCAGATGGAAGGTGTGGAAGACGTATGTAAGATATTCACGGAAGAGATAGGTGCAGCGTGTGAGGTGGTTTGTGGAGCGAGGAGGAGATGCAGGGGTGTGCAAGGGACAGCATGGTGGAATGATGAGGTGAAACGAGCTGTGGAACAAAAGAAGAAGGCATATAGTGAATGACTAGCGAGTAGAGGTAGGATGAGAGAGAGAAGAGAGAGGTATATGTGAGCAAGAGAAGGGAGGTGAAGAGATTGGCGAAGGAGAGTAAGAAGAAAGTCGATGAAGAGTTTTGGAGGAAACTGAGTATGAAATGGAGGGAGAGTCAGAAATTGTTTTGGAAGGAGGTAAAGAAGGTAAGGCAGTGTGAAAGGGGTAATAGTAGGGGAGTGAAAGATAGGAATAATAGATTGTTGGTGGAGAAGAGAGAAATTGAGGAGATAGAAGGAGCACTTTGAGGACTTGTTGAATGTAGACAGTGAGAGCAGTGTGATTATAAGTGGTTGGGGAATGGCTGGGATAAGAACAGATGAGAGAAGGGAGGAAGAGGTCAGTAGGGCAGAAGTAGTGGAATCAATGAAGAAGATTAAGATGGGAAAGGTCCCAGGAATAGATGGAATGTGTGGTGAAATGCTGAGGTATGGGGGTGAGATTGTAGTGGAGTGGATATGGAAGTTATGTCGATTGGCTTGGGAAGAGGGAAGGGTTCTGGAGAACTGGAAATCAGGTATACTTGTTCCTTTATACGAAGGAAAAGGGGAGAGAGAAGTATATGGTAACCATAGGTGCATTTGCCTTCTTAGTGTGACTGGAAAAATATATGGTAGAATACTCATTGATAGGGTTAGACATATAACAGAGGAGCTAGTTGGAGATGAACAAGGGGGATTTAGGAAGGGAAAAAGGTGAGTAGATCAGATATTTGTTCTAAGATGTTTTGTGGAGAAGTATCTAGAGGAGGGAAAGAAAGTTTATGCTGCCTTCATGGATTTGGAGAAAGCTTATGACAGAATAGATAGACAAGGTATATGGAAGGTACTGAGATTATATCAAGTAGAGGGGAAATTGCTGAGTGCTGTGAAGAGTAGGTACAAAGGAGCTAGGGCTACGGTGCGAGTGGATTGCGAGCTGAGTGAGTTCTTTGATCTCAGTGTGGGACTGAAACAAGGTTGTGTGATGTCTCCATGGCTGTTTAATATATACACGAATGGGGTTGTAAAGGAAGTGCAAGGTAGTGCATTGAATGTATGGGTGGCTCTAATGAACGAGGGTGAGATTTGGAAGATTCCGATGTTGTTGTTTGCTGATGATACAGTATTGTTGAGTGAAGATGAATGGGAGTTGCAAGGTTTGGTGAATGAATTTAGGACAGTGTGTAGGAAGAGGAAGCTGAAAGTTAATGTAAACAAAAGTAAAGTTATGGTGTTTGAGAGGAATGAAGTCACAGAATGCACAGTGAGGTCGGATGGTGAGGATATGGAGAATGTGAGTGCACTCAAGTACTTGGGTAGTGTGATGAGTAAGGATGGAACTTTGGGGGATGAAGTGCTTGAAAGGGTACAGCAGGGAAGGAAAGTTGTTGGTTCACTAAGCAGTGATGAGAAATAGGGAGGTGAGTATGGAAGTTAAGAAGTCACTGCATGATAGTGTTGTGATCCCTACCCTGACATATGGAAGCAAGGCATGGACCTTGGAAGAGGGGAACAAGTCAAGAGTGACAGCAGTGGAAATGAGTAACTTGAGAGGAGCATGTGGACATGGAGAGACAGGTTGACGAATGAAGAAGTGAAAGAACGTTGTGGGGTGGATGTGGATGTGGTTGAGAAGATTAGGAGAAATTGAGGTGGTTTGGACATGTGGAGAGAATGGAGATTGAAAGACTGACTAAGAGGGCGTATGTAGGTGAGGTGGAGGGAAGGAGAGGGAGGGGAAGACCGAGGATGAGGTGGAGGGATCGAGTTGAAAGGTATATGAGGGAGAGAGGAGTGAGTTTGGGGGAGGGTAGTCAAATGGTGGGTGACAGAGCGACTTGGAGGCGTTTTGTCTGCAGCCACCCTTTGCGGGATTAGGGCGTCGGGCTATAGATAGATAGATAGATAGATAGATAGACAGATCTCTAAATAACTGTTCACTGGTAACACTGCATGAAGGGCAACTCAGATACTGTTGGGCAAGTTTTCCTAATTCCGTGTATTTGCTGATGTTTGCTTTCCACCATTTCAATGGATCTTCATCTGCCCACAGCTCAGCCTTTTCTCCTTGTGATATGCATGAACCATATCCATTGTGTTTGTTCTCTCTTCTGTTTCTTCATCACTACTTGATGTTAAGATCATTGCCATTGCACTTTATAAAGAAGTGCCTGTGGTTTTTGAAAAGCTGGCCTTGGGTTCATCATTCCTCTTTCTCTTTTTTCTTGGTTCGTCATCCTCACCCACACTAGCACTTGCAAACTCATCGCAAAGGCGAGCTACTGTTCCATGCACCTGCTCTGCAATATGCGAAGAAAAAAAATTACCTTTATACCGAGGGTCAAGATAAGTTGCCACTCTGTAGTTGTTGTCCATTTCTAGTCCTGCAAATCTCTTATCTATTTCTGCCTTCATTGTTTCTTTCATAAAGTTAACTATTTTCACATCTTTCTGGAAAACTTCTTGACTTTCGTCATCTAAAGCTAGTGGTGCGGATTCAACAGTGATTGGCTGAAGGGCATTCTTAAGACATAGAATGAAGGGTATTACATCGGCTACAGTTGATGCAGAGTCTGTTATGCTGAGTGTTTTTAGATCAACTCCTCGTCCTAAAAACACTAGCGCCTGAGCGGGGTCCTCTTTCCGGACCGGAAGTAAAGCACCAACAAAGGAACAGGACATAAAAACTAGGCAGTACACCTTAACACATCTATTACCTTAATTCTAACACGTTACAATATTACATAGAGTGATATTCAGGATATGGGATACAGATACACAGAGTTACGTTAGGATGACACGGGATATTCAACACACACTATAATCACATATAACAATGGCTTGTGGTTCTATAAGTGAAGGTGATTGTCTTTCATCAAAGCCCAAAAGGTCTCTGTTCACAGTCACAAGAGGAATATACAAGATTAATAGCCTAGGGGAGGAGTATTACTATAAGAAAGGCAGGGGGCGGATCACGACACTCAACTTGGTCAACTAGGCGCTGCGACACTCACCCGCACATCCGGCTGCCGTTCACACTGACGGGGGGAACTCCTTTATTCTGGGATGGGGGAACAACACTAGATTTACTATCATAGAATTACTGTCTTTAAAAAGGAGCAGGTGAGTTTATGGGGATCACGAACACTTATTTGTTGACTTCCTCTAGATCGTACTATGTCACTCTGTCACTGTTCCGGTTCCACTTTCTGGGGTATATTGAGATTGAAAAGGTGTCACTGGTCTTACCCGTTTTTCTGGGGTGATATCACTCTGTCACTATAGCCGGGGGGGGGCGACCTCCGGGGACTCTACCCGTGGCGGGCGTCACACTACCCGCAGGGGGAGTCACTACCCGGGTCCGTTCCGTCGGTGCGTTGCAGGGAGGCCCTCTTGCCTGGGGCCTCGACCTGATGTAGACCCTCCTCTCAGGGTCTCGTCGTCGTGATGCAGGGAGGCCCGCCTATGTGGGGCCTCGACCTGATGTAGACCCTCCTCTCAGGGTCTCATCGTCGTGATGCAGGGAGGCCCACCTATGTGGGGCCTCGACCTGGAGTGGTGGCCCTCGGGACTGGGGTCAAACAGGTGGAGGAGGCGTGCCTGGCGTCGGAGGCTCCGTGGTGGGAGGAGGGCAGCGTTGGTAGGCTGCTGGGCTCGCCTGGGGGTCCGGGGACTGTGGAGGTCTGCCAGGGGAAGCGCCATCAGGTGTAGGCTGCGGCCTTGTCTCCTGCTGGTGCCTGGGGGAGACAAGAATTTCCCAGGAGTAGGAGGCAGGCCCCGACTGGGGCTTGGTCTGTGCTCCGGCGACACCTTCGAGGCAACTCTCCCGAGTGGTGTCCAGCTACTCCCGCAAGATATTGCTGAAGGTAGAGGACACACGGAGACCGTGTTCTCTCTCCTATACAGGGAGGGTAGCACGGAGGCAACTCTCTCTCCTGTCTCCGTCACAGCCGTGGCTCCAGGTTGTTTTACCCTGGGAACCACTTTTGGCTCTCTACAAGGGACTCCTACCCTTGGGGTGGCTGAGGGTACTGACCCCTTACAGCTCACTATCGGGCCTCCTGCCCTGTTTGTGGCAGAGGGTATTTCTCCCTCGTGGCTCACTGTAGCAGAGGGTACTAGCCCCTCGTGGCTCACCAAAGGACCTCCTGTCCGGTTTGTGGCAGAGGGTATTTCTCCCTCGTAGCTCACTGTGGCAGAGGGTACTAGCCCCTCGTGGCTCACTGTGGCAGAGGGTACTAGCCCCTCGTGGCTCACCAAAGTTGTGGCAGAGGGTGGTGTTCCCTCGTGGCTCACTGTGGCAGAGGTGGGGACACCTCGTGGCTCACCAAGGGACCTCCTGCCCTTAAGGGGTGTAACTATGGTCATCACCAAAAAGCTACCAGGGACTGATTTTGTATCAGTCCCACCCCACTGCTGTCGATGGTCAGCCCGCTGTTGAGGTTGTTGCAGATCTAGGCTCACCTGGCGTTGGGGCAGTTGTGGGGAGAAGGGGCACAGGTCAGTGGTGGTTGGATGACCCTTTTGCCCTGGGTCATTAGCCTCCCTGTTATCCCTTCCTCGGGTGGTGGGGTGGTGGTGGCCCGGTGGTGGGGTGGGGGGTGGCGGGGCGGAAGGCCTGGTGGCGGGCATTTTACCACTGTCGTTCGTGAAAAAGTCACGACCCCGTGACTGCAGGTGGTAGGTGGTGGTAGTGAATGTCTTGTTGATCGGGGTGGGGTGTTGCAGGAGGTTCATCCAGTGGTTGGTCATGGTGTTTGGTTCTTGGGCTGGGTTGAAAAAGAGGCGGATGGAGGATGGGTGGTTTGTGTGACGTAGGCGGCGAAGAAGCTGGGGCGTCTGTCGGATTCTGATGGGTGGCTGGCTGTAGGGTAGCCACTGGACTCGGGTGATCCTCATGTTGGTGGTTGGTGCTTGGTGGGACGGCAGTAGCTGAATGCTGGCGAGTGCTGGTGGGTAGGTGCTTTTATGGGGAATGGGTCTGTGGGTGGTGGATTTCACTTTGGGGAATTGGGATTTGGGGGTTTTCCATCGTGCTTGGTGGAGAGGGAGAGTGATGGGGGAGGTGTTCGGGGTTGGGGGGGTTTGTGGTGGTGGGTGGCGGGCTGGTTGGTTACCGGGGGGTGGTGTTGGGGTGTATCTGGGTGGTGGGCATGAGAGGCGACCAGACCTGGTAGTGGTGGTGGTGAGTGTGGGTGTGGGTGGTTGGGCACATGGTGGTGGTGAGGGTGTGCGGCTGTTGGGGGGGTGAGGTGGGTGGCAGTGCGGTGTGGCGGGTATAGTGAGCATGGTCGCTGAGGAGGGGGGAAGCGTTTGATGGGGTACGTATGGCCATGGTGCGGGCGCAGGTGGGTGGGGGTTGAGAAGTGCGGTTTGAGGAGGTAGTGGCTTGGGGTGGCGGTGGTGAGGCAGGTGGTGGAGGCGACGTTGTGTGGGGGGTGGTATGGGGATGGGTGGTAGAGGGTGGTGTGGGACTTGGTGAGTGGGTGATGGTGCTGGGCGGGGGTGGTGGTGAGGGCGGTGGATGAGGTGAGTCAGGATCCGGTGTGATGGGGGGTGGTGTGGTTGTAGGTGAGGTGCTGGGTGGGGGTGAGAAATAGTAGGCGTAGGAGTGTGGGGGGTAATTCTCGGAAGTGTCGGCGTGGCCAGGTGGTCGGGCAGAGGTGCAGGGCCCGCGGGTGTGGGAGTGGTTATTGTTGGGTGGGTGGAAAGGTCGCACATGACGGTTGCGATAAGTGCGTTGCTGGCCTTGCTGATTGATGATCACATGATACGGGTTGGGGACTTGGGTTATGGTGAAGGGTCCGATGAATCGGGTGAAATCTTACTTGGGGTAGGAAGTTGTGTGACGACAACGGATTGGCCAGGTTTGTAGGGGTTGGTGTGGTTGGTGTCTGGCGTAAGGTCCTGTTGTGTTCGCAGGTGGTGGAGACGGCGTTTGAGGTGGTGGAGGGGGTCTGTGGTGGAGGGCAGGGAGGGTGGCTGGAGGTGGTGGCGGAGCGGGAGGAGGAGCGGGGTTTCCCCGAATACTCGCTCGTGTGGTGTTATGCCGTCTTCTCGCGGGCATGTGTTTAGGCCCCATTGAACAATTTTGACATGAGCAGGCCAGTCTTCATTCCCTGTTTGCATGATGCGAGTGCGGACCTGATTGAGGAGGGAGCGATGACTTCCTTCACAGATGCTGTTGCCTTGGGGCCAGTAGGGGGATGAGTGGGAGATGTGGAATCCAAATATTTTAGCTAATTCTTGCCAGGCTTTTCCTGTGAATTCCGGTGCATTGTCGGAGTGTAACGCCTGGGGAATGCCAAAGTATGGGAATACGTGGCGGGTCAGAGCATCTGCGACGGATACTGCACTGTGATCTTTTGCGGGACATGCTATTATGAATTCGGAATAGACTTCAACATCTTTTCCTAGAGCACAGGCAGGGCAGGATTGTATGATGTTCTTGGCGATGGTGGTGGGGTTCGGTGTCCAATACATGTCATTGAACACTTGAGTGAGTTTCTTGGTGCCTAGGTGAATGCCGTTGTTGGCGTGAAGGTGCAGCATGGTGTTGAGGGCGGTGGTGGGGCTTAAGACGATGTGGCCGTTGGGGTCGAACAGGTGTTCACCGTGCAGGTGGAGTTTACTGAAAATGCTCGGCGGGATCCAGGTAGGGACTTGCTTATCTTGCCACATCTTGATCAGGTCTGGTTCTGCTGAGATGGCATTGATGGGTAATCTTGATAGGGCGTCGACGTTCGTGTGGAGCTTGCCTGGGGGTCCGGGGCTGTGGAGGTCTGCCAGGGGACGCGCCGTCAGGTGTAGGCTGCGGCCTTGTCTCCTGCTGGTGCCTGGGGGAGACAAGAATTTCCCAGGAGTAGGAGGCAGGCCCCGACTGGGGCTTGGTCTCTGCTCTGGCGACACCTTCGAGGCAACTCTCCCGAGTGGTGTCCAGCTACTCCCGCAAGATATTGCTGAAGGTAGAGGACACACGGAGACCGTGTTCTCTCTCCTATACAGGGAGGGTAGCACGGAGGCGACTCTCTCTCCTGTCTCCGTCACAGCCGTGGCTCCAGGTTGTTTTACCCTGGGAACCACTTTTGGCTCTCTACAAGGGACTCCTACCCTTGGGGTGGCTGAGGGTACTGGCCCCTTACAGCTCACTATCGGGCCTCCTGCCCTGTTTGTGGCAGAGGGTATTTCTCCCTCGTGGCTCACTGTGGCAGAGGGTACTAGCCCCTCGTGGCTCACCAAAGGACCTCCCGTCCGGTTTGTGGCAGAGGGTATTTCTCCCTCGTGGCTCACTGTGGCAGAGGGTACTAGCCCCTCGTGGCTCGCTGTGGCAGAGGGTACTAGCCCCTCGTGGCTCACCAAAGTTGTGGCAGAGGGTGGTGTTCCCTCGTGGCTCACTGTGGCAGAGGTGGGGACACCTCGTGGCTCACCAAGAGACCTCCTGCCCTTAAGGGGTGTAACTATGGTCGTCACCAAAAAGATACCAGGGACTGATTTTGTATCAGTCCCACCCCACTGCTGTCGATAGTCAGCCCGCCATTGAGGTTGTTGCGGATCTAGGCTCACCTGGCGTTGGGGCAGTTGCGGGGAGAAGGGGCACAAGTCAGTGGTGGTTGGATGACCCTTTTGCCCTGGGTCATTAGCCTCCCCATTATCCCTTCCTCGGGTGGTGGGGTGGTGGTGGCCCGGTGGTGGGGTGGGGGGTGGCAGGGCGGAAGGCCCGGCAGCGGGCATTTTAGAGTCACTCATTTGTTTGGTGAGTTCCTCATATGGTTCTAAAGCCTTTACGCACTGTAATAGTGTAACCCATTCAATATTGCTAAACTGTGACTTTTTTTTTTTTTTTTTTTTTTTGCCATATGCACAGTAAGAGGTTCCTTAATTTATTCCGTACTTTTTAGCATTGCTGTTCCACCGTGCTGGTGAATCATGGAGAACTTTTAGGTGGGGTAACTGTAGCCGTTCCTGAATCTTCTTCAGTTTATCCTGTGCCATCGTTGAGTGGTGAAAATGTGTGGCAAGCTTCCTACACTTTTCAATTATGTCACAAACTGCTTTCTGTGATAGAAAACCTTGCTTAACAACTAACTATATTTTATGCACAACACAGTCCAAGTTGTTTAAACCTGAGAGGAAAAGAGCTTTCTTCATGTTTGCTCCTATGCACTACACAGTGCACACTGTTCTGAGAAGTTTCCCACTTATCCAACATGTCATTAAATTTTCTGGAGGTATAGTCACCAGTGTGTCTTTCTTCTAACGGCTCTGCTCCCACAACAAATTTTACTCTCTCGAAATCACGACTGATGGCATGTGCGGTTAAACTCAAAAGTGAAACACCAGCCGAGGTGTCCGACCACACGTCTGTAGTGAATGAAATACTTTTACCCACAGTATTTGTAATATCACTATGCATCCTCTTCATTTGGCCACACACTGCATCATAAATGTCTGTGCAAATTAGTGTGGCGTAGAAGTTCCGTTGTTTCAATCTGTACTGGGGGACAGTCTTGGACATGAACCTTATAAATCCCACGTCTTCCACATGGCTGCATGAGAGATCATTTATCACTAACATTTCTGATATATATATGTCTATTTCTTTGCTCTTAGAATAAGAAGCATCCCACAATTGTACACTTGTAAGACACTAAGTCTGTCAAACTTAACTTTCTGCAAAGGAGTTTTTCCTGAGTCCTTTTTCCCTGCACTTTTCTTCTTGTAGCATCTCAGCATATTGTTCTTTGTTTAAGATTTTAAATGGTTTTTCAAATTAGTGGTTCCACGTCCTTCTTTACACAAAAGACACTGGATATTGTCACTAGATTCTTTCAAGAAAAAATTCCACACAGCGCTACTAGTATTTGAAGCCATGGTTGCTGTGACTTCACGCGTGTGACACAGACGGAGGTTGTTTATTGACTAACGTCTAACCACTCGAGAGGAAAAAGTAAAGCGAGAGAATCATGGGTGGGGGTGCCGGATATTAAATGTATGTATTTTAATCATATTATACTGAAATACTTAAAACATTTTCCGGTGTTAATCCCATGGATAATTGAGGATCTTCTGTATCACATTTGGCTATTTTGAAATTAGAATAGATTATTTAAATTCCACTGAATAAAAACAAACGCACACTTACTCACTTGGTGCTATCTAAATAGGCCCATGTTGTGGCATCACTGCCGCTGGCTGAGCGATAACAAGTACGGGAGGCGTGGTTACCAGTGTGCATCGTAGCTGCGACTCAAAGCTCCAGTTAAACAAAGAGAAAGAGAAAAAAAGAAGATAAAAGCGAAAAATAAAGAGATATAATAAAAGCAAAGAACAATGTATATCTTGTGATAAATTAATAATTAATAACTTTAAAGAAATAACAAAACGCTTGTCATACCATGAAATAATATTGACTTTAGTCCAGATGTGCCTATATAATAATATAGCACGTGAAACTATTGAGAGAGAGAGAGAGAGAGAGAGAGAGAGAGAGAGAGAGGTTGTGGATGAAAAGGAGAAAAGAATTATGACAAAAAGAGAAAGAAGAAATAGTGGATGAGTGGATATCAGTAACCTCTGTGGTTCTTTGACGCGATACGTATTATTATGCGGAGCTTTTATTATCTGAAAACGCAGTGGCGGATAATGATGTGGAGCTTTTGTTGTCTGAAGACGCGGACATTGTTTTCACTGTGGAGGCCTCGCGGAGGCGAAGGCGGATATCCGATACATCACTAACAGGCACATATTCCTACCCGTTCGAGATTTTAATTTTATACACTTAATACTAATAAATTACAGTAGGAAAAAAAATGACTTAGCAACTAGGTAACTTAATCTACATTCTGATCATGTTGACATGGAGACAGCTATACCCTGGCCACACTCTCTCGCTAAACCGAACTTTTGGTCACAGAATATACAAGATACAACTCATCATCACTTCCGGGCACTACAGCAGTTGGTCCTAACATTTAAGATGAAAATGACCAGCCTCACTCATTCCTGAGTGGCATTACGTGAGCAATAAACCCTAATCATCCGACTGGAGCGCAATTATTAGGCCTACCCACTACACTACCGGGCACCAAAATTTGGTTACATGATAGTAAATGGTTTCTTGTTGTACAGGAAACCATTTGGCTTGTCACTCAGTGTAGAGTCACCCATAAGCAGAAGGAAGAGGAAAGAATGAAGGAAAGAAAAACAAAATAGAGAGTGTAAAGTCACCCATAGACAGAAGGACGAGGAAAGACTGAAGGAAAGGCAGAAGAGGATGGAAGGAAAGAAGGATGGAGGAGAGGAAAGGGCAGACATCCGAGCGCAGCACTACATCGAGTAAGAGGATGGTGAGTGCCCCCACCTACCACAACTAATAATAATAATAATAACAATAATAATAATAATAATAACTAGAAGTGGTACCCGGCATTGCCTGCGTAAAACCCTACGATATTGCATTGCCAGGGACCCTGGATGGCCATTCCTTGTGGGAGAAGCCCCTTGTTTTTCCATTTCATCCTTGGGCCCATTTCCCCAGGGTTATATTCTTCATGGACCTATTTTCCAGCTACCCACCCACCCACCAACCCTGCCCAGCCATCCCACCAATCTGTCTACCCATCCGACCTGCTGTAGCTAATAATATGGCTACAGATATAAAAATTCAATGGTAATTGGCTACCATCTTTCCACCATGTTGACTTGAGTTTTTCTGATTAATTATAATCTTGGCCATCAGAGAAATCACTTTAGCTTATGTAATGTACACGTTTAAAACGTTTTAATTCATCGTAAGAAGTTACGCCTGTTAGAGCTGTTAAAAGTTTTATACGTACAGTATTCCCCTTGATTTCTACAGAGGACAGAGAGACAGGCAGACAATCTCTCTCTCTCTCTCTGTGCAGAGACATGAAACTCCACGGAAATGTCCTGCGGCTTTTATTGCATAATATTAGATATGAATGTATTAATTAACATTTTTGGTGACTGGAGGCCGATTCCACCCTTTCTTTTTAGGCATTCTCTAAGTTAGCGCATTTTAGGTATGTTGATTTAAGAACTTTTGCACTGTAATGCACCGTTTTGGTCTTCTTTTTTTTTTTTTTTTGAGGGTACAAACAGATAAACAGAATGGGAACTTTAGTAGTACGGGTATATAGATTACAAGCGTGCAATCGCAGCCAGTGACGCGATGTTTACTATATGTCCTGCTGAGAAATGAACGGCCCCACGACCTGGCCTAGCCCGACACAACACGGCCTGACTACGATGGTTTTCAGAAGCTAATAACTTTTCTGCCATGGGAGATAGAGGAGAGATTCCTTCAGCAGGTAGTAGAAACATTCAATAAATTTAGTTTTTAGCTATATATATATTTACTCGTGAGACCAGAGAAACCCCTTAGAACCCCAGCTTTCCAGAGGAATGTACCTATGGCTTCAATTGACATGTTCCACTATGATATTGAATGTAATAATATTTCCTTTTGTAACACTATGTTTTCCTACATGAGTTCCAACAATGGAATATTGGATATTACGATCATAATTTTACATGAACTTTTTATTCTATGTTTTGGGGGCCAAGTCAGCAAGGGAAATTCCCCATTTCTGGTTTTTATCATTCGATCAATAGCCAAGTGTTTACTGATGCAGTTCGTTGACAGGGCAAGTCGGGAGCAGAGAACTGAACATCGCGCGTGTGATAAATGCTACATTGCCTCGCCATATTCTCATCCAGAGAGAAAACATGAGAGAGAAAATGTGAGAAAGAATATATATTAACTCAATTATTCTTCTGTTATTTTTCAAGTACCTCATCAGAAATCACCAAGATGAGATCAGGATGACAGACGTATGTACAAACGCTTGCTCGCTCGACAAGCGCTCACAAAACACACTTGCCTGGTATATAAAATTATATATTAAGAAGAATGACATTTGAATTATATTTCTAAAAATATACTGAATATAATTTTTAGAAAGTTAATGCATTAGAAACAAAGGAACAGCTTTCCCAGAAACATGTATAACCGTGTTTAATAGAAATATTCAAAGTCTTTCCTAAAAATTATATTGAATATAATTTTTACAAAATTAATGCATTAGGATCAAAATAAATAACTTTCATTAAAACACTTATCATGTGTAGCAGAACTATTTACTCAAGGTACTTGCTAATTACACTGATATTTCAGTGTCGTCATACAGCTAATCTACTGTACAGGCAGTGAGAATCAGTGTGTTATTTAATGCTCTTTCTCACGTGAAAGCTTCTAACTGTTAGGCTTCAGGCTGGAGGAGGCTAGATTGTGTATTCCATTCAAACCTGAATTACTAAGTTGTGCACGCAACTTGATATTTGTGAATTTCATGTATGAAAAGAGATGGTCACATATGTAAGTATTTCCAAAGATACTTGCCATCTTTTTGGCGTGCTCTACTATGTTTGGAGAAATTGCAGCTTCTAAAACATACTTTTTGTAAAAACCCAATAATAAAACCCCTTCTGCATGGAATTTTGATTTCATTAGTTCGCTGCTTTGAAGTTCAATGAGTTCCATTCGAACCCTTTCAGTTGCTTGGTCTACCTCCACATCAAAAAGAGTAGCAAAAAGCTTGAAATCATCTTTGTGTGACTGAATGTCTGCAAAATGTGAGGAAAACTGCATTCTGCTTTCACGAATTACGGCCACATACATGGAAGTGTCACTGGGTTATTTTTTCAGCAACATTGGGAAATGAGCAAAATTTGATTTTTCAAGCTGATTCTCCAAAAGTTTAAACTTCTCAAATGCCAAAATATGTTCTTACAGTTTTTTCACTAGTTGACTGCGACCTTGTAGTTAAAATTTCAGTTCATTTCAGTAGGAAGTTAGATCCAGTAAAAAATGCAAGACCTGAAATCCACGAGGGATCACGAAGCTGTGGCATATTTACATTTTTCTATTCTAGAAAGTCTGTGATCTCTTCCAGATCATAAAACCTCTCCAACATAGCACCTTGGCTAAGCCAGCGAACGTCACAGAAGTACACAGAGTACTGAGCTTTTACATTCATTAATAGCTGTTGAAATTGTTGATCATTTAAACCTCGAGCTAATACCAAATTAACAGATTTCACCACCACTTGCATAACCTCTTGAATTCCTGAAGCCTTAGCACACAGTGCCTCCTGATGAATAATACAGTGCAGCTTGGCAGTTCTGTTCTGATATCCAGCTTCTTTCACGTACTTCTCAAGAAGTGCGACAAAATCTTTCTTTTCACCTACCATGGCTGGTGAACTATCTGTAGTTATTGCAACTAGTTCTGAGATTTCAAAATCCATGTCCTTTGAACTGATTAGCATGGCTTCGAGAATGTCTGCTTCAGCACTGGAGAGGCTGTAGCTGCACAGATTCTCAAAATTTCAAACTTTGAGTTGATACCTCGAACAAAATTTGCAAATTGTGCAGTGTCCTATGCGTCAGTGCTTTCATCAAGTGCAACTGAAAAATACTGGAATACAACACAGCAGTCACTTTATGCATGATTAAAATCAACAGACATTACTTCATCTCGTCATATTACAGTTCCCACAGACAGACTGATGTTAGATTTTTTTTTCCAGGGCAAACAATGTCTACCACGGCCATCAGACACTCCTTAACAACCTCTGCCTCAGTATTTCATATTTTTAGCTGTTGATGAATATACTGCATAACTGGCACATGTACTTCTCTCTGATTGTGCAACTTGTTTGGTAATTATTGAGGAATGTGCATCCAAATTTGCTTTCATCTTAGCAGTTTTGTCTTTTCTTATGTGTCTAGTTAACTGTGTTTCATGTGTTTTGTCTGAAAGTGGCACTTCATATTAAACTCCTTGTTGACAGCTACATATTCATGACAACCCAAACATAGTGGTTTGTGTCTACACTTGGGAAAGAAATGCTTCTCTGTCTATATTTTTTTAAACACTCGATATTCAGAATCTACCGTCCTACGTTTTGTTGCCATGTTGTTACTGAGAACATTAGCAGAAATTGGGCATGTTGTCAAAACACATATTTATGGAGTACAATGGGAAATAGTACATCATAGCAAGGAACAATGCAGCAAAGAACACACACTGAAACAACAACTTAGGACACAAAACAACAACAAAAATTGAAGCAAGTTGCTTACCCAAGCCTGCTGACGGACAAAACTCACCTATCCTCACCAGCGACTGGTAGACTGATGGGTGGGCACCAATACTGCCTTGTTTGGGGGAGGGGTCAGCATTTTTAAATGGTCGTTATCTGAGAAAAATTATCGCATCAACTTAAAGACATTTCCTTCAAATAATCATTAGTTATTAAATAATGTATATTACATGCATGTTACCATTTATCATACAAGATATATTATCGCATTGGTCAATAATTTTTACACATTTGGCAGTGCTGGATCGCTGATTGCTGAGTGCAGCCTGTCTTAGCCTCCTAATCTGAGTTCAATTCTGTTTGAATGCACAGTTTTCCTAACAAACTAACTCTGTTGTTTGCCGTTATGATTAACAGCCAGTACGACTTACTGGTTTTACAATGAGTACGTGAAAAACAAGAATATTTTTGTGAATTTGTGGAGCATACTGGCAGGCCGGTCAGTAAGTTTATCGGGGCAGGGCTGGCCAGCAGCTGTAGGTTGCTGTCCTCTGCATTATTGGACCTTTAAATCAGTTTCACTGATCTTATGCATGTCGTTTAGGTCATGACAGTCTGTAACTCCATCAAGTTTTGTGGTTCAAGCTTTAATCCTTCCTGGAAAATTAGGTGACATCTGAAATATTCCGAAGAGTCCCAGTTTTTGACCCCAGGTGATCTCAGAATAATCAGCCAATTGGAACCACACTCCTGTCTACACTGCATCCGCTAAATTCTATACTTTAATAAAATTTCAGCTTCCTAGCTAAAATGGCTCTTGAAATAGCTCTGCTGACTCACTTTTCTGTTTTCCAGATATTATCTAGAGACCCATTTGACAGATTGCCACCATAGTTGGCTAAAAGAAGCGGACAGCTGTCCAAACAAGTTGACCAAGTTGAAGACTAGGCGAAATAGCCTTTGATATATTGTAATTCTAAAATAACTGATAATAATAATAATAATAATAATAATAATTAGAACATCATAAAACTGTCCAAGGCAAATTAAAGAAAAAAAAAAAAATACAGCCATTACCTAATAGAAGTTGAGCTCTGAAGCGAACTTGAGATCATGGTCACTGATCTTGTTCATGTCACCTTAAGTCATCACAGACTGTAAGTACACCAAGCTTGGTGGTTCTGGTTTTAATCCTTCATGGAAAATCTGGAATATACAGACCACTCCCAATTATTTATCCCAATCGATCTCAGAGCATCAATAGATTGGAACCATATTCCTTTCTGCGCTCCATCCACGTTCAGGCTATATTGTAATAAAATTTCAGCTTTCAAGCTTAGACGGTTCTTGAGATAGCCTGGCTGACTCACTGTTGTGTGTTCTGGATAATATCTGGAGATCCAACTGACGGACTGCCTCCATGTTTGGTCAAAGAAGCATGCAGCTGTCCAACAGAGCTGACAAATTTTGAAGGCTCTACTCCAAATAGCCTTTGAGGTATCACAGTTTTAAAATAAGTTGGAGGAATAATAATAAAAATAATAACTAGAACACTGTAAAATTGTCCAAGGAAGATTTTGATAACGAAAAACTTCCAACAGCCATTGTCTGCTAGAAACCAAACTACAAATAGACCTCGAGGTCGTGGTCACTGATCTTGTGCATGTTGTCTTAGGTCACCAGTAAAATGCTTTTGTCAGCGAGGTACGAGCTTGGCCATTAAAATTTGAAAGCATTGAAATGTCGCCTTACACCCAAAGGATGCCTAGAGTATAATTGTGGTTATCTACCTACCAAGTTCCATGCCTTTACGACAAATTGTCTGGACTGTGGCCCTTTTTTGAAGGTTTTCGACATGTTGCACTTGGCGCATGCCACATGCACCTCCAGGGTGTGATGAAACCTGTCAAAAAGAAAGCTGAAAGAAATGGGCTGTCATATGGTGGAAACCACGCAGTGATTGCCCCTGTATTATCTGAGGTATTAACTTCACAAAAGTGTTACAGTCAGGCCAGGTCGGGACGCTCATGTGAGAAAATGCCACTACTTAATAAGTGACTTGCGAGGGCTTCGCCCTCGTTCGTAATCAGTGTCTATAAGTCCACCAGGTTTGATGGCTCCAACATTAATCCTTCAATGAAAATTGGGTGGTATGCAGATTATCCAGAAAAGTCCCCCCCCCCCTTTTTTTTTTTACCCCTGGTGAGGTCAGCATTACTGATCTTGTGCATATCACCATTAGTCATTGCAGTTTATAAGTCTACCAAGTTTGTTGGCTCTAGCTTATTTCCTTAATGAAAAATTAGTTGACATCTGGGATATCAAGAAATGCCCCAGTTTTGACTCCATGCAATGTCAAGATCGCTGATCCAGTGCATGTCTCCTTAGGTCGTCATAGTCTACAATTTCACCAAGTCTGGTGGAACTAGCTTTAACCCGCAGCGTCCTGTCGACGTGAATTAACGTCCACATGTTTTGTGACTGCCAATCCCGTTGACGTTCATAAACGCGAATCAATTGCAAGGTCCCTAATTTGCACAATTTTCAATTTTCGTGAGTGGTTTTTGGTACGTATACACGGGACACCTTCCTCTACTAGAAGCCAGGCAGGGACAATGCCTTACCCAGCATGACCTCCCCCCCCCCAGCATGCCATTGTCTCAGCAATTCACCTGTTACCAGTGAGCTGGCCAGTAAAGCCATGTCATGCCACGGTACGAAATTCAGGGCCAGAGTGATTTCCCAATCAATGACAATGTGGAGGACAAACTTTACATAGCATTAGAGGAAGAAACAGTCAGAAATGATGATCAGGTAATGTCGCCAAAAAAGGTCAGGTATGTTGATGTGTTTCATGAGTGAAACAATGCTTATATTGCCTATATTACTATGTGAACACCAATATTCTGTCGTACTACATATAAATTCGTACCAAATAAATAAATAAATACCATTTATGAGTGGTGTGGAATGGTTACACTCCCATAGAACTCGTTTTCTTTGGAGCTAGCCTGCTAGAAAACCCAGTAAGGTAAGGAGGTACTGCTACCTGTTTCGAGTATTTTAAACCTCAGGTGAGCAATTTCTCTATGATTTCTCGATGTTTCTCACCAAAAAGCGGAGGTTTGAGCCAAAAAAAAAAAAAATTCCAAAAATGGTCGGGATTAGGGGGAGTGTGGTGGAAAAGTGGTCGTGATGGGGTGGGTTAATCCTTCGTGGAAAATTCTGTGACATCTTGAATATCTGGAGCAGTCCCAATTTTTGACCCCAGGCGATCTCAGAAACTAATCAGCAGATCTTAACCATACTCCTATACACACTGCATTTGTCCTCAGGCTATATTTTAGTATAATTTCAATTTCCAAGCGAAAATGGTTCTCCTGACAGCATGGCTGAGTCACTTTTGTTTGTTCCGGATTGTGTCTGGAGATCTGGTTGACGGACTGCCACCATAATTGGCCATAGAAGTGGACAGCTGTCTCACAAATTCAACCAAGAGTGGGGGCTGTAGGCCAAATAGCCTTTGAAATATCGCAATTTTTAAATAAGTAAATAAGTAATAATAATGATAATAATAAGACGACCAACACAAAACTGTCCAAGGACAATTTTGATAAAGAAAAACTTCCCACAGGCATTGCCTGATAGATGCCAAGTTATAAAGGGACGTTGAGGTTAGAGCCACTGGTCTTATGCTTGTCACCTTAGGCCATCAAGTTTGTTGGCTCAAGCTTTAATCCTTCACGGAAAATTAGGCGACATCCAGAATATCCAGAAAAGTCCCAAATATTGACCACATGCGATCATCGCGAATAATCAACTGATTGGAGCCACATTCTTTGTTCAATATGCCAGCTTTCAAGCTTTACTGTAGTAAAAGTTCAGCTTCCTTGTATAAATGGTTTTTGAGATAATGTAGTGAACTCATCCTTCCGTGTTCTGGATAAATTCCAGAGATCTGATTGACGAGTTGCCACCATAATTGGCCAAAAGAAGCAGACAACTGTTTGACTAAGCTGACCAAGTTCGACGGTTCTAGGCCAAAAATCCTTTGAAATGTTGCAAGTTTAATATAAGTAAGAATAATAATGTTAACAAGAATAATTAAACCTCCCACAGGGATGTGGGAAGTTTTAATGATAGGCATATTCTCTGGCAGAAGAAGCAAAACACTGAACAAGAGACGTTCTTTGGGCGTGAAACCTTGAGTATGACTTTCCACCATCTTGGGGTTGGGGTAAAGTGTGTACTGAAACTGTGACTGGAGAATGCTCGTAATTTCTTTTACTTAAATTTCACGCCACCCCCCGCCCTCAAAAAAAAAAAAAGAAATCTTATCTCAGATCATGCACTGTAACGAGAGACTAGGACTAGAATGTTAGACTAGTCATGAAGAAGTGCTGTGGGAAGGATGGAGGACAGTAGAATTTTCTTTTTTCTGCTACTGAACTATGTGAAATTCAAATACTTGGGCTCTTCTTTACTCCTGTGTAGGATTGAAATGGCGTCCAATACAACAGACACCTATTATATTAATTTAAATATTCTATTTTAATTTTATGTTGTTCAAGACATGCTTTTATCATATGTAACTACCAAAACAACATATAAGACAGAGATGGGTAGGACTATACTGGACCAGTTGTGCACTGCATATGTAAACAGGAATTATAATTAAATATTTTGTTTAAAAAATTCTATGATTGACGGTATTTGAATACAGTAGTTAAATACATTTTGACTTGTGAATTTTATTATATAAATACCCATTTTCAAATACATCTTTAAATATACTTGTAAACAAAGGCGCGTGTAACACCCTCATACTAGTTGGTGAAAGTGACAGGCATTTGGTATTGCCCCATGATCCTGATCTTCGACCAACTGTTCTCCAAATCGAATTTCCTTATTTTTGCCTAACCTTAACACTTCAAAACAAGTGGTGTAAGGTGCAAAAAACCTAGCCCGACAGCAGTAATGCTATTGTTGTTAAATACTGAATCAGTACTGCCATTAAGGTCATAGTGCCAAATGAAAGCACATATGAGACTTCATATATCTTGATAGTAGTAAATATCTCTATCTTTTACCCGTTTTGAGTTATAGCCCCTTAAATATCCGTGACCTTGAGTTTGACCTTTTAAGGTCATTTAAGTTCAAAGGTCATTGTGTCAATTAACCCTCTCAGTGTCAGTCACGCGATTCGCGTTTCATGTGGATTGTTCTAAAGATGTTCAGTCACTCGAATCGCGTTCCTAAGCACAAAAAAAATCGCCAAAAACTAAGTTTCTGGCGGATTTGCGTCAAATTTTGATACATGGTAGCGAATGCAGCGCTTTCCAATGGTAAGGCATTGGCAACACTGAGTTGCCTCACAGGGCCCAGCACGTAGTGATAAACCTCAGTCTCTTCCATGCAGCCAGGCGGAGAGGTTGCGTCGAGTGTACTGTCCCTTTTAACTCCTACTAATTCTCCCCCTCCTGCCCGAGCCGAAGCCCCTATGGACTCAGTGTGATAATGCAATATTTATGAGCATATTTGTATGTGATATTGTCGATGGAACATAGATATATGTCACGAAAAGGAATTTTGTTCATTATCAATCATTAGGCTTAGAGGTGATATGTGTGTTCACTGTTGCAGGGTTTTGCCTCTCGCCCTCCCCAAGGCCCTGTGGCATGATTATAAATACGTATATAATGAAGCCAATGCCTAAACTGTATTTTGTGTGAAAGATATTGTGGCTGGCTTGGTGAAATTATGGAACCATAGTGTGGAATGGTGCAGGCATTACGTACAGTTTTTATAGTTGGGAAGGAAGAATTAGAGGTGTTTAGGGATGGAATTATTGTGATTCTGATAGTGAAAATGCGTATGGAATTGTGTGAAATATACGTCAAACATGCTGCGGGTGTTCATGAAGGAGTGTGGTGTGTGCCAATACAATAGAGTCGCAGCGAGTGTTCATAGAGAAATATTTCATGCATTGACTGACTTAGCTAAAACAAAGTGCAAGTGTCATAGACAAGAAATATGCCACAACCACATATACATAAGTATATGTAAGTATAAGTATTGTGGAGAAATCTATTGAGTGCATCGCAGGTGTTTTAGGCAAATGTATCACAAGGAGAGAAGAAAATATGCCACAGCCACAGACACACATGCACACACTCACCCACACCCACACCCACCCACACACACACACTCACCCACACATGCTCACACACTACATAACTCCTCATCTTCAAGTTACTGCCAGCATCTCAACACCTCTTGAGGAAGTTGAGTTATCCATATTTTGTTGATCTGTATATTGACCTATTTCTATAGTTCAATGTTTTTCACACAAATAAGTTATGTTTTTTCATACACACATATGAGATGGAAGAAAGTTCAGCTTCGGTATCAGAACCTAGCAAAAAGACTAGTGGTCATGTCGAGTTTCTAACAGCACTATCAAAAACCTTATGATATTTTACGTGTATACTTTGAGTAAAAAAAGAAAATAATAAAACGCAACGAGCGAAAATATGTAGCCGTGAGTGAGGCAGGGAAAAAATGTTTTTTTATCTCGCGTCCGGGTGAGGAAGAGTATTCAACGTTTGTTGTCCAATTTCTCCAAAACTATTGGACTTATCGATTTCCCATAAGAACCATGATAAAGAACAGTAAATTCTACGTATGTTCATTTGCAGAATATAAGCCTCTGGGAGCATTTTCTGTTGGAAAAGTTGGGGGAACAGACTGTTTCGGTAAAGTCGAAAGCGCTCAGAGGAGTAATCTCACTTTGTCGGCCAATTGCTCAAAAACTGTTGGATGTATCGATTTCCTATAAGAACCATGATAAAGAGCAGTAAATTCTACGTATGTACAAGACATAACAATGTAATATCTATTATAAGAATTCGTTGTTACGTAGGTGGGAGTATTGCGTATGCTGTGTGCACATCACAATAGTGACGTACAGACGTGAGTTCCCAGTCGTTGTTGGCGATTTTCTCGAGAACTGTGAAGCGTATCGAA
Source organism: Coenobita brevimanus (assembly GCF_032717465.1). NCBI lineage: Eukaryota > Metazoa > Arthropoda > Malacostraca > Decapoda > Coenobitidae > Coenobita > Coenobita brevimanus. Next base: position 36,454,889 of record NC_137047.1, read on the forward strand.
ACCAGTATTAGGTCATTAGAAAGCTGGTGAAATTCTGCATAATATTATGCAAGAAAAAACATAACGTGCCAGAAAAATCAGTTTTAGAGCTTTTTGATTTTTTTTCAAAAATGGCATTCAGTTTTTGGCTATTTTTTTGAAAACTGCAAATCATATCGACACCGGATTTGTCTCTTAAGAAAGCTGATGAAATTCTCTATCAAAACTTCTAATAACATTTTCCTGTATGATGGAAAACATACGAATGGTGATGTTGGGAATTGAACGTGATGTAGCAAAATGTTTATTCAAGGCCGCCTAATGTTGTTTTATTCGTGTTATCCTGTTTTTTTGTGGTGCTTTTCAGCTAGAACAAACATCGGCGAATAAGATGACATAGGTTGCATGGCAGTATATTGATGTTTAGGTGGCGAAAATAAGAAGAAAGTACATGTATTTCCCGAGCGCGGGCAACTGGGCCGGGCGGCTTTGCAGAAAAATCGTGTGCCGGAAAACTTACTGAAACTTTCCATGCGCAAGAGGGTTAAAAACCCAAATGGACTTCCTATATGTTGATAATGGTAAATATTTGGTTATCTTCAGTTTTGATTTATAACCCCCATAATATCAGTGACCTTGAGTTTGACCTTTCAAGGCCAGTCAAGGTCAAAGATCTTGGTGCAAAATGAAAGCCCGTATGTGAGTTCCTGTATGTTGATAACAGTACATATTTTCAACAGGTCTCAAGTTATAGCCTTCTGAAAATCCTTGACCTTGATTTTCATCTTTCAAGATCACTCAATTACCACCAAAATTTAATCACTTTCTTTTGGGACCAGTGCCCACATATCCTGAAAGTTTACTGTAATTTCATTCTGCCGTTTTTCTGTAATGTTGCAAACAAAGAAAAAAAACAAACAAAGAAACTCAACCAAAAAAATACCTCGCCGGACTCTGTCCCAGGCGGGGTAATAAGCTGGGTTCAAACAAAACATGAACACATTGAGCTGACCCCGCCCTATGGCCTCGACCTGTGACCCACTCTTTTCATAAACGAACCTCTTCATCTTTCCACCAGGTGTGGTTTAAATAAAATAAAAGATTTGTTATTGGGTCGAATATGTGACACTGATTGGTGACATGACTACTTTCAAATCTGGATTGCCCCCTCTCTCTGTATGTATATATGTTTGTGACAGTGAGTGTGTGTGTGTGTGTGTGTGTGTGTGTGTGTGTGTGTGTGTGTTCTTACCTAATTGTTCTTACCTTATTGTATCTTTACAGGAATGAGTCAAGCTCGTACTGTCCTGTGTCTTAAACCATATTTATCGTACATATCCTTAAATTTGTGAATTGTTTTGGCACACGCTATTTCATTCGGTAGTGCATTCCATTGATCAATTGCTCTGTTTGGGAAACTGAATTTCCTTACGTCTTTATCACCTCTCTTCTTATGCAGTTTTTTGCAGTGTCCTCTTGCTGATGCTTCCCCATATGTTAAGTAATCATTTATGTCTATTTTCTCCTTCCCTGATATGCATTTATATAGCATTATCATGTCACCTCTTTTCCTTCTCTCCTGTAGTGTTGGTAGATTCAGTTTATTTAGTCTTTCTTCATAGCTTAGGTCCCTTAAGCATGGTATCCATCTTGTAGCGGCCCTTTGAACTTTTTCAATCTTGTCTATGTGCTTTTTGAGATGAGGACTCCAGACTACTGATGCATATTCCAGGGTTGGTCTAATGAATGATGTTATTATCCTTCTTAGCATGTCTTCATTTATGTATGTGAATGCTATTCTCATATTGGCAAGCAGTGTATACATGTTCCGTACCTTCTCGCTGATGTGGTCAGCCGGAGATAGTCTGTTATTGATAATCACACCTAGGTCTTTCTCTCTTTCTGATGTGTATAGGGTTATATTTCCTAACTTATAATCCCAATCAGGTCTTTTTCCACTTTTACCAAACTTCATTACATGACACTTGTCCACATTGAATTTCATTTGCCATGTAGTACTCCATTCATGAAGTTTATTTAATTCTTCTTGCAGCTCTTTACAAGAGTCTGTGTTAGTAATTCTCCTTTGTATTTTTGCATCATCTGCAAACATATTCAGATAGCTCTCATTTCCAGTGTTACTGTTTATATCATTTATATACACTAAAAATATGATTGGTGCCAGCACTGAACCCTGTGGTACTCCACTAGTCACTTCTTTCCATGATGAGTAGTTTCCTCTTAGTACTGTCCTCATTTATCTTTTTATGAGAAAGTCTTGCATCCAACAAAACAGTTTGCCTCGAATTCCTCCTTGATGGTACAGTTTCCATAAAAGTCTTTGGTGTGGTATTGTGTCAAAAGCTTTCTTGAAATCTAAATAGGTACTGTCCACCCATCCTTCCCTTTCCTGTATTGTGTTTGTTACTCTGTCATAGTAGCTCAACAGATTAGTAACACATGATTTTCCTTTTCTGAAATCAAACTGTCTTTCTGTTATCATACTGTGTTCTTCTAGATGATTTACCCAAGCTTTTCTTATAAGTTTTTCTAATCCCTTGCTTACAACACTGGTCAGTGATACTGGCCGGTAGTTGAGTGGATTTTGTCTATTTCCTTTCTTGAATAAGGGGACAATATTTGCTTTTTTTCCAAATATCAGGTAGTTTATCTTGAATCAAGGATTTCTTGAAAATTAAAAATAATGGTTTACTTAACTCCTTTGCACATTCTCGTAATACCCAACATGAAATTTCATCAGGACCACTTGCTTCCTCTGTCTAATCTACTTAACTCCTCCTGTATTACTTTTTCTGCTATTTGTGTATCTGGTAGTATGTGTGGACATGCGTGTTCCACATAGTCCCTCTCAAAATTTTTTTCTTCTGTAAAAACTAATTGGAAATTCTTATTTAGTGCTTCACAAATATCTTTCTCTTGTGTATAAGTGATTCCCTCGTCCGTAATGGATTGTATTATATCTTTTACTTTAGTTTTGCTTCTGATATAGCTGTAAAACAGCTTTGGTTGATCACTACTTTTATTTATTATATCCTCCTCAAACTGTTTTTGGGCTTCCCTCCTTATTCTTGTATAGTCGTTTCTTGCCTGTTTGTAATTATTATACGCCCTTTCACTATTGTGTCTTCTGTATCTATTCCACAACAAATCTCTTCTTTCTTTTGATTTTTTACATTCTGTATTGAACTATTTCTGTATTTTCTTATCTGCTTCTTTGTGCTGTGGGATGTACTTCTGGACTCCTATTTCATAAAACTCACAAAATTTTTATATACATCATTTAAATCTTGTCCTCTAAGCTCATTTTCCCAATCAACTTCTAAGAAATACTTCTTTAGGTCTTGATAATTTCCCATTTTATAGTTTAGGCTCTTTTTGTAACTATCATTGCTGTTTACTATGTCATATGCTATCCTGAAGTTATAATTTAGTACTGCATGATCCCTTTTGCCGAGTGGAGGGTGATATATTAAACTGTCAATATCATTTTCTTGCCTTGTAAATATTAGATCTAGCACTGAAGGTACATCAAGTCCTCTTTTTCTGGTGGTTTCCCTCACATGTTGCGTTAAGAAAAACTCTTGTACGAGATCCAGGAGCTTTTGGTTCCCAACAGCTTTCTTGGCTATTTATATCTAGAGTATTCCAATTTATATTTGTATTGAAGTCCCCAGTTAGTATAATTCTTTCCGATTTCTCTTCCATTTTATGTAGCAATGATCTTACACTCTGAATTGTACTCTCTGCCAGGTCCTCATATTCGTCTCTTTCCCATGTGTTTGATCTGGGTGGCATGTACAAATTGGCTACAATTACTTTACCTTCAGATGTGTCGATCTCTACTGCAATCAGTTCTACTTGTGATGGTATATCTAGTTTTATTTCCTTGACTTTTAGATTTTCTTAATTAATATTATAATTCCTCCTCCTTTTTTTAAATATCTGTCTCTTCTCCATATATTGTATTCCTCTAAGTTTAGTATGTCATTTGATATCCTTGGTATTAATTTTGTTTCAGTTAGGCATATTATTTGTGGTTCATTTTCTCTGACATAATCATTCATCTCTAGTAATTTAGATACCATTCCATCCACATTTGAGTACATCAACTTTATCATCTTGTTTATATACTTGTCATGACATGGTTCTACTACCTTCCTCCTTTTTCTTCCATCCTGTTTGTGTACCACTTTCGTACCTGCAATCCTATTACTTTGTAAAAAAATTTCTTTTTCTCCTCTTCTGATCTTCCCTCATTTTTTGTTTTTGCTTCCTCCCTTTTCTCTTTCAGTAATTCCAGTTCCTCTTGTGTTAGGCATCTTTTTATCCATACATTTTTGAACTCCTCTTTTTCCTTAAGATTCTTTGCATTTTTTAGTATCTCTTTACACTCTGGAAAGTCACCTTTAGAGGTCTTGTCTTGTTTTTCTCGTATTTCCCTAACCTTTTTTGTTCCTCTATGTCTTTACTACAGATTTCCTCCGATATTTCTTTCAGTAAGCTCATTACATTTGCCATCTCCTTTTTGTCTCTTGTGATCTTATTTTTAACTTCTTCCTTTTCTATACTAGTGATTACTATTGATTTGTTTATCTCTACTGAATCTCTGAATAACTTTGGATTGTTTTGGATTATTCTTTTCACCTCCTTTTTAATGCTTTTTTCCTCCACCCTTGTTTCTAAGTCTTTCTTTACTTTCACTATTTCAGCATACGTGGTTTCTACATCATTTTTGTAGCTTTGCACAGCTTCATTCACTTGTGTTATCTTCTCCTCAATATCACTGCTCTGGTCGATAAGACTGCTAACTTGCCTAATTGTCTCTGTCATTTTTGAACTCTTCCATAACACTCTCGTGATTGACTACTGTACTTGCCATTTCACTCATTTTCTTCCTAAGTGCACTCAATTCCACTGTTAGTTCACTGATAGTTGTGTCTTTCTTATTGGCCTCCCTAGTTTTTCCATTTCTTCCTTTTGCAAGTGCATCTGCTTCTTTATTTCATCAATTTCATTTTTGAAAGCCATTTCTAGTTTGTTTACACGTTCAACCAGTCTATTGTGGGTCTCTGCTTCAACCAGTTCTTGGTAGAAATCATCATTTTGCTTTTTATCTTTATCCCTTTTCTTTTCCAAATTTGTTTTACTGAAGTATTTATCCATTTTGCAATACTTAAAGTGCAAAGCATGTACTTACAAACTCCGTGTTGTTGTTGTCTAAACAAACCTCAGAGATGACTCAGCGTATTCTTTCGTCTTGGTTCTATTTCCTGTTTGTACAAGTCTTGTTTAAACTTATTATTTTTTTCCTTTTTATAATGAACAATCATTTAGTATAACCTGGTACTGAGCTTGACTCATACAAAGATACTATTTAGGTAATGCCCCTGGCGGTGATGATTTGGTACGGAGCGCCGGTGTCACACGTCCGCCTAGATTGAATCCCTCTGCGTGTGTGTGTGTGTGTGTGTGTGTGTGTGTGAACTTGCTGAGTCATCATGCTACTGCTGAGACAGACCACAGTTAGTGAGTGAGTAAATATGGGTTTGATGAATTTCTGGGTGGATGGATACGGGATTATGCAAGTAGGTCCATTGGGAAATATGCCCTTGGATAAATAGGGACATGGTTGAAATAGGTTTCTATGAAAAAAAAAAAAAATGCCACTGGAGGAATAAGTTTATAGGGAAATGGACCCAAATGGAAACATATTATTCTCAGTGGGTATAAACAGGTCCATGGAGGGAATAAAGCCATAGAAAAAATGTTTATGTGGGTATTTGATTTCCCTATGTGAGAAAGTAGGCATATAAGGGAATGTTGGTTCACAGGAAATATAGATCCAAGAGGGAAAATAGTTCCAGGGACAGAAAATAGGCCATTGGCAGAAAACATGAATAATAGGTTTACTGGGAATATAGGTCAATGGGGAAAATAGGAACATGATGAAAATAGATCTATGGGGAAAATAATAGCATGGTAAAATAATAAGTCCACATGGATAAAATGACCATAAGGAAAAATAGCCACATGATGCAAAATAGTTCCATGGGAAAAATAGTCCCTTTGAGAGAAGTGGTCATTGTGGGAACGTTTTTCTTTGGGAAAACAGGTGCGTGAAGAGCTGACTCCAAGGGGGGTAGAGCCGGAGACGGGCTTATGTGACAGTTATTCTAATAATCGAATCCCTTAGTCTTGGCCTTGCCTACAGCCATTCCATGATGTCTGGCCAAAATCTGATACAGCTGTTTACACTGACCTATTGTACTAGCAATGCGTTTTCCTTTGGAGTGGCCCCCCAACTTTTCACCAATTTATAATCAAAACAAAGATTTGCTTATGCTGTTCACACACACACACACACACACACACACACACACACACACACACACACACACACACACACACACACACACAATGCTTCCAGCATACTTGGGTATAAAAATGTTTTTGCAATGCTTCAGTAAAAAAAAAAAAAAAAAAAATTGTTCAGTAAGCTATGGGATGCTGTAGATGCTCACTGTGTGAAACTGTGTGCACCACAACAACATATACACATTCAGTTCCTAAGTGCCTTGAAATTTTCCCTGGTAATGGTGCAGTAACAATCTATTAATTGATACTGCTTCTGATTTACAGAAGAGTGCAAGAGTGTGTGAGGTGGTAGAGTCCGTCTTCATTTCTTATCTGTGATGGTTAAACTGTGAAATTGAGCTGCTTGAAAATAACGGCAAATACATTTGCTTGGTGGAAACTTCTTCAGAATAACAAGTCCTAAATAAAGAAGAAAAATATATGTGCAGGCCATGCCTGAACAGCAAAAGTCTCCCGACGCCAATCTCTGCAGTAGCCATCCTATTCTTACATTTGAAGGTATGTATACTATACCAGTTTATACTAGTAACACTTTTTTTTTTCTCTGCTAATAAATGAGTAGTTATCATGTTTGGAATAACAGAGATCTATTACTGGTACAGTACATGTAATGCTGCATTCACATTATCTTATATTATATACAGGAAAACCCATTAGCCACAGTTGTTTGATCTTCAAATGTGCATGTGCCAAATATCCTAGCAGAAATTTTTAGGTTTAAGATCAATATTCACCATCCATTACCAAATATGCACACTGTGAGGTGTCATGTCGTAAAGTTGCAGCTAAAATTGTCATGAAATTAGCTCGGCTAACTTCATTTGATCGCACCCCGTTGTGTGCATAAATGATAATGGGTGGCCCAAAATGAATGCTACCCATAAAAGTGTGTGATTTGTACAACGGATAAGATATTTGCTTTATTTTTGCATTCATGTTAAGCTGAGTCTATAACAAAACAGTCCTGAAAGTTTGGGTTCTGGAGTTCAAATGGTCTGTTTTTATAATCTTTCCAAAATGTGTTTCAAATGACCACCTAGGCATTGCAGGTACTCTTGAATGTGAAAGTGTCAATTAAGTGGACACATTCCTCTCTTGGGATAGCTCTGCTGTTTGCTTTGATTTCTGTTTTCAGGTCTCTGATTATCTGGGGGTGTTTTCATAAACGTGAACTTTTAAATAACCACACATACAGAAATCTGGGGGATTCAGGTTGGGTGATCCAAGGGTCACACCTACTGATCAGTTGATCCCCGAATCATTTATTTATTATTATTTTATTTTTTATGTGACCGACTCTGGGCATAGGCTTCACAGCCTGCTTTCAGGGCCCAGTAGTCCTCCTATGTACTGCAAACCTCTACATGTCACCAGTTCGGCGCTAACACCCACCATCCATACTGAATACATGCTAGGCCTTCTCGTACAGGACTGGTGTATTGGTATTAGCAGGGGTATTTTTACATGTCAACGGGACTTCTGGTAGATCAGTAAAGTCTGATATTTATGAAATCAAATCCTTAAACTGTTCCCTGCCCCAACAGGATTTGAACCCGGGTCCGTTAGGACCGCAGACCAACTCTCTACCGATTGAGCCACCACCTCCCCTTGCCGCAGCCACTTCAATGTTTGGTTTGAAGTGTGTGGGGTGGTCCCATCCTGCTGGAACCATTGTTCCCCACAAGTGATGCTCCTACACCTTCTTAGCGTTATGGGAGTTGCATTCATTTTGGGTCACCCTGTATAAAGTGAAGCCTGAATATGCCTGGAGGCTTATGTTCACGATGGACGGACTTTTTTTTTTTTTCACTTAGGTGTTTTTAGAATTGGTTTTGTGCAAACTGTATTTTATAAAGCAAGTCTAAAAAGATGAAGATAATATATTTATGAGAAGATGGACAAGTAAATTGAAGAAACATCATATTCTATTCCTTTACATCCCTTAACCCATCGTGTCCGACATATATTCCCACCAACCCTTTTCCCAGCCGGTCATTTATGAGAAAATCGTCTATTTTTAAACATTCATATCTCAGCTAATAACTAACCCAAGATAAGAAACTGTCATAATATTCACACACACACACTCAGGGATTCAATCTAGGCGGACGTGTGACACCAGCGCTCGGTACCAAATCATCACGGCCAGTGGCATTACCTAAATAGTATCTTTGTATCAGTCAAGCTCAGTACCAGGTTAGACTAAATGATTGTTCATTATTAAAAGGAAAAAAATAAAAAGTTTAAACAAGACTTGTACAAACAGGAAATAGAACCAAGACGAAAGAATACTCTGAGTCATCTCTGAGGTTTGTTTAGACTACAACAACACGGAGTTTGTAAGTACATGCTTTGCACTTTAAGTATTGCAAAATGGATACATACTTCAGTAAAACAAATTTGGAAAAGAAAAGGGATAAAGGTAAAAAGCAAAATGATGATTTCTACCAAGAACTGGTTGAAGCAGAGACCCACAATAAACTGGTTGAACGTGTAAACAAACTAGAAATGGCTTTCAAAAATGAAATTGATGAAATAAAGAAGCAGATGCACTTGCAAAAGGAAGAAATAGAAAAACTAGGAAGGGAGGCCAATAAGAAAGACACAACCATCAGTGAACTAACAGTGGAATTGAATACACTTAGGAAGAAAATGAGTGAAATGGCAAGTCAGTCAATCACGAGAGTGTTATGGAAGAGTTCAAAAATGACACAGAGACAATTAGGCAAGTTAGCAGTATTATTGACCAGAGCAGTGATATTGAGGAGAAGATAACACAAGTGAATGAAGCTGTGCAAAGCTACAAAAATGATGTAGAAACCATGTATGCTGAAATGGTGAAAGTAAAGAAAGACTTAGAAACAAGGGTGGAGGAAAAAAGCATTAAAAAGGAGGTGAAAAGAATAATCCAAAACAATCCAAAGTTAGTCAGAGATTCAGTAGAGATAAACAAATCAATAGTAATCACTGGTATAGAAGAGGAAGAAGTTAAAAACAAGATCACAAGAGACAAAAAGGAGATGGCAAATGTAATGAGCTTACTGAAAGAAGTATCAGAGGAAATCTGTAGTAAAGACATAGAGGAACACAAAAGGTTAGGGGAATACGAGAAAAGCAAGACAAGACCTCTAAAGTTGACTTTCCAGAGTGTAAACACTGTGGAAGAGTTACTAAAAAATGCAAAGAATCTTAAGGAAAAAGAGGAGTTCAAAAATGTATGGATAAAAAGATGCCTAACACAAGAGGAACTGGAATTACTGAAAGAGAAAAGGGAGGAAGCAAAAACAAAGAATGAGGGAAGATCAGAAGAGGAGAAGAAGAATTTTTTTTACAAAGTAATAGGATTGCAGGTACGAAAGTGGTACACAAACAGGATGGAAGAAAAAGGAGGAAGGTAGTAGAACCATGTCATGACAAGTATATAAACAAGATGATAAAGTTGATGTACTCAAATGTGGATGGAATGGTATCTAAATTACTAGAGATGAATGATTATGTCAGAGAAAATGAACCACAAATAATATGCCTAACTGAAACAAAATTAATACCTTGGATATCATATGACATACTAAACTTAGAGGAATACAATATATGGAGAAGAGACAGATATTTACAAAAAGGAGGAGGAATTATAATATTAACTAAGAAAAATCTAAAAGTCAAGGAAATAAAACTATATATACCATCACAAGTAGAACTGATTGCAGTAGAGATCGACACATCTGAAGGTAAAGTAATTGTAGCCAATTTGTACATGCCACCCAGATCAAACACATGGGAAAGAGACGAATATGAGGACCTGGCAGAGAGTACAGTTCAGAGTGTAAGATCATTGCTACATAAAATGGAAGAGAAATCGGAAAGAATTATACTAATTGGGGACTTCAGTACAAATATAAATTGGAATACTCTAGATATAAATAGCCAAGAAAGCTGTTGGGACCAAAAGCTCTTGGATCTCGTACAAGAGTTTTTCTTAACGCAACATGTGAGGGAAACCACCAGAAAAAGAGGACTTGATGTACCTTCAGTGCTAGATCTAATATTTACAAGGCAAGAAAATGATATTGACAGTTTAATATATCACCCTCCACTCGGCAAAAGGGATCATGCAGTACTAAATTATAACTTCAGGATAGCATATGACATAGTAAACAGCAATGATAGTTACAAAAAGAGCCTAAACTATAAAATGGGAAATTATCAAGACCTAAAGAAGTAGTTCTTAGAAGTTGATTGGGAAAATGAACTTAGAGGACAAGATTTAAATGCTGTATATAAAAATTTTTGTGAATTTTATGAAATAGGAGTCCAGAAGTACATCCCACAGCACAAAGAAGCAGATAAGAAAATACAGAAATGGTTCAATACAGAATGTAAAAAATCAAAAGAAAGAAGAGATTTGTTGTGGAATAGATACAGAAGACACAATAGTGAAAGAGCGTATAATAATTACAAACAGGCAAGAAACGACTATACAAGAATAAGGAGGGAAGCCCAAAAACAGTTTGAGGAGGATATAATAAATAAAAGTAGTGATCAACCAAAGCTGTTTTACAGCTATATCAGAAGCAAAACTAAAGTAAAAGATATAATACAATCCATTACGGACGAGGGAATCACTTTGACACAAGAGAAAGATATTTGTGAAGCACTAAATAAGAATTTCCAATTAGTTTTTATAGAAGAAAAAAATTTTGAGAGGGACTATGTGGAACACGAATGTCCACACATTCTACCAGATATACAAATAGCAGAAAAAGTAATACAGGAGGAGTTAAGTAGATTAGACAGAGGAAAAGCAAGTGGTCCTGATGAAATTTCATGTTGGGTATTACGAGAATGTGCAAAGAAGTTAAGTAAACCATTATTTTTAATTTTCAAGAAATCCTTGATTCAAGATAAACTACCTGATATTTGGAAAAAAGCAAATATTGTCCCCTTATTCAAGAAAGGAAATAGACAAAATCCACTCAACTACCGACCAGTATCAATGACCAGTGTTGTAAGCAAGGTATCAGAAAAACTTATAAGAAAAGCTTGGGTAAATCATCTAGAAGAACACAGTATGATAACAGAAAGACAGTTTGGTTTCAGAAAAGGAAAATCATGTGTTACTAATCTGTTGAGCTACTATGACAGAGTAACAAACACAATACAGGAAAGGGAAGGATGGGTGGACAGTATCTATTTAGATTTCAAGAAAGCTTTTGACACAGTACCACACCAAAGACTCTAATGGAAACTGTACCATCAAGGAGGAATTCGTGGCAAGACATAAGGAAATTCAGTTTCCAAAACAGAGCAATTGATCAATGGAATGCACTACCGAATGAAATAGTGTGTGCCAAAACAATTCACAAATTTAAGGATATGTACGATAATTATGGTTTAAGACACGGGACAGTACGAGCATGACTCATTCCTGTAAAGATACAATTAGGTAAGAACAATTAGGTAAGGTAAGAACACACACACACACACACACACACACACACACACACACACACACACACACACATGGAAACTGTACCATCAAGGAGGAATTCGAGGCAAACTGTTTTGTTGGATGCAAGATTTTCTCATAAAAAGAGAAATGAGAACAGTACTAAGGGGAAACTACTCATCATAGAAAGAAGTGACTAGTGGAGTACCACAGGGTTCAGTGCTGGCACCAAACATGTTTTTTGTGGATATAAATGATATAAATAGTAACACTGGAAGTGAAAGCTATCTAAATATGTTTGCAGATGATGCAAAAATACAAAGGAGAATTACTAACACAGACTCTTGTAAGGAGCTACAAGAAGAATTAAATAAACTTCATGAATGGAGCAATACATGGCAAATGGAATTCAATGTGGACAAGTGTCATGTAATCAAGTTTGATAAAAGTGGAAAAAGACCTGATTGGGATTATACATTAGGAAATAAAACCCTACACACATCAGAAAGAGAGAAGGACCTAGGTGTGATTATCAATAACAGACTATCTCCGGCTGACCACCTCAGCGAGAAGGTACGGAACATGTATACACTGCTTGCCAATATGAGAATAGCATTCACATACATATATGAAGACATGATAAGAAGGATAATAACATCATTCATCAGACCAACCCTGGAGTATGCATCAGTAGTCTGGAGTCCTCATCTCAAAAAACACATAGACAAGATTGAAAAAGTTCAAAGGGCCGCTACAAGATGGATACCAAGCTTAAGGGATCTAAGCTATGAAGAAAGACTAAATAAACTGAATCTACCAACACCACAGGAGAGAAGGAAAAGAGGTGACATGATAATGCTATGTAAATGCATATCAGGGAAGGAGAAAATAGACATAAATGATTACTTAACATATGGGGAAGCATCAGCAAGAGGACACTGCAAAAAACTGCATAAGAAGAGAGGTGATAAAGACGTAAGGAAATTCAGTTTCCCAAACAGAGCAATTGATCAATGGAATGCACTACCGAATGAAATAGTGTGTGCCAAAACAATTCACAAATTTAAGGATATGTACGATAAATATGGTTTAAGACACGGGACAGTACGAGCTTGACTCCTTCCTGTAAAGATACAATTAGGTAAGAACAATTAGGTAAGAACACACACACACACACACACACACACACACACACACACACACACACACACACACACACAGATGTATTTTTGGCTTACACTGTCGCTCGGTTCTAGCTTCGCAGTGCCACTAGAAGTCTGGGTATTACAACAACTACTACAAACACTACTACTACTACTACTACTACTACTACTGCTACTATTGCTACTGCTACTACTACAACTACCACTACAACAACTACTATTAATACTACAATTACCACTAATACAACAACAACTACTACTACAACTACTACTACTACTACCAGTACTACTACAACCACTATTACTACTATTACTACTACTACTACTACTACTACATGAAACTTAAAAAAAATATTGTGAAGTAACTAGTTATTCACGTACTGTCCATAATCGAATTTTTTTTCTCTCTAACAGAATTTTTTTCATGTGGTTTGTACTTTTTCATCATAATAGATATACACACACGAAATTTTTCAGTAAAAGATACGGCAGTGATTTCATCATGAAACAAACTATCGTCTTCCATTATTGTCATTAATAGACACAGCGATGGTGCAAGGCTTGCCTCACCTTTCCTCCTCCATCCCTCCTCCCTTTCTCCACTCCACCATATTTTCCACTATAACAGAATTTCTTCCTGTGATTTGTACTTTTTCATCATAACAAACAAACACACAGGAAAACTTTCAATAAAAAATAAGGCACTGATTTTATCGTGAAACAAACTCTCTGCTTCCACTATTCATGTAAATACAGTAGACACAACGGTGGTGTGAGATGCCGCACCGCACTTCCTCCTCCCTCCCTTCTCCTCCTCCTCCTCCCATTTTCCACTCCTTACCTCATCTTCCATCTCATCCGTGCCAATATCCCCCTCTCCAGGATCATGAATACCCTCTGAATCATTCCCATGATCAGGAATAGCAGATGAACGTACAGGGGGAAACAGTGGGCGCACAGTGGAGGACTCACTTGATCCATCCTCCTCATTCATTCATTTTCATTCATTGCCAGACCCCATGTATCCCAAACGGGGTGACCAAGGGCTTAGAGTTAATTGTTTTACAGGGAAGGTCACTAATCCTCCACCAACCCCACTTGACACGTAGGGAGAACGTTATGCCAACAGCATCTGGTGTTCCCAGGCGGTCACCCATCCAAGTACTAACCAGACCCAACGTTGCTTACCTTCGCTGATCGGACGGGAAGCGGTGTACTCACTTGATAAGCTGATGTACTCATCCTCCTCATGCGATTCATCAATATTGACACTCAACATGGCGGTCGCTTTCCTCAGAGGAAGAGTCACTTTCTCTACTCACAATTGGCGATAATGTCACCTCGAGTCCCCTTCCTATTGCACAATCACCAAGGCCTTTTCTTTTCTGGCCTTTGGAATTCAGTGGCGTTGAAATCATTGATTGCGGGTCACTCAGCCAAGGATCCGGACACAGGGAAAACTTTTTGCGTAGGTCTATCCAGTACTGAGGTATGCAGGTAACTTGGATGCATGCAGGAGAGTTGCCAGTGGCTACGTGAGGTGAAAATAACCTGCGGAATATTCTAACTATGCTGCAAAACACAAGATCATGTATGCATGTTGCCCAGATGTCCCTGGGTCATTATGTATGCATATCACCCGGACATGATAGGTTAAGTAATGTTTATAATTTAATCAAATTTAAATGGTCAGTACCTTAGTTAATATTTATGTACTTAGAGGAAAGACTTTCGTACTTAGTATTTAATTATGATCTGACAAAGGGATTGTCATCCAATGAGGACAAACACAGGGACGATATGGCCAAAGCAGCCTTTTATATTTATATGTTATAAATTCAAACTTTTTAAAATGGTTCTTTTTTCACTCGTTTATGCTTTCCGAGAGTAAGGCCAGAATTTTAGTCCTCAGCTAATTATCATACTGCATAACAGTACATCCATCTATCCATCCATCATCCTATCCTATGTTGTCCCATAAGGAACGTAGGAGATAATAGTACAGGATCTGAAAATAATTCTCAAAGCTTTCTAAAAATCTCCATAATATGGCGAGATCCCCTGCTATTCCCCATTAACACTAAGTGGAGTAAATACCTCTAGAACCGGGGTGGGGACCTTTTCTCATATTAATCCGCCGTGCCCCGGCAGATTTTCCACCACTGACCCCCCCCCAATCCCGGCAGATTTTTTTTTTTTTTTTTTTTTTGGCTCAAACCTCTGTTTTTGGTGAGAAACAATGGAAAATCACCAAGAAAGTGGTCACCGGGATCTATAAGTGGCCTACACAGGTATACCTTACATACACCTGGTCCTGTGTTCTATGGAGGTGCTCTGCAGCTGTCATGTTTTCTATGGTAGGGTTTAGTATGGGAAACCATTCACAATATGTAGATATTTATTTATTACAAACAAAAAACATGTAGTACAAGAGTATATTGGCTTTATACAAAAATACAGGTGAAATAAGGATTGTTCCATTGAGCGAACCTAGCGATATCGTCCCAATTAGTCAGTGATGATTCGCAAACTTTGTTGTTTCAGCATACATTTCATTTTTTTAACTTGCATAATACTTTTCCAATAACATTATACCAGTTTCCACTTTACACAATTGTTATCACATATTTACAGCCCTTACGATTGTATTTAGCGTAATGTTAGTGTATACACAATGAACGCACTCACTATGTTGTGTCAACATACATTTCATTTTTTCAACTAACATAATACTTTTCCACTAACATTATACCCGTTTCCACACTATATAGTTGTTATCACATATTTACAGGGCTTAACAATTATATTTAGCTTAATGTTAGTGCATATTTACATAGTGAGTGCACTAGCTATGCCTGTTGTTTCAACTTACATTCTGTTTTTCCACTTACATTGTACATTTTCACTAACATTACACCCGTTTCCATTTTATAAAACTGTTATCACATATTTAAAGGCCTTACTATTATAGTGAGCATCAGATTATTGCATATTTCCATAGTCAGCGAACTCACTATGACTACTGTTTCAATTTACATTTTATTTTTCCACTTATATTATACTTTTCCACTTACACTAAACCGGTTTTCACCTACTATTACTGTTATCACTTACATACCTTACTATTATAGTGAGCGTCAGATTATTGCATATTTACAGCACTTAAAGCGTCATATCGCAAGCACACACAGTATTAGTAATGCACTAACTTGTGGTATACTTTGAAGCAAGGCTCAAAGTACAAGCCAATGTTGCAGTCCACACACTCGTACCTCGTGTCTTTTCTTTGAGTGGTTTCTCTCACTCGGAAACTACTACAGATGCAACACCACCGCTGGGGTCTAGGGCGGTTCGGTTCAGGAGGTATGGTGCTGGGGAAGTGGAATGCGGTGAAGCGTAGGGGAGTCTGTGTGACAGTGGCGGGGCAGTGGAGATGGTGTGGCCTGTCCTCTCCATATTTCGCGATGATCTCGCGGGACAGCTCCCTCACAAACCACTCGAAGGTCTCTGAGGTTCCCGTTGTCATGGCGAGGCGGTAGTGGCAGTTCTGGACCGTGATATCAAGCAAGTGGAAGAAGAGCTTTTTGTACCACTTCATCGTGGTCGTGGCACACTCCACACTGGAAATCATGGAGTCAGACTGATCCAATTGCCTCATATTGGTATTGTAGTCCAGTACTGACTCAGGATTCCAGATGTGGTGCCTCCTCTCACAGGGGTAATCAACCGAGTCTGTGCGGTGCATGAGGGGGTGGTGTACCATCGATAGGAGGGAAACTTCCCTGTTGTGGTTCCACAGGGTGGCGAGGATGTTATATGCCTTGAAGAAAACCACCTCATTCTTGTTAAGTTTCCTCCCAACCTTGACCATATGCTAAAGGTTTCTCTTTATTGTACCACAGACACTGGTGGCATGCAGGTGTAGGTACCATGCAAGAAGGGGGGCACGTGATCACGATGAAGGTACTCCTCTATCATTGTCTTTACCACGGCCCCTGAGAGTTCAATTCTTCGATCATCTATTATGTCTGTCTGTGCACTGGTGTACAAGACTAAGTTTGCACATAACCAGTCTTACAGTCACACATAACAAAGATCTTGAACCCAAAATGGTGTCTCTTGTGGGTATGTATTGGCGAAAAGAAATATCGCCTCTCCACAATACGAGACTCTCATCTACAACAAGGTTTCGATAAGGATACAAGGATGAGCAGAACTTTTCCCACAAGTGATCAAATACCAGCCTTATTCTCCTCATTCTATCAGTGTTATTAGCATTAGCATGATGGTCTGCATAATGAATGTGGAGGCTGCTCAGAATTTACTGAAATCGATTCCGGCCCATTAGTTTCCCAAAGAAAGGTGTGCTGGTTATAGGGTCCGCAGACCAGTATGCTGGAATTTGTCTTTTCCGTACAATACCCATGAAAAGAACCAGGGCTAGAAAGATAAATATCTCACTTATGGTAACTGGGTAATGACACTGAAGGGAGTGCCTTCTTCTCCTACCTTCACGTTCGCTTTCACAGGGCTGGCTGCTTGCAAAGGTGTTAGTCTGTTCCACAATCCACTCCACAAACTCCTCCCCAAAGAACAGGTGGAAGAAATCCACCCTGGTGGAGCCAGCATGGATTCCTGGAGCCGTGCAGCCAGACCGCCACTCCTCAGTGAAAGGGTAAATGATGGGAGTGAAATTACTTCCATCTTCCCAGTGCCATGAAACACTACCATCTCCAGCCTCGTCCCCATCGTCGCCTTCATCGGGGTGGGGAGGAAAGGGTGGTGGGGGAGGTTGGGGAGGTGGAGAGTGACGTCCTTCCCTACTCACTCTCTCCTTCCCTCTCCCTTTTCCTTTCCACTTTCCCTTCCCTTTCCTTCCTTTCCCCACATCATGGGGCTGTGGGAAGGAAGTGCGGGAATATTGGGGGGCAAAAGACATGCTAGGAAGTGGCTCCTCCTCACCTCCCCACTGCCTCACACCAAGTGCTCGCGCTGCCTCCCTCACACCACGACTTTCACTTTCACCGCTCACTCCTGCCACACCAATTTCACATTCACCACTTACTACTGCCACACCACTCCTGCCTTCCCCATACAAAGCACTTGGCCCATACCTGGTTCTCCTCCTTGTCACCCCTTCAGCTCCCCACGGCGAAATTCTTTCTCTCCCAAGCCATGAGTAAGCACCACGTCCCATGGCTCAGTCCTCATCCTCATCCTTGTCCTCGTCCTCCCTTTCGTCTCGGTGCTGGAGAGAGGTGTGTGCACATGGTTGGGGTGCAGGCTGGCCTTCTCTAGCCTCACGATACGTCACGTATCGCCACTTCCTTGGAGATGATTCTTCCTAATCACTGCTGCTTGTTTCGTCCTCAGGAAGCATGTAATCCTTGTCCACCACATCGTCATTAAGTGGGAAATCGCTTTCGCCTGTGAAGGTGTCCAGGGTGGCTTGAATTTCAGTGTCAGAAAGACCTTGGCACACCATGTCTGTTCAGGGTCACTGCTAACAGGTGAGTGACCAAGACAAGAGAGCACGCGAGTCACACAGGGTCAGGGAGTGTCCCTGCCTGGTGGTGGGTTGTGGAAGGTGTCCCATGCCTATGTACCAAAAATAACGTGTGAGACTTGAAAAATGTGCAAATGACGGACCTTGCAATTGCAAAACATATGGGTACGTCGTCGGGTGTCAGTATGACAAAACGTGGTGACGTATCCATAAACCTTGGGTTAAGGGCCATTAGGATATTTTTAACATCATTCGCGGGCCATACAAAATTATCAACTTAAAATCAACTGTAGCCAAGTACATTTTATATATATATATATATATATATATATATATATATATATATACACACAGTAATCCCTCTAATATTCGAACGCCCAATATCCGAACATCCCCACTAACAGGACATAATCGTCCCGGGATCCAACATTTCCAAAATGGTCCGAGAACCGCAAAAATTTTGAAAAAAAAAAAAAAATCCCGTCTGTAATTTGAACTTGCCGCTTTGTTGTGGCGCATCATTCCTCCGACGTCCGATAGAGCACTGCTGCATCCTCCCCACTTTCTGCCTGTCTCTCGCCGCAAGTACACGCTCGTCGTCATGGCTGCCCATGTGCTCGCTTTTGTGGTGGTGCCTTACCTGCTGCAGGCACACCTGCTGCTCTTGGGCCTCCTATTAGTGTGTGTGATGATGGCCCCGCCGCCTGAGAAGAGGAAGAGAGTGGTGTTGACTCTGGAGAAGAAACGGGAGATATTGGAGAAAGTAGATGCGGGGTGGTCTTCTTCCCGCATCCTCCGCGAGTTCAACCTAGCCTGATCTACTTTGTTCAATATCAAGAGATCCCAAGACAAACTCATGCAGTACACGGCTGACTTCTCGTCGAGAAGCAAACGCAGCATGGAGAGGAAGGTGATGCTTACTCCCAAGTTTGCTGAAATCGACCACTCCACGTTGATTTGGTATCGACAGCAACGTGCTGCTGATGTGATGGTATGTGGAACAGAGCTGAAGGCTGCTGCTGAGAAGTTCGCCAGGCTTCACGACGCCCTAGACTTCAAGGCATCCAAGGGTCGGCTCTTCGCGTCCAAGTTACGGCATGGCCTTACCAACCGTAAAGCTCATGGCGAAGCTTTGGACGTTAACGAGGATGGAGTTGACGAGTTTCGGCACAAGGTGAAGGGCTTGATCGACAGGGAGGGCCTCACTCTCGGTCAAGGGTACAATGCTGATGAAACTGATTTATTCTATCGCTCTTTGCCAACAAACACTCTAGCCGAGGAGATGGAGAAGTGTGTACCTGGCCGCAAGCTCTTTGAGTAGAGTACCTATATACCGGGAAAGTAGCGACATAGGGGGTACCGGACGCTCAGCTGATGGCCGCCATTTTCCTGCCAAATTCGCGCGCCGCCTGACTGAGAGTCACGTGCAGGCATTCCGTTTTTTTGTTGCTGAGAGTGGGCGTGATGCCGGGCTGTTCTGCCAATGGGTGTGCCAATCGACCGGAGAAAGGCTTTAAAGTGTTCACATTTCCATCTGATCCAGAAATAAGGAAATTATGGAGGAATAAAGTCAATCGTCTGGGGTGGGAACCAACTTCTAAATCAGTCTCATGTGAGGTGTGGTATGCTTAATGAATGTTATGTACTTTGCTGGGAGTTTGTTCCTCTCTGCTGTAGAAATAAATGAATTGTCGGTGTAAGAGGGAACCACTAAAGTAGATAAGAGTATCAGGACGGGTTAATAATTGAGAATGAATTTGCGTAAGAAGTGATGATTCACAAATTCACGGTTTTTACATACTATGTTGATATTAGTTGTTTATGGTTATTTATGCATATCTTGCATATGTTTATTATACTTCCTTCATATGAGTGCATTGTGGTACTTGTGTATTATGCCTACATGGAAAAAAAGTATTACTCACCAAATATTAGTGCCCTCTTCATACCAAGGTAGCCTACCTTTGTACTATCCTACTTTTATGCTATCGTAGGCTACTGCTCATATGTGTATGACTTTTACCTTTCGTGTGTTTATTATCACACGTCTTGTGTTTTTACGCATATTCTTACGTGCATTATCCGTACAGAATCATTTGATGTGTATTCTAATTGTACTCTTATTACTTCGTGTGTTGTGACAATACGTGGAACGTGCATCGTGTTTTTTTTTTTTTTCGTGTGCTAATGTATACGTGTACTACGTGCATTTTATGTATATTATGTTGACGTGTAACTACGTGATTCTTCAGTCAACCGTCTATGAATGTTACAAGTTTCTAAAGGGGTCCAGTATAACATACAGTATACCAAAGAGTACCTATATAGGTAATCTAGTTTACCTCTAATGTTACCATTGGTTACTTAGAAGCTGTAACACTTAACAGTTCACGTGAGTCTGAAGTCAGCATAATAAGCTTCACAGATAAAGGTCAGCAGGACTTGTCAGTGACAGAGAGTGATTTTATGTACAACTTTATAGGCTACTGTGTTCACACTGTAAAAAACACGGAGACCACCTGTGACGAGTGCCTGGGAGATGTAATGTCATCACCCCATCAGACAGCTCATAAAGCAACAGACCTCACTTTACTCAAGGAATACAAAAAAGGAGGTCTTATTGCTGCCAGATAAAGTATATGAGATGCTGCATAAAGTAGAGCTGATGTTCAGGAAAGGTCAGTGTGATTTGACAGGAAAGGATAACATTAAGAAAACCCCGATGAATGAAGTCAGAATGAAGTCATACCTTCCGTTGTTAGAATTTATCCCAAGGGATTGTGGCAGAAAGGTCGAAAAAAAGAAGAAAATGTATGATGACTTTAAACTGTAGGAAGATGTTCCCAAGCCAGTGCAACTAAAAGAAGTTAGGCTGAAGTTACATTTTCTGTAATAAAGTACACTTTGGAAAATGTGGCTTTTTGGTCCTGTCTGTCACGGATGGCTTCTAGGTTCGCTGCAGGCTAAATAATTTCTGAGATAACCCATTTCTAGTGTTTAATTTGGTGCTCTTGAACAGTATTCAACAATCTGGTTCGAGATAAGCTGCTTAAAAATTTTCCAAAAACTTTCCAACAACCTGTGTAAGTAGTTGGCCTTTCACAACACTCCCAGGTGGAAAACTGTAAAGTAGTCAAGGTCCAGGCTGAGACTACTGCACTGCTTGTTATGCTAGGTGTTTAAGGGGCGGCATCCCATCCCTAGAACGCCTAGAGTGCCGCTGGGTTCTCTTTCCAGACCGGAGCTTAGACAAGCAAGAGAGGGCCAGGGCATAAAAACACAGGGCAACAACATTACACGTATATTAACAAATTCAACTGATGTGGAACAGGTAGACAATCTTACACAATTTCATAGACAAAAATCAATACGTAGGCTGGCAGTAATGGGTCTAGTATTGTGCAGGATACTGTATGCACAGGTGTCTAAGTCTGGTTCAGGAGGGCAAAGGCACTATAACACTGTTCATGGTGGTGAGGCACTGTCGTAAGGTGATCACTGCTCTGACACTGTGTTTATTGGCTGAATATTGGAGAGGGTGTTACTGACTTGCACAAAGAAGGGGAATAGTTACAGGTGTTGTTACGATGGGACAAGGATAATATCGCTGTTAGTAATATTCATTGCCTACACTTCTGTATTCTAGGGTCTTACTCGGCCCCACTGTACACTGGAATTCACTAGGGTGCCTGTTCTTCTTTATTCCCTTGTCTCGGTCTTTTCTGGCCCCACTGTATTCACTGTAAACTCACTTTTGTACTCTGAGTGCCAATGTCACTGTTCACTATAAATTCAGTCATTTCATGCACACTTAGTTTCACTGGGGGAAGGGAAGGTCCAGGGCTCACAACTCTCAGTCCAGGGTGGGCAGAGGCCCTGTAGGAGTCTCCTCGTCCTGCAGCAGCGGGAACACTCTCAGGGGCATCATCTCTCTGCTGGGGCCCGTGCTGTGTTGGCAAAAGGCCTCCTGCTGTCGGGGCGGGGGACTGGGGTCTGCCCCTTTGGACTGGGGCCGAACAGGTGTTGGAGGTGCTCACTCAAGCACCTGGTGAAGGATGTGCATCGCCTTCATTGGGATGAGGAGTGGGCCCACCTGGGGGTCTGGGGGACATCCTCGGAGGGGCGCCAGCTGTGGTCTTCTGCTGGGGGTGCTGCCGTCAGGGCTGAACTGCGGTGTCGCTCTCGGCCGGAGTCCATCAGGTAGGCGTCCTCTTCCTCCGAATGGAGGGAGAACAATCCCAGGGACAGTACAGGGCCGCTCCAATATCCTCCAAGAAGTGGTCCTCCTCCTGGAGATTGCCTTGGTCTGGGTGGACAGGCAGGTAACCTAAGCTCCTGCCAGAGGGCAGGACTGAGCACAGCTCAGCATTTCATTGCGAAGTCACAGGGGGTGAGAGACTTTGGCAACTCTCCCTCGTGTGGCCACAGGCTGTCGCTAGGTTCCCTAGGGCAACAGACGGAGGGCGGCTACAGGCTGTCGCTAGGTTCCCTTGGGCAACAGACGGAGGGCGGCTACAGGCTGTCGCTAGGTTTCCTTGGGCAACAGACGGAGGGCGGCTACAGGCTGTCCCTTCACTGTCGGCGCAAATACAGGCCATCGCTGGGGCCCGACTCCCTAATGGGCACTCAGGTGAAGTGTGGCTATTGGCCTTTGCCTGCCTGCCAGTGCAGCTACTGACCGTCACCGACGTCCTGCAAGGAGGGCGCAGTGCAGGAGAGGAGTGGCTACAGGCTGTCTCCTCCCTACGGGCATGGCTACTGGCCGTTGCCGGTGGCATACCCTTCGAGGGAACTAAAGAAGGAGAGGGGATGTACCGGTCTCTCCCCAGCGCGGCTACAGGCCATTTCTGGTTTCTGTAGGGGGTGTGAGCAGCACTAGGCAGAGCAACTATAGGCCGTCTCCTAATTAGTGGTACGGCTACAGGCCATTACCTTTTTTGAGAGTGGCTACAGGTTGTATCTGGTTCCCGGCTACAGGCTGTGGCCCTTTCTTTTTGTGAGTGGCTACAGGCCATCTCTGGTGCCCGGCTACAGGCTGTGGCCCTTTCTTTTTGTGAACAGCTACAGGCCATCTCTTTCATAACTGAGCGGCTACAGGCCATCTCAGGTGCCTGGGTACAGGGCGTGGCTGGGGTGCTGCCCTGAACTGTTAGGCCAGTTCCACCCTGATCCTGTCGGTGATCAGCTCGCCCAGAAGGTAGTGCAGTTTAACTGAGGTGGTGGTGGTGGGCAAGTTCTGGGTAATAGAGGCACGCAACATGAGTGATCTTATGGCCTTTTTTCCCCTGGCACAATCCACGCACCGTCCAGCCCTCCGTGTCCTCCTCCTGGGGGTGTGGTGGCATCTTGTGTTGTCACCGCCAGCATTTTACCACCGTCGTCAGGGAAACAGGCACAACCCCGTGACTGCAGGTGGTAGGTCCTGGTGGTGCTGGTAGTGAGGGCCGGTGTTAGATGCTGCAGGAGGGTAGTCCAGTTGGAGGTGGTTTGATTTTCATTGAGTTGTGGATCGAATGTCAGGAAAAGTGTTGAGAGCTCATGGGCTGTGAGGAGGAGTTGTAGGAAATGGTGAGGGCCTCAGACATGGTGCTTCCTGCCGAGGGTGGGTGCCCAGGTGGCGCAGCGTATTCTCATGTTGGGAGGTGTTGAGTTGTGCAGAGGATCGAGCTGAATGCTGGACACCGAGGCTATGGTGGTGGTTTTATGCCAGGGTAATGCGCCGTCAGCTTCCCTCGGGGTCAGGGATGAGGCGATTTGGGTTTGAGGTAGCATGAGTGTGATAGTGGTCACGTTGGGGGTGTGAAGGGAGGGGGTGGGTGGTGGCTGGATGTAGAGGTGAGGCTGGGGGTGTGAGAGTGGTAGTGTATCTTGCGGGAGGGTGTGAGAGGCGGCCGAAGCGGTTGATGGTGGGTTTGAGGGTGCGGTGTTTGGGTGCACTGGGGCAGGTGCTGTGGTGTGGGAGGGAGTGGGTAAAGGTGAAGGTGTCCAAGGGGGTGTCTTGTGGGTGGAGTGGGATGTGGAAAGGGAGGTGGCACTGGTGGTGGAGGGGGCTGGTTTATGGGCGTGAGTGGGCATCGGGTTTCTGGGTAGTGGCTGGGCGGCAGGTAAGGAGACTCTGGGTGTGGGCGGGGCGGGTAGTGGTGGTGGTGGTGGGGTGGAGGATGGGCCGGGAATTTGTGGCGCAGGTGAGTCTAGCTGTGACATGTGAGGTTGCATGAAAGATGGCGGGGTTGGTGCAGGTGAGTCTAGCTGTGAGGTGCTATGCGGCGTGTTGGACAGCGTGGTCGGGGGAGAGGGGGTGGGGGAGGTGGGGAGAGAGAGTGAGGGTGAGATGTAGCAGTTGTAGGAGTCAGAGGGGGGAGCAGGACAGGGGGCAGGAGGTGGGGGAGGGCGGGGGAGTTGTGGGACAGAGGCTGGGGCAGTAGTGGGGTGGAAGGGGTTCACATGGCAGTTTCTCAGAGTGCGGGGTGTGTTGTTGTAGTCTATCATGACGTGATATGGGTTAGGGACGTGGGTGATGGTGTATGGGCCCATGAAACAGGGAGACAGTTTATGTGGTACTGGGAGCTCGGCTATCATCACGGTATTGCCTGGTTTGTTGGGGCTGGGGGCGGCATCTTGCCAGAGGTCCAGGCCATTTTGTAGGTGGTGGAATCACCTCTTGAGGTGGTGGAGAGGATCAGATGTGGGTGGTGTGGCGGGCAGCTGTAGATGTTGTCGTAGGGGTTGGAGAAGAGGTGCTTCCCTGAATACCCACTCGTGGAGTGAGATACCATCCTCCCGTGGTCAGTTTATTTCCCACTGCACAATTTTTACATGGGCTGGCCAGTCCTCGTTTTTAGTTTCCTCGATCCGTGTGCAGATTTGGTTCATGACGGATCAGTGGCTGCATTCACAAATGGCGTTTCCCTGAGGCCAGTAAGGGGAGGAATGGGAAATGCAATATCCAAATAAATATGAGAGTTCCTGCCAGTTGTTACTGGTGAATTCCAGGGTGTTGTCAGAATGCAGGGCTTGGAGAATCCCAAAAAAGGGGAAGATGTGTTGAACCAGGACTTCGGCTACAGCCACGGCAAGATGTTCCTTGGCGGGACAGGCAATGATGAATTTTGAATATGCATCTATGAAGGTGATGATGTAGCGGTACCTGGACCTGGGTGGCAAGGGTCTTATGACATCCACCGAGAGGAGTTGCCAGGGTTTATGGGCGGTGAGTTGTCCTGTTGGGCCGGCCGTGCGGGTGGTATCTTTGCCTAGTGCACAAGCTCGGCAAGATTGGATGATTTTCTTGGCCAGGTTGGAGGGGTTCGGGGTCCAATATGTGTCGTTAAATATTTGGAGTTGCTTCTTTGTGCCCAGGTAAATGCCATTGTTAGAGTGGAGGTGTTTCATGGCATCGAAGGCATTGTCGGGATCGAGGATGATGTGCCCCGATGGGGTGAAGAGGTGATCGCCCTGGCGGTAGAGTTTGCTGAATAGGTGGGAGGGGATCCAAGAGGGCCTGTAATTGTCCTGCCACTGCTGTAGGAGCTCCGTGCTGTGTTGAATGGCGTGGATGGGGAGCCAGGATAGGGCATCAGCGTTGGTGTGGGGTTTGCTGGGGCAGTAGGATATTTCAAAGTTGAATTCTTCTAGAATCTCTCGCCACCGGATGAGCTGTGCATTGTGAGTGTCTGACTGCTGGGATCATTTGAGTGATTGTTGGTCCATGATGTTCGTTACGTTTGTCCCCGAAAGATAGGCCCAGAACTGTTCTAGGGCTCAGATAATAGTGATTGTTGGTCCATGATGTTCGTTACGTTTGTCCCCGAAAGATAGGCCCAGAACTGTTCTAGGGCTTAGATAATAACCAAGAACTCCCTCTTCGTTGCAGTGTAATTTCGTTCGGCCTGGTTCAGAGTGCAGCTGGCACAGGCGATGATATGTTCTCGTCCCTCCTGGACTTGGGCGAGGACAGCACCAATCGCTACTAGGGAAACATCGGTATACAATCAGAAGGGCAGGGAGTAGTCCAGACAGGCAACAATGGGCGCTGTTAGGAGTTTGGTCTTCCGTTCTTGGAAGGCAGCTCGTCATTCCTACATCCAGGTAAAAGGTTCTTCCTTCTGGGTCAGGTCGTGGAGGGGCTGGGCGATGTTGGCAAACCCTTTGACTAAGTGTCAGTAGTAGGAGGAGAGGCCCAGGAAGGCTCGGACCTTGTGGATGTCTCATGGTAGGGGAATACTCGCAATGGGATGGAGTTTGTCTGGGTTGGGAGATATTCCATCTTAGGAGATTTCGTGCCCCAGGATGCAGTTTTAGCGGCCAGGACGCACTTAGAGGGCCAGAGCTTGAGGCCGGCCTGGCAGATTCAGTGGAATACTTTCCTGAGGCACTGGAGGTGGTCGGCCCAAGCCTTACTAAAAACAATCACGTTGTCCAGGTATGCCAGACAGATTTCCAAGGTGAGGCCGCTAAGAACAGGCTCCATTAGTCGAGAGAAAGTGGCGGAGGTGTTGCAAAGCCCGAAGGGCAGGACGTTAAATTTGTAATGCTTCCCATTGCTGGTGGAGAAGGCGGTTTTTCCTCTGTCCTCTGGATGTATGGGGACATGCCAATACCCCAACTGAAGATCGAGGGTGGAGAACCAAGAGGCATCGTATAGGGAGTTGAGGGAGTCGTCGATCCTGGGGAGGGGAGTGGCATCCTTGATAGTTACGTCGCTGAGGCGGCGGTAGTCCACGCAGAAATGCATGGTGCCATCTTTCTTCTTCACGAAGATGATAGGGGAGGACCAGGGGCTGGTGAAGGGGGACACAACACCGGCATTCAGGATGTCCTGGACTTGCCGGTCTTCTGGAGCTCGTTGTTTCGGGTTCTTCCGCCAGAAGGGCTGGAAGATTGGTGGTCCTGTGGTGTGTATTTCATGCATCAGGTAGGTGGTTTGGGCCGATATCAGAGGGGCCTGACACGAAGAGGTCCTGAAAGTTCAGGAGGAGATGGCATAGTGTGTCCAATTGGTGAGGGGAATGGTGGTCAGGGGTGGGGGGTAGGGGGGCAGGGCAAGAAAGGGGTGGTGGTGCATGACTCAACTTCTTCCATTTCTCCCACTATGAGCCCCTTAAGTTGTGTGAGTGGGGTCATGGTGATGTTTGTGATCTGAACTGCTGTGATGTGTGGGGGGAGGAGGGTGGGGGGCAGGAGGCAGGCCAAAAGTGGTCCAGGCGGCAGGTCAGGGGGGAATAGGATGGATATTCTGGTTGCCCCGTTTAGGGGGAGCCATGTTTCATGATGAGGGGGAATCATTACAGTGGTGGTGGTGGTGGCGGGGAGGGATGGGTGGAGGGTTAGTGAGGGGGAGGGTCGGTGGGGGGGAGAATGGTGAAGGGGGAGGGGGGAACAGGGTTGGGGGAGGGGTGTGCAAGTGCACACCGCCCTGGGGGGATCGGGGAGGGGGAGTTGAGGGTTTCCGGAACTGGAGCTGCCGCTTGTGCCAAGTGATGGTGGCTTGTAATTTTTGCAGCAGGTCCAGTCCCAGGTATCCATCATAGTTACGACAGGAGGAGTTGAAAACTATGAACTTGTGTTGCATTGATGCTTGCTGGTGGGTGTCAGTCCATAGGGCCTGGGTTTCCCCACGGATGGGTAGGGGGCCATCCCCCGTGTCTATGAGATGGGTTAACTTGGGGAAAAGCAGGCCAAAAGCCGACTTATGATGGGAGTAGTAATGACTCTACAGGCATGAACTGGCTGCTCCTGTGTCGACCAGAAGCCTCACCTTTACCCCGTTCAGCTTCATCTTGTCATAGAATAGGGGGCGGTATCTGAAAGGGGTGGCTCCCACCGCTGTGGGGAGGTGCGGGGGCAGTCCTAAAAATCCAGCTGCTGTTGGGGCTCCTCTTCCTCTGGCTCCATCTCTCCAGGATCGGTCTCTCCCATGGGTGTGGGTTCGTCCTCAGGGCCCTCGTTTTCTAAAGAGAAGACCTTGTGTCACCCAGGGGTGGGGAGTTTGCACCTGGTGGCTTTTAATTGTTCATGGATGTCGTGCAGGGGACATCGGTGACTGCATGCAGAGAACTCCCAGGGGTTGATTGAGATAAGGTTCTGGTTCTCCTTGTGGCTGGGGCACTTGCTTGTGGGGTGGGCCCTGGGTAAACTTCGTGCAGGTGTCGTGTTGGTCTGGGGTAGCGGTGGTTGAGGTTTGTGTAATGTGGGTTTGTTCGTGGGGAATTTACTGACCACGTTAGTTTGTTGAAGGGCAGAGCGGGAGGTTAGGAGTCATCAAATCAGTTGGATGTCTTGGTCGAGGTCTCCCATTGGGTCGTGAATTGTAAAATGTTCTTTGACCATGCTGTGGAGGACTCTGAGGAGAGTGTTGAAGGTATGTTGTTCCTGGGTTTCATCGTCTGCTTCTGGGTAAGCGGTGGTGACGAGTTGCCTGGCCTGGATCAAAGTGTCGTCCAGGTTGCCGTCATACGCTAGACTATCCAATTGGGACAGTGCTACTACCTTTCCCAATGAGGGTGTGATAGCTTGGATTAATACTTTTGTAAAGTATGCCCATGTGAGTTCAGGGACGACTTTTGGTGCAATATTGGCCGTGGCTTTTCCCAGTAGCCTAGTGGCAATGTGACAGAAATTTTCTGCCTGTCATCTTCGATCCCAATGTCCAGCAATGGCTTGATTATTGCTAGATATGTGTGAATGTCGTACTGCTCAGGGTCGAACTTGGGCAACTGTATGTGAGGTTTTGTTGCCATTTTGAATGATTCCCCCGTTGGTCCTCTCCATATATGCCCGGGTCAGGAATCAGCACTGTCCACCAGAGTTATGCTAGGTGTTTAAGGGGTGGCTTCCCATTCCTAGAACACCTAGAGTGCAGCTGGGTTCTCTTTCTGGACTGGAGCTTAGACAAACAAAATAGGGCCAGGGCAAAAAGACACAGGGCAACAACCTAACACGTATATTGACAAATTAAACTGATGTGGAATAAATAGGCAATCTTTCACAATTTCATACAAAAAATTAATAGGTAGGCTGGCATTAATGGGTCTAGTATCGTGCAGGATACTGTATGCACAGGAGTCAGTCTGGTTCAGGAGGGCAAAGGCACTATTACACTGTTCGTGGTGGTGAGGCACTGTCGTGAGGCGTTCACTGCTCTGACACTGAGTTTATTGGCTGAATACAGGAGAGGGTGTTACTGACTTGCACAAGGGAGGGGAATAGTTACAGGTGTCGTTATAAGGGGGCAAGGGTAATATCACTGCTTGTAATACTCACTGTCTATGCTTCTGTATTCTAGAGTCTTACTCGGCCCCACTGTACACTGGAATTCACTACGGTGCCTGTTTTCTTTACTCACTTGTCTCAGTCTTTTCTGGTCTCACTGTGTTCACTGTAAACTCACTTTTGTACTCTTAGTGCCGATATCACTGTTCACTATAAATTCACTGTCTTTTCATACACATTTGTTTTCACTGGGGGAAGGGAAGGTCCAGGGTTCACAACTCTCGGCCCGGGGTGGGCAGAGGCACTGTGGAAGTCCCTTCGTCCCACGGCCACAGGACCACTCTCAGGGGCGTCATCTCTCTGCTGGGGCTTGGGCTGTGTGTGGCGAAAGGCCCCTCACTGTCGGGGCTGAGGACTGGGGTCTGGCCCTTTGGACTGGGGCCGAACAGGTGTTGGAGGCGCTCACTCAATCACCTGGTGGAGGAGGGGAGTCGCGTTCATCGGGGTGCGGAGTGGGCCCACCTGGAGGTCCGGGGGATGTCCTCAGAGGGGTGCCAGCTTTGGTCTTCTGCTGGGGGCACCGCTGTCAGAGCTTGGCTGCATTATCGCTCTTGGCTGAAGTCCATCAGGTAGGCGTCTTCTTCCTCCGGATGGAGGGAGAACAACCCCGGGGACGTACAAGGCTGCTCCACCAATCCACCTAACAGTGGTCCTCCTCCTGGAGGTTGCCTTGGTCTGGGTGGACAGGTGGGTAAACTTTGCTCTGCTGGAGGGCAGGACTGAGCACAGTTCACTGTTCTGTTGCAGAGTCACAGAGGGCGAGAGACTTTGGCGACTCTCCCCGGCGTGGCTACAGGCCATCGCTAGGATCCCTTGGGCAACAGATGGAGGGCGGCTACAGGCCATCCCATTGGTGTCGGTGCGGCTACAGGGAGTCGTCGGGGCCCAACTCCCTAATGGGCACTCAGGCGAGGTGTGGCTATAGGCCTTTGCCTGCCTGCCGGTGCAGCTACCGGCCGTCACCGAGGTCCTGCGTGGATAGTGCCATGCAGGAGAGAAGCAGCTATAGGCCGTCTCTTCCCTACAGGCTTGGTTACAGGCCATAGCCAGTGGCGTGCCCTCTGAGGCAACTACAGAAGGAGAGGGGACGTACCGGTCTCTCCCCAGCGTGGCTAAAGGCCATCGCCGGTAGCATGCTCTCCGAGGCAACTACATAAGGAGAGGGAACGTACTGGTCTCTCCCTAGTGCGGTTACAGGCCATCGCTGGTTTCTGTAGGGGGTGTGAGCAGCACTAGGCGGAGCATCTACAGGCCGTCTCCTAATTAGTGGTCCGGCTACAGGCCGTGACCTTTTTTGTGAGTGGCTACAGGTCGTCTCTGGTGCCTGGCTACAGGCCGTGGCCCTTTCTTTTTGTAAGCAGCTACAGGCCGTCTCTTGTGCCCGGCTACAGGCTGTGGCTGGGGAGCTGCTCTGAACTGTTAGACCAGTTCCACCCCAATCCTGTTGGTGGTCAGCTCGGCTGGAAGGTACTGCACTTTGACTAAGGTGCTGGTGGTGGGCAAGTTCTTGCGAATAGGGGCACACTGCACGGATGGTCTTATGGTCCTGTTGCCCGGGCATAATCCGTGTGCTGTCCAACCCTCAGTGTCCTCATCCTGGGGGTGTGGTGGTGGCTTGTGTTGTCACCACCAGCATTTTACTACTCATACGTATATCTTACATAGAGTTCATCCTCTTGGGGCTATGTCTTCTCCCTTTTCTCAGCCCTTCACCATGTGGAAGGACCCTGTTCTGACCCTGGCAAGGTGCTGTCAGCCAAGGGAGGACGGCTTCTTCCATGTGGTCTATGGATCTGCGTGGCCAGACATGTCGGGTTACAGCAACAACAAAAATAGTCAAGCAGTTCGAAATTTGACCTCACCCTGTAACCCTTTACTTTTGACTGGATGATCTCAAAATCGAATTCCTTTTTCTTGCCTTACCCTGAAACATTCCACCAAGTTTGATGTGGCCTAACTGAATCAAAGCTGTTAGTTGATTTTGCCGTGTGCCTTTGAGATTCGACCTTTCTCGGTGACTTTGACTTTTGACTGGCTGTTCTCAAAACTAAATCCCCTATCCATGCTTTACCTGGAACCATATCATTAAGATTAGACTAAATTAACGTTGCACTTGGGCGTAAACATAAATGAAGGGCTTTGGCTGAAATGTCTGTCTATCTATCTATTGCCATACGCCCTAATCCCGTAGGGAGTGGCCAGAAACAAATCGACTCCACGTCACACAGTCCCCAGCCATTTCACTGCCCTGCTCCCAACTCACACACCCCTCTCTCATATACCTCTCCACTCCATCCCTCCATCTCATCCTCGGCCTCCCTCTCCCTCTCCCCCCCTCCACCTCACTCACATACACTCTCCTCGTCAGACTCTCACCCTCCATCCTCACCACATGGCCAAACCACCCCGGGGTGTTCCTCCTATCACTTCCTATCACATCCACATCCACACCACGATGCTTCTTTTTATCCTCAGTTGTCAGCCTGTCTCTCCATGAGACTCCACAGGCTCCTCTTAAATAGGTCATTCCCACTGCTCTCACTCTTGACTTGTGTCCTTCCAACATCATCGAAGTTTCACTTCCGTACGTTAGAGTTGGTATCACAATACTGTCATCGAGTAACTTGTTCACTTCCATGCTCACTTCCCTGTTTCTTATCACTGTTTTTAAGGGACCAGCAACCTTTCTTTTTGTTGTACCCATTCAAGCACTTCACCCTCCAAACTTCCATCCTTACTCATCACACTACCCAAGTACTTAAACGTACTCACAATTTCCATCTCCTTATCATCCAACCTCACTGTACATTCACTGGCTTCACCTCTCTCAAAGACCATCACTTTACTCCTCCTTATATTCACCTTTAGAGCCCGTTTCTTACACACTCTTCCAATCTCATTCACCAATCCTTGCAGCTCCCCTTCGTCTTCACTTAACAACACAGTATAATCTGCAAACAACAGTACAGGGAGTTTCCAAACACTACCCACTCTCACTAGGGCCACTCCAATATCCATTGCCCTACTTGTATCTTTTTTATTACCCTATCCATGAACAGATTGAACAACCATGGAGACATGAAACACCCCTGATTTAATTCAACCTTCAAAGAGAAAAGTTCACTCAGTTCACCATCCACACGCACTGCAGCCTTAGCACTATCATACATACTCTACACAGCATTCAACAACTTCCCATCTACTCCATATATTTTTAATACTTTGCACAATCCTTGTCTATCCACCCTGTCATATGCTTTTTCCAAATCCATGAGGGCAGCCTACAACTTCTTTCTCTTCTCTAGAAACTTTTCCACTAAAGATCTAAGAATGAATATCTGATCTATACAACCTCTTCCCTTCCTGAAGCCTCCCTGTTCTTCTCCAACTAATTCCTCTGTTATTTCCCTAACTCTGTCAATAAGTATCCTACCATACACTACTCCTTTTACACTAAGAAGACAAATGCCCCTATGCTTACCACACACTTCTTTTTCCCCTTTTCTTTTGTACAAGGGATTAATTATACCTGACTTCCAATTTTCCAGGAAACTACCTTCCTCCCAGGCCAATCTGCACATCTCCCAAATCCATTCTACTACCATCTCTTCCCCATGCTTCAGCATTTCACGACACACTCCATCAATTCCTGGGGCTTTCCCCAATTTGACTTTCTTCATTGCTCCCACAACTTCTATCCTACTGAATTCTTCCTGTCTTCTCACCTCCCTCTTTCTCCCAGCCATTCCCCAACCACTTATACTCGCATTATTTCCATTCTCTGTGTTCAACAGTTCCTTAAAGTGTTCTCTCCATCTGCTCACTTTTTTCCCCCTTCTCCACTAGTAATTTACCATTTTTATCTTTCACTCCCCTACTAACTTCACTGCCATCCTGTCTTACTCTCTTCACCTCTTTCCGAACATTTTATTACAGTCCCTCCACTTTACACTCAAATTCCTTCCAAATTCCTCATCCACTCTCTTCCTACTCTCTCTTACTAATCTTTTCACCTCTCTCTTCCTTTCTAAATATAACTCTATCTTCCACCTTCCAACTTCTTCCACGTCCCTATTTCTCATCTATTCATTGTATGCTTTCTGTTTTTTGTGCCACAGTCTGTCTCAACTCTTCATTCCACCATGCTGTTCCTTGCACCCCCTTCCGTTTTCTCTTCACCCCACACACCACATCACATGCTGCACATATTTCTTCTGTGAAAATCTTGCACACACCTTCCACGTCCCCCATCTGTTTCAATTCATATTTACCCAATCATTCCTCCGTTTCTCTCTTTTATTCTGTCTTTTTCTCATGCTCTTGTAGCCTTTTCCACTCTCCTTGCAACTACTCCTTCCTCCCGTCCTTCCTTTCTTCTATTTCTCCATCTTGGATCTTAATTCTGGCCAACACCAAGCAGTGGTCAGAAAGTCCACTCCCCCATCCTCTATAAGCTCTTGCATCCATTACTCATCTTCGCATCCTTTCATCCACACGCACCTAATCAGTCATATCCTTCCTTTCATTCAGTTCACCACCCACCCTTCTTATCACTCGCCATGTATACCTGTGGATCATTCTGTGCCTTAAGAGGGTATTGGCTATCACTAACCCCCTCCCGGCACAAATGTCCGCTAACGCAATGGCTGAAATGGCTAACTCAAAAAGGCGTTTTATTTCCATCTGTACCAGCGGACGATACTATTAATCTCGAGAGTGACGCCCTCATACTGAATGAGCTAGGAATGTTTCTAAAGCTGAGTATTAGCCTCTGCAAGAATTAAATGCCAAATGTGGTACATGCATAAAGTAGAAGTGGTTAAAACCCTCCTCTGCAATGTCATTTTCATTGTAATTACATTGTAACCAAATTATTTGCGCAAACTTTTGCACTAAGAGATAAGTACTGCTGTATCCAATGCATCAAGTCTGAATAGTCTTGTTAAGTCTGAATACAATCATCTGGATGTAACAAGAACATCATAAAATAGACAACGTAGTGAAGAGGTTCAAGATTACCTATAATCATGAGTTGCCTCTTCTCGGCTAAAACGTTAATCATGATGCAGCTTAACAAATTTTGTGTACCGTAGTTACGGTACATGCGTGAGAAGTTAACAGGAATAATAAACAAGAGAGGTAATTAGTAGCAAAAATATGTCGTGTCCAATACTCCCTTAGTAATTAGTTACATGTTTCGCACTCATTTTTAATAAGCACGATATCTGCCTGCCATTAATAATAATGGGCACCGTGAGAACAATAACAGTAGTGAGTGGGGAGACCAGTCCAGAGAAAATCTGTAACAATAAAGTTAGGACATTTTGACACAGTATACCTCTTTCTGTTCCAACTGCCTCCCAGACTACATGGAAAAACTGTTCCACACATTGAGGTTCCAAAACGCAGTTAAGTTTTTTGCTTTGCTATTACTAACTTTGTATAAGACAGTTACAACACCAATGGAAACAAGTCAATACATGGACCATTAACTCAATTACATATAATTAAAAATATTAAGCATTACATAGTGACTCACTTTTTAGTAGTGTCTGTTTACTTGAATTCTTTCTTACTACATGAATAACCGCTATAATGATCCCAACGACCAGGGACTAGCATTAATTATTGCTGGATGCTGAAAAAAAAAAAATGCTGGCATTTTAACTGATGCTTAGGGCATGTGACATTCCCTTGTCTCATACACTCGCAACCTCACCAAATTCCTTTTGCCCTCCATGGTTGTGTGGCTGTCTCAAGTCCCTTCATATGTTTTACTGGCGTCTCATATTTTCACTTCTTATTCCCTCCCTCTTCTGTGAGATCTCGTCTCTCGTCGTCTCTAGGTCTTCTCTGCAGCTTTTCATGCTTCCTGTGTTTTTGCTCTAATCTCCTCCTGATGTCCACTTTTAATAGTTTTATATGCCATTTTCAGTAACTTGTGACACTCTCTGTGTACAGCAGATTTTCCTCATTTCCATTTTCTTTTCTTCATTTCTCTCTTCTCCTTCATCTTCGTCGTCTTGTTCTTGCTTATGTACTATGCCAAGTTTAATGGGTGTGTCAGGTAGGCTTGGAGCACAAGAAACGTGGCCCATTTACTTAGTGGTTTTGTAAACTTTTGCCTTACACGTGTTGGCTCCAGCATGGTCGGAATCAGCAATATTATCCAGTGTTTGGCTGTACCGACAAACAGATTAAACTCTTCACTCAGATAACATAAAAAAAAATAATAATAATAATTTGGTTTTACGCCAGGTATTCCCGAAGGGCTAAGGCGTTGCCCCTGGGTAAAGGACTTTTGGACTGGAGCGTGTAGCATTTTATGACCGGATGCCCTTCCTGATGTCTACCAATGACCCTTGGATGGATTCGATCCTCCGACCCTTCGGTCAGAGCGGAGCACTCTAACCCACTGAGCCATGGCTGCTACTGTTCACTTTTTACTGCTACCCAAAGACAAATCATTCAGAGGAGGAGAGACTGTTGGAGTAGGAGGGAATAGATATAACATTCATCTGTTCCTTCACCATCTAGTTGTCCTCATGAGCTGAATGAAATGTCTGATAACAGCAGAATAAATAAAAAATGCCGTCTCTAGACTGAAGGGTTACCAGAAGGTGGGCTTACCGTCCATCTAGCGATATATCATTTAACCCCTAAGCCATGGGAGGTATTTCAAAAGTTGCAAAAACTTCCTAGCAGCAGCAAAAATAATAAAGAATGACACCACCCAGTTAAAGTCACTTCCAAAACTCTTCATTACAGGCCCAGTAACTTTTTCTTTCTACTATTTGTCATCTTTTCATTCCATTCCCGCTACCACCGGACGATTGTATTCACCTTAAGATAAATTCCGAAGTGAAGGGGTGAGTATTCATTAATTTTTCTGTGAAGGCTCCTGTAAACTATATAAACTGGCCTGGTAATGAAAAACAATGTACATGACGTCGCTATAGATTAAAAGGGAAAAAATCACCCTGCAACAGAATAAAGGAAGAAAGTGTCATAATGATGAAAAAGGTATGCATTTGCTGTTTTTCAGTTAATCTTGAACACAGAATGCTTAAAACCAATAGTCATTGCTCTTTCACATGCCTAAACACACTGCATTCCGTGATCTGCGGCAAGGGGTCGTGCAGACATCCCTCGTGATGCGGCAAAATGGTTCATACAGATTTCCGTGAAATGTATGTCAGTGGCTAGGAAATTTCATCGTGCAGCTTCCCACAGATTGTTTTTTTTTTTTTTGCAGCTTAGTTTTGGAGAAATAACAGTCAGAAATTGCATTCCTGGCAAGAACATGAAAACTATGCTTAAAGAGAGAGAGAGAGAGAATTTCATCTTTGCAACACACAAACGTTGCGGCCTTGGCACATGATGCGGCCACATCCACACTGTTTGAGTGTAACACGCAACTGGTAGGTTTTCCTCGAGATGGATCATGAAGGAGGAGCTGTGAATAAGGCCAAGTGCCCTCAGTGACTGGCTCCTGGCTCACCAGCAATAAAATCTTCCTCACCGCCAGTGCGACAGCAAGTCTACGAACCAACTCTGTTTTAACTACTACCGTCTCCTACCAGCAGTGAGAAAGCAGTCAGCATGACTCCATTAGAATGGCAAGCCGCTCATTGGAACAGTACTTTGAATCGGCTGCGTGCAGGCAGATTGTGGTCACCAGCATATGTGCAGTGCAAAAATTGGACAACGACCTCCAGATGAAGTTGAGTGAGTCAAGGGTTGACAGGGAGATCTAGTGCTGGTAAAAGAAAGGCAGATGGAAAGCGCCAGAAGGCCATCCCTTCCCTGTTCAAAATGAATAGTACAAAAGCCACCAGCAACAAAATGAAGACTGTCTTGCCAGTTGATCTGTTCTCCACAAAAATGGCTGTTGGCAATCCAGGAACCTTCCACCACAGCTGGAGCAAGAATATAACAAGGCTGTGACCATGGAGGCAGAGATGCTGAAGAAGGTTGAGCGCCTGCTGAGAGGCACACACATCAGAAAGACTACCGGTCCTGATTACATCAGCTTGCTGCCTCTTTGCCACTGTGGCATCGAGTTTAACAGTCTGTTTTTGTTTTTGTTTTTTGTTTTTTCATGTACGGTAGAAAGAACCAAGGGCTGGAAGCCTGCAAGATTGTTCCCTGTTCATTTCAAGATGACTGGAAACATTGTGTTTAATAGACCGAATGGGAAAATACTTCACCCTTGTTTGGTAAGGAAACTCGAACGGTTGCCATTCACAAGAAGGACCCCAGGTCAGACTCCAAGAATTAAAGGCCCATTTCCTTGTCCTCTCTTCTGGCCAATGTCAGTGAGACAATAATGACAGAAGTTGCCTGTGATCACCTGGATGACAACTAATTCCTCTCAACTAATAATTTGGATGCAGGTCCATATGATCTACCTCAGATATCCTATTACTTCACTCCAAGGAGTTATAGGACAATTGAGAGCATACTGCTGTTGTTGTCCTGGATAAGAACACCTGTATTCAGTCTGATGTGGCAAACTGGTTTACTGAAAGACCACTCGCCAGGGGCATTTAGAAAGGCTTACTGCTGCTGCTGCTAAGAAAATGCAGATGGTTGACAACAAGTACACCCTCCAGTGCTCTCCCTATCGAGGTCTAAGGTCCACGGGGATGTGTGCTGGACCCAGTCTCGTGGATATTCTGCATGAACGACTTCCTCCTGTATCTGCCATAAGTCTCTGCCTTTGGTGATGACTGCACACCAACCTCTCCTACTGCCTTCAAAACATCCAACATGTTCTTGTCGAAAACAACGAGCAATTATAACTGAACGAGAAGATAGGGGCATGGTGGCAGGCGAATTTTCCGCGGGAGAAGCCTCAGATAACGGTAATCTCTCAGTTCCCTTACGTGCCTTACGTGCATTTGAGGGAAGGTTGCATTTTCAAGGCAGCATCCTACCTCAGTAGGGCAATACTATAATTCATGGATTGAAAGTGAACCAACAGTCAGTTGGCAATCAAGGCCTCCAGGACGTCACTCGTCAAGCCTCCCTATGTGTTTTCGCACTGTACTGGTAACACGTTTCCCCAGCAAACAAAGGTATTTGGCTTCTCTTTGGCCCAGACAAAACCTTAGAGCATTCGCTGAATGAATTGCCATCACAGTCACACATC
Organism: Coenobita brevimanus; assembly: GCF_032717465.1. Taxonomy (NCBI): domain Eukaryota; kingdom Metazoa; phylum Arthropoda; class Malacostraca; order Decapoda; family Coenobitidae; genus Coenobita; species Coenobita brevimanus. Next base: position 36,493,804 of record NC_137047.1, read on the forward strand.
TGCAGACATTAGACAGTGTTGAAGAACGAGTCCTGTGAGTGGTTGAAAGCAACGACCTGCCACTGTCCTCTAAGTACATGATATCTCTGGACCTTTTGGGAGATCTCTGAGACATTCCACAAATATCGGTGTTCTGGAAGTCTCAAGCCCAAGAAATTCCACATCTGGCTAGGCTTAAGCTTCCTCCCAAACAATAAAGAGGAAGAAAAAAAAAAAGGTATTCTCCAGTCACGTGTTTGTGGAGGTGCCAAGTTCTCACTTTAGTTACCACCAGAAAATGTACATACATGACCAGGGTCTCCTGTTGATGGAACCACTTCACCGTCGCTACACTTGTGTGGGAGCTGTCCACAAAGCTGATCAAAACTGGAAGTTCACAAGTGGTACGGGACCCTTACCACTCAGTAGCTGCTGCTCACAGTGTAGTCGTTCTGCATTTATTGATATTTTATATGTATCTGCTATTACATACAGCATAAAGCAAGAGGAAATGTGGATGCTTAAACGTTTGCGCTGTATTACCCTATGTATTATGATGGTGTGTGTGTGTGTGTGTGTGTGTGTGTGTGTGTGTGTGTGTGTGTGTGTGTGTGTTCTTACCTAATTGATCTTACCTAATTGTATCTTTACAGGAATGAGTCAAGCTCGTAGTGTCCCGTGTCTTAAACCATTTTCATCATACATCTCCTTAAATTTACGAATTGTTTTGGCATACACAATTTTATTCTGTAGTGCATTCCATTGATCAATTGCCCTATTTGGGAAACTAAATTTCCTTACGTCTTTATCGCCTCTCTTTTTATGCAGTTTTTTGCAGTGTCCTCTTGCTGATGCTTCCCAATAGGTTATATATTCATTTACGTCTATTTTCTTCTTCTCTGATATGCATTTATATAGCATAATCATGTCTCTTCTTTTCTCTCTCTCTCCTGTAGTGTTGACAGATTCAGTTTTTCTAGTCTCTCTTCGTAACTTAGATCCCTTAAGCTTGGTACCCATCTTGTAGCGGCCCTTTGAACTTTTTCAATCTAATCTGTGTTTCTTGAGATGAGGATTCCAAACTACTGATGCATACTCCAGGGTTGGTCTGATGAAAGATATTATTATCTTCCTCAGTATGTCTTCATTTATGTATGTGAATGCTATTCTCATATTTGGGAGCAGCGTGTACATATTCCGTACCTCCTCACTTATGTGGTCAGCCGGAGATAGTCTGTTATTGATAATCACACCTAAGTCCTTCTCTCTTTCTGATACTGTATGTGTAGGGTTTTACTTCCTAACTTATAATCCCAATCTGGTCATTTCCCACTTTTACCAAACTTGATTACATGACACTTTGTCCACATTGAAGTCCATTTGCCATGTATTACTCTATTCATGAAGTTTATTTAATTCTTCCTGTAGCTCATTACAAGAGTCTGTCTTAGTAATTTTCCTTTGTATTTTTGCATCATGAGCAAACATATTTAAATAGCTTTCATTTCCAATATTACTATTTATGTCATTTATATACACTAAAAACATAATTGGTGCCAGCACTGAGCCCAGTGGAACTCCGCTGGTCATTTACCTCCATGATGAGTAATTTCCCCTTAGTACTGTTCTCATTTCCTTTTTTCTGAGAAAATCTTGCATCCAACAGTATAGTTTGCCTTGGATTCCTCCTTTATGGTACAGTTTCCATAAAAGTCTTTGGTGCGGTACTCTGTCAAATGCTTTCTTGAAATCTAGGTACATACTGTCCACCCATCCTTCTCTTTTCTGTAATGTTTCTGCAACTCTGTCATAGTAGCTTAATAGATTAGTAATACATGATTTGCCCCCTCTGAAACCAAATTGCCTTTCTGTTATCATACAGTGTTCTAGATGGTTTACCCAAACTTTTCTTATCAGCTATTTCAGTATCTTACTTGCAACACTGGTTAGTGGAACTGGTCGGTAGTTTAGTGGATTTTGTCTATTCCCTTTCTTGAATAAGGGAACAATGTTTGCTTTCTTCCAAATATCATGAAGTTTACCTTGATCCAAGGATTCCTTGAATATTAAAGATAATGGTCTACCTAACTACTTTGCACATTCATGAAGCACCCAGCATGAATATCGTCAGGACCATTTGCTTTTCCTTTGTCTAATTTACTTAACTCCTCCTGTATTTCTTTTTCTGATATTTGTATATCTGGTAATTATTTTGGGCATGCATGTTCCATATCGTCCCTCTCAAAATTATTTTCTTCTGTAAAAACTGATTGGAAATTCTTATTTAGTGCTTCACAAATATATTTCTCTTGTGTTTAGAGGATCCCTTCATTCGTAATGGATTGTATTTTATCTTTTACTTTGGTTTTGCTTCGAATGTAGCTGTAAAATAGCTTCGGTTGGTCACTACTTTTGTTTATGATGTTCTCCTCAAACTATTTTTGGGCTTCTCTCCTTATTCTTGTATAATCGTTTCTTGCCTGTTTATAGTTGTTATATGCCCTCTCACTATTGTGTCTTCTGCATCTATTCTACAACAAGTCTCTTTTTCTTTTGATTTTTTACATTCTTTATTAAACCATTTCTCAGTATATAGGTACTCTACTCCTGAGTTTGCATCTTGTTAAGAAGTCGCGGCATCACAAACTAAATTCCAAATTCTTTAGCTATGAGACCATAAGCTATGGCAACACAGACTTTACTGACGCCAAGGACGAGTTGTTTCTATGGATTATGTGAATGATGTCAAAGGAACAGATAATCTCAAGTTTATTTATGTGTCAAATTCATACAACAATGATGTAATAAATCCAAAAGGCTTTCTAATTTTCCATTAACGGAACCTGATACCAAGGAGATGCAAGAACAAAAACTTGTGAAGAGTTAGAAACATGTGAGGCCTCAAACAATGACTCCTGGTTAGTGCTAAATAGTCCGAGTTCATGCTTGTTGTCACCTTCGCTTTGCTGCTGGCAATGATATTCAAATACATTTGACCCTGATTACACTTCACATATTTTTTTGTGCTGCATATAGAACTGATTTTCCTGCATCCCACCTCGACGAATTGTTTGAAAAATACTGTGACATTTTGACGCACATCCCATAGTCGTAACGAGAACTGCCTGTATTATCGGCAAAAAATCCAGTCGCTTCTCCCGTTCCCCTCATTCCATGAATTTTGGAATCAGTCTCGTAAATCTGAGACAATCGAAACAAATGAACACAGACCTGTGGCCATAAAAAGTTATCAGTATTAGTTTCTAAGGAACATTTTTCCAGTCCTTGAAGTGAGATGCGGCGACTGGATTTTTGTTTTTGACAGTATACAGTGAGCTGTTTTAAGCGATGTTTGGAAGAAGGGAGAACCCTAGAAATTCTTATTCCCAGGTAAGGAGCAAACGGGTACATGACAGAGACAAAAATTCTTGTGAAGACTCCAAGAGACTAGGATTTATTAATCTCAGGTATGTGGATGACAGTTGAGGATTTGGACAAAATTCTCAAAACAGTTCTCCACAAATATGCAGCTGATAGGTGAGGATCAAGGAAAAAATAATCTAAGGAATCCATTTTCGCCAGGGATGGGGAAGACGGATGAAGATGTGGGTGGAGCTCCTGGCTGGTGGGTCAGGGTGAAAGAAGAACTTACCCCCAAGAAGGAACTTCTGCTGCTTAAAATAGTCATCTTCCTCCATGCAATGGGTAAGACTTCTCTCTCTCTCTCTCTCTCTCTCTCTCTCTCTCTCTCTCTCTCTCTCTCGAATGAACGAACGAACGAACGAACACACACACACACACACACACACACACACACACACACACACACACACACAAAGAAGCAGAAATGAAAATAAAGAAATGATTTAATAAAGAATGTAAAAAATCAAAAGAAAAAGAGACTTGTTGTAGAATAGATGCAGAAGACACAATAGTGAGAGGGCATATAACAACTATAAACAGGCAAGAAACGATTATACAAGAATAAGGAGAGAAGCCCAAAAATAGTTTGAGGAGAACATCATAAACAAAAGTAGTGACCAACCGAAGCTATTTTACAGCTACATTCGAAGCAAAACCAAAGTAAAAGATAAAATACAATCCATTACGAATGAAGGGATCCTCTAAACACAAGAGAAATATATTTGTGAAGCACTAAATAAGAATTTCCAATCAGTTTTTACAGAAGAAAATAATTTTGAGAGGGACGATATGGAACATGCATGCCCAAACATATTACCAGATATGCAAATATCAGAAAAAGAAATATAGGAGTTAAGTAAATTAGACAAAGGAAAAGCAAATGGTCCTGACGAAATTTCATGTTGGGTGCTTCATGAATGTGCAAAGTAGTTTGGTAGACCATTATCTTTAATATTCAAGGAATCCTTGGATCAAGGTAAACTTCATGATATTTGGGTAAACCATCTAGAAGAACACTGTATGATAACAGAAAGGCAATTTGGTTTCAGAGGGGGCAAATCATGTATTGCTAATCTATTAAGCTACTATGACAGAGTTGCAGAAACATTACAGAAAAGAGAAGGATGGGTGGACAGTATGTACCTAGATTTCAAGAAAGCATTTGACAGAGTACCGCACCAAAGACTTTTATGGAAACTGTACCATAAAGGAGGAATCCAAGGCAAACTATACTGTTGGATGCAAGATTTTCTCAGAAAAAAAGGAAATGAGAAAAGTATAAGGGGAAATTACTCATCATGGAGGTATATGACCAGCAGAGTTCCACTGGGCTCAGTGCTGGCACCAATTATGTTTTTAGTGTATATAAATGACATAAATAGTAATATTGGAAATGAAAGCTATTTAAATATGTTTATTCATGATGCAAAAAATACAAAGGAAAATTACTAAGACAGACTCTTGTAATGAGCTACAGGAAGAATTAAATAAACTTCATGAATAGAGTAATACATGGCAAATGGACTTCAATGTGGACAAAGTGTCATGTAATCAAGTTTGGTAAAAGTGGGAAATGACCAGATTGGGATTATAAGTTAGGAAGTAAAACCCTACACATACAGTATCAGAAAGAGAGAAGGACTTAGGTGTAATTATCAATAACAGACTATCTCCGGCTGACCACATAAGTGAGGAGGTACGGAATATGTACACGCTGCTTCCAAATATGAGAATAGCATTCACATACATAAATGAAGACATACTGAGGAAGATAATAATATCTTTCATCAGACCAACCCTGGAGTATGCATCAGTAGTTTGGAATCCTCATCTCAAGAAACACAGATTAGATTGAAAAAGTTCAAAGGGCCGCTACAAGATGGGTACCAAGCTTAAGGGATCTAAGTTACGAAGAGAGACTAGAAAAACTGAATCTGTCAACACTACAGGAGAGAGAGAGAAAAGAAGAGACATGATTATGCTATATAAATGCATATCAGAGAAAAAGAAAATAGACGTAAATGAATATATAACCTATTGGGAAGCATCAGCAAGAGGACACTGCAAAAAACTACATAAAAAGAGAGGCGATAAAGACGTAAGGAAATTTAGTTTCCCAAATAGGGCAATTGATCAATGGAATGCACTACAGAATAAAATTGTGTATGCCAAAACAATTCGTAAATTTAAGGAGATGTATGATGAAAATGGTTTAAGACACGGGACACCACGAGCTTGACTCATTCCTGTAAAGATACAATTAGGTAAGATCAATTAGGTAAGAACACACACACACACACACACACACACACACACACACACACACACACACACACACACACACACACACCATCATAATACATAGGGTAATACAGCGCAAACGTTTAAGCATCCACATTTCCTCTTGCTTTATGCTGTATGTAAAAGCAGATACATATAAAATATCAATAAATGCAGAACGACTACACTGTGAGCAGCAGCTACTGAGTGGTAAGGGTCCCATACCACTTGTGAACTTCCAGTTTTGATCAGCTTTGTGGACAGCTCCCACACAAGTGTAGCGACGGTGAAGTGGTTCCATCAACAGGAGACCCTGGTCACGTATGTACATTTTCTGGTGGTAACTGAAGTGAGAACTTGGCACCTCCACAAACACGTGACTGGAGAAAACCTTCTTTTTTTCTTCCTCTTTATGGTTTGGGAGGAAGCTTAAGCCTAGCCAGATGTGGAAATTCTTGGGCCTTAGACTTCCAGAACACCGATATTTGAGGAATGTCTCAGAGATCTCCCAAAAGGTCCAGAGATATCATGTACTTAGAGGACAGTGGCAGGTCGTTGCTTTCAACCACTCACAGGACTCGTTGTTCAACACTGTCTAATGTCTGTAGATGTGTGACTGTGATGGCATTTCATTCAGCGAATACTCTAAGGTTTTGTCTGGGCCAAAGAGAAGCCAAATACCTTTGTTTGCTGGGGAAACGTGTTACCATGTACAGTGCGAAAACACGTAGGGATGCTTGACGAGTGACGTCCTGGAGGCCTTGATTGCCAAGAGACTGTTGGTTCACTTTCAATCCATGAATTATAGTATTGCCCTACTGAGGTAGGATGCTGCCTTGAAAATGCAACCTTCCCTCAAATGCACGTAAGGCACGTAAGGGAACTGAGAGATTACCGTTATCTGAGGCTTCTCCCGCGGAAAATTCGCCTGCCACCATGCCCCTATCTTCTCGTTCAGTTATAATTGCTCGTTGTTTTCGACAAGAACATGTTGGATGTTTTGAAGGCAGTAGGAGAGGTTGGTGTGCAGTCATCACCAAAGGCAGAGACTTATGGCAGATACAGGAGGAAGTCGTTCATGCAGAATATCCACGAGACTGGGTCCAGCACACATCCCCGTGGACCTTAGACCTCGATAGGGAGAGCACTGGAGGGTGTACTTGCTGTCAACCATCTGCATTTTCTTAGCAGCAGCAGCAGTAAGCCTTTCTAAATGCCCCTGGCGAGTGGTCTTTCAGTAAACCAGTTTGCCACATCAGACTGAATACAGGTGTTCTTATCCAGGACAACAACAGCAGTATGCTCTCAATTGTCCTATAACTCCTTGGAGTGAAGTAATAGGATATCTGAGGTAGATCATATGGACCTGCATCCAAATTATTAGTTGAGAGGAATTAGTTGTCATCCAGGTGATCACAGGCAACTTCTGTCATTATTGTCTCACTGACATTGGCCAGAAGAGAGGACAAGGAAATGGGCCTTTAATTCTTGGAGTCTGACCTGGGGTCCTTCTTGTGAATGGCAACCGTTCGAGTTTCCTTACCAAACAAGGGTGAAGTATTTTCCCATTCGGTCTATTAAACACAATGTTTCCAGTCATCTCGAAATGAACAGGGAACAATCTTGCAGGCTTCCAGCCCTTGGTTCCTTCTACCGTACATGAAAAAACAAAAAACAAAAACAAAAACAGACTGTTAAACTCGATGCCACAGTGGCAAAGAGGCAGCAAGCTGATGTAATCAGGACCGGTAGTCTTTCTGATGTGTGTGCCTCTCAGCAGGCGCTCAACCTTCTTCAGCATCTCTGCCTCCATGGTCACAGCCTTGTTATATTCTTGCTCCAGCTGTGGTGGAAGGTTCCTGGATTGCCAACAGCCATTTTTGTGGAGAACAGATCAACTGGCAAGACAGTCTTCATTTTGTTGCTGGTGGCTTTTGTACTATTCATTTTGAATAGGGAAGGGATGGCCTTCTGGTGCTTTCCATCTGCCTTTCTTTTACCAGTACTAGATCTCCCTGTCAACCCTTGACTCACTCAACTTCATCTGGAGGTCGTTGTCCAATTTTTGCACTGCATATATTACTGGTGACCACAATCTGCCTGCACGCAGCAGATTCAAAGTACTGTTCCAATGAGCTGGCTTGCCATTCTAATGGAGTCATGCTGACTGCTTTCTCACTGCTGGTAGGAGACGGTAGTAGTTAAAACGAAGTTGGTTCGTAGACTTGCTGTCGCACTGGCGGTGAGGAAGATTTTATTGCTGGTGAGCCAGGAGCCAATCACTGAGGGCACGTGGCCTTATTCATAGCTCCTCCTTCATGATCCATCTCGAGGAAAACCTACCAGTTCCGTGTTACACTCAAACAGTGTGGATGTGGCCGCATCATGTGCCAAGGCCGCAACGTTTGTGTTGCAAAGATGAAATTCTCTCTCTCTCTCTCTCTCTCTCTCTCTCTCTCTCTCTTTAAGCATAGTTTTCATGTTCTTGCCAGGAATACAATTTCTGACAGTTATTTCTCCAAAACTACGCCGCTTTCAATTTAAAAAAAAAAAAAAACAATCTGTGGGAAGCTGCATGATGAAATTTCCTAGCCACTGATATACATTTCACGGAAATCTGTGTGAGCCATTTTGCCGCATCACGGGGGATGTCTGCACGACCCCTTGCCGCAGATCACGGAATGCAGTGTTTTTAGGCATGTGAAAGAGTAATGACTATTGGTTTTAAGCATTCTGTGTTCAAGATTAACTGAAAAACAGCAAATGCATACCTTTTTCATCATTATGACACTTTCTTCCTTTATTCTGTTGCAGGGTGATTTTTTCCCTTTTAATCTATAGCGACGTCATGTACATTGTTTTTCATTACCAGGCCAGTTTATATAGTTTACAGGAGCCTTCACAGAAAAATTAATGAATACTCACCCCTTCACTTCAGAATTTATCTTAAGGTGAATACAATCGTCCGGTGTAGCGGGAATGGAATGAAAAGATGACAAATAGTAGAAAGAAAAAGTTACTGGGCCTGTAATGAAGAGTTTTGGAAGTGACTTTAACTGGGTGGTGTCATTCTTTATTATTTTTGCTGCTGCTAGGAAGTTTTTGCAACTTTTGAAATACCTCCCATGGCTTAGGGGTTAAATGATATATCGCTAGATGGACGGTAAGCCCACCTTCTGGTAACCCTTCAGTCTAGAGATAGCATTTTTTATTTATTCTGCTGTTATCAGACATTTCATTCAGCTCATGAGGACAACTAGATGGTGAAGGAGCAGATGAATGTTATATCTATTCCCTCCTACTCCAACAGTCTCTCCTCCTCTGAATGATTTGTCTTTGGGTAGTGTTACATAGCCTATGATTTCATCATCCTTTGTGTAATTCTAACGAACAGTATGCTGCATGTTTGATCACGAGCGTGTTGTACCTCAGTCCCCCCTTCTACCGTTACAGTAGAGTAAGTCGTTCTTTCTGTTGTTCAGAGCAGGATTGTCAACTCTTTGTCCCCATGGCTTCATTTGCGCATCCTTCTTACAAGTTGTATCAAGCTCTGCCGGCCCCTATATAATGAGCTCAGTCTCTGCATTATTGCCACTTAGATCTACTCCTCATTTGGCTCACATCTCTGTCCTCCCCTGTACAGTTATTATTATTGTGAGTGCTCAGGAAGTCTCCAACCATCCAGCAACTGTGTAATTTGAGTATAAGTGTTATTACATTTTGTTCTTGTACTGTATAGCATAAGGTGTTGATTTGTAGGCCTAGTAAAGTGTTTGTAATTCATGTTGTCAGCCAGTGGTAATAATATTTTGTATCTGTAATAATATATCTTGCATTCAGTGAGTATTATCTAGTATTTTCATTTTATCAGGGCTGACTTAGATAAATTTACTCATGCTAATTTCGTGTTAATAGAGGCTATTGCAGTTAACCATATATTTAACCTGTTTTTTGCCATTACATTATCCTTATGAGTCCTGAATTGTTTGTTGTTAGTTTGAGCATTAAACTTTAACTTGTAATTTTACCTAACTCTTTTGTTTTGAACCTGGAACTTTACAGGACAGTTGTGATTTTTAGTATTCTCACTTAAAGTGTACATTATCTTTCTCTGTTCCGTAACATAAATTTGGCGACCTTGCCAGGATATTCAGGATATTATCATAAGGATATTGCTTGATATTTTGTGACTGTGATTTATTCATGATGTCTACTATTACTACGCTTTATGAAGCCAAAGATTTTTTGTCAAATGTGCAAACAGTGTGTGATGTAGAAAACAGAACAAAGAATGAACTTAAGCTTGTTGCTCAACAATTGGGAATTGTTGTTCGCTCTCATCATTCTAAAGATCAAATTGTCGACATGATTAATTAAGGAGAAGGGAGGTTAAGAGACTGGTGAAGGAGAGTAAGAAGAAAGTGGATGAAGAGTTTGGGAGGAATCTGAGTGTGAAATGGAGGGAGAGTAAGAAATTGTTTTCGAAGGAGGTAAAGAAAGTAAGGCAGTGTGAAAGGGGAGATAGTAGGGGAGTGAAAGATAGGAATAATAGATTGTTGGTGGAGAAGAGAGAGAAAGTGAGGAGATGGAAGGAGCACTTTGAGGATTTGTTGAATGTAGAGAGTGAGAGCAGTGTGAGTATAAGTGGTTGGGGAATGGCTGGGAGAAGAAGAGATGAGAGGAGGGAGGAAGAGATCAGTAGGTCGGAAGTAGTGGAAGCGATGAAGAAGATTAAGCTGGGAAAGGCCCCAGGAATTGATGGAGTGTGTGGTGAAATGCTTAGGTATGGGGGTGAGATTGTTGTGGAGTGGATATGGAAGTTGTGTAGATTGGCTTGGGAAGAGGGAAGGGTTCCAGAGGACTGGAAATCAGGTATGATTGTTCCTCTGTACAAAGGAAAAGGGGAGAGGGAAGTATGTGGTAACCATAGGGGTATTTGCCTTCTTAGTGTGACTGGTAAAATATATGGTAGAATACTCACTGATAGGGTTAGGCATATGACAGAGGAGCTAGTTGGAGAAGAACAAGGGGGATTTAGGAAGGGAAAAGGGTGTGTAGACCAGATATTTGTTCTAAGATGTTTAGTGGAGAAGTATCTAGAGAAGGGAAGGAAAGTGTAAGCTGCCTTCATGGACTTGGAGAAAGCTTATGACAGAATAGATAGGCAAGGTATGTGGAAGGTATTAAGAATAAATGGAGTTGAGGGGAAATTGTTGAGTGCTGTGAAGAGTACGTATGAGGGAGCTAGGGCTACGGTGCGAGTGGATGGTGAGCTGAGTGAGTTCTTTGATCTCAATGTGGGACTGAAACAGGGGTGTGTAATGTCTCCATGGCTGTTTATTATATATATGGATGGGGTTGTAAAGGAGGTTCAAGGTAGGGCAGTGGATGTGGGGGTGGCCCTAATGAATGAGGGTGAGATTTGGAAGCTTCCGGTGTTGCTGTTTGCTGATGATACAGTATTGTTGAGTGAAGATGAATGGGAGTTGCAAGGTTTGGTGAATGAATTTGGGACAGTGTGTAGGAGGAGGAAGCTGAAAGTTAATGTAAACAAAAGTAAAGTTATGGTGTTTGAGAGGAATGAAGTCACAGAGTGTGCAGTGAGGTTGGATGATGAGGATATGGAGAATGTGAGTGCATTCAAGTACTTGGGTAGTGTGATGAGTAAGGATGGAACTTTGGGGGATGAAGTAAATGAAAGAGTACAGCAGGGAAGGAAGGTTGTTGGTACACTGAAAGCAGTGATGAGAAATAGGGAGGTGAGTATGGAAGTTAAGAAGTCACTGCATGATGGTATTGTGATCCCTACCCTGACGTATGGAAGCGAGGCGTGGACCTTGCAAGAAGGGAACAAGTCAAGAGTGAGAGCAGTGGAAATGAGTTACTTGAGAGGAGCATGTGGAGTGACGTGGAGGGACAGGTTGACGAATGAAGAAGTGAAGGAACGTTGTGGGATAGATGTGGATGTGGTTCAAAAGATTAGGAGAAATAAACTGAGGTGGTTTGGACATGTGGAGAGGATGGAGAATGAAAGACTGACTAAGAGGGTGTATGTAGGTGAGGTGGAGGGAGGGAGAGGGAGGGGTAGACCGAGGATGAGGTGGAGGGATGGAGTTGAGAGGTATATGAGGGAGGGGGGGGTGAGTTGGGGGAAGGGGAGTTAAATGGTGGGTGACAGAGTGACTTGGAGGCGTTTTGTCTGCAGCCACCCTTTGCGGGATTAGGGCGTCGGGCTATAGATAGATAGATAGATAGATTAATGAAAGCTTGTTTAGTGTAACTCCTCCAAATGAGCAAACGCAGATTGAATTAGCTAAGTTACAGCTAGCCCTGCAGGAGGCTCGTGCTAAGGAAGCTGAGGCACAAGTTGACATTGCTAGGATTCAGGCAGACCATGAGTTTCGTATGAAACAATGTGGATCATCTAGCTCTGATGATTTTGATGTGGCTAAAAATGTTAAACTTGTCCCTCCTTTTAATGAATCTGATTTAACAAAGTATTTTCAGTTGTTTGAGAGGGTAGCTACAGGCTTTAATTGGCCCAATAAGTATTGGCCAGTACTCCTTCAAACTGTTCTCACCGGTAAAGCTCAAGTAACTTATGCATCTTTGCCTCAGGATCAAACTGATAATTATGATGTAGTTAAGAGCTTGATTCTTAAGGCCTATGAGCTTGTTCCTGAAGCCTATAGAGTAAAGTTTAGGACAACTTATAAGCAAGATAAGCAATCCCATGTTGAGTATGCAAAAATCAAAGAAGATCTGTTAGAGCAGTGGTTAAATTCTAAGAATGTGGATTCTGATTTTGGTAAATTTAAGCAGATGGTTTTGCTGGAGGACTTCAAAAGGTGTATTTATAAAGATGTAAGCCTATATCTTGATGAGAGAAGAATAGATAATTTGTCTGATGCTGCAGTTTTAGCTGATGAATATGTTCTCACTCACAAGAGATATTCTAAAGAAAAAAGGAAAGTTGAGAGTAAGTACGTTGCCTCTACTCAGAGTACAGGTAACAGGAAAGAGAATAAAGATGATGTTTCTCAGGAAGTAAATACCAGCTTCACCTCTAGATTTCAGAAAAGTAAATGTACTTATTGTACTAAGCTTGGTCATACTACGGAGAAATGTTTCAGGAGACAGCGTGATGTGAACAAAAAGGAGTCTTTAAATATTCAGTCAATTGGTCTAGTGTCCACCCTTGAGAGTTCCCAGAATTCTTTAACTGAGTTAACTGAACCTGCTTTGAGGGGTAAATTAAATTCTCATGATGGAGCTCCTCTTTTGAGCAGTAACGTGGGTGACACTCTCAAGAGTTCATGTGCTAATTTCCTGTCTGAAGGTTTTGTCAGTCCTCTGGACAGTAATGACAGGAAATCAGTTAAAATATATCGTGATACAGGTGCTTGCCAATCCCTTATGCTGACCAGCGTTCTAGGCTCTAATGTTAATTCCTCTGATGAAACTGTAATCTTACAAGGTGTAGGAAATAATTACTTCTCTGTCCCTCTGTGCAGAGTGAATTTAAAGTCTGGTTTTGTTAATGGTTCCGTTATGATTGGGTTGGTTGAGACACTCCCAATGTCAGGTGTAACTTTCTTACTTGGAAATGATATTGGTGGAAGTCAAGTGTGTCCAGCTCCTCAGTTGTCTAGTGAGCCAGTGGCTGCGGCCCAGGATTGTGATGTCCCTGATGTGTTCCCTGCATGTGCTGTCACTAGGGCTAAGTCTAAAGTTACTGGTGACTTAGAGGATAATGATGATGATGATGTTATCCTAGCTGACACTTTTCTTGCTAATTTGGACCACTCACCAGATGAGGCAGTACCCCGTAGTGTTGATAATTTGTCTCGTCAAGAGTTGGTTGAGTTGCAGGTTGCTGACCCTGAGTTGAAAGGTCTAGCTAACTCTGCTTGCAGTGAGGAAGAGTCAGCCGGTGCTTCTACTTCTTATTATATAAAGTCAGGAGTACTTATGAGGAAGTGGAGACCCCCAACAGTATCAGCCGACTGTGAATGGGAGGTTGTACATCAAGTTGTCATCCCTCGTGTTTGTAGGCAGGATATCATTAGAGTGGCTCATGATTCCAGTTTGGCAGGACACCTTGGTGTGAGGAAGACTGTGGCACGCATTTTGAAACACTTCTACTGGCCAGGTATCTTCAGGGATGTTTCCTGGTATTGTAAGTATTGTCACACCTGCCAAGGTGTGGGGAAGTGTAATCAGACCGAAATGGTTGCACCTCTAGTTCCCATTCCTCCTTTTGAGGCGCCATTCACCCGTGTGTTGGTGGATATTGTGGGCCCTCTTCCTAAGACTTCTTCAGGATTTTCTTATGTGTTGACCCTGATTGATATGGCTACTCGTTATCCTGAAGCCATTCCACTTAGAAATATCTCAGCAAAGAACGTGGTTAAGGAAATGCTAGGGTTCTTCACAAAGTTTGGTCTGCCCAAGGAGGTACAGTCAGGCCAGGGAAGTAATTTCATGTCAAATGTTTTCAAGCAGTCTCTGAAATAGTTGGGCATCACCCAGATCACGTCTTCAGCTTACCATCCCCAGACCCAAGGAGCGTTGGAGAGATATCACCAAACACTCAAATCGATGCTCAAGAAATACTGTTTGGAACATCAGAAAGACTGGGATAAAGGTCTTCCATTCGTTGTATTTGCCGCAAGAGAATCTCCAAATGAATCACTGGGCTTCTCACCTTTTGAACTACTGTTTGGCCATGAAGTAAGAGGACCCCTTAAGTTACTCAAGGAATGCTGGCTGTCGGAGGAAGTTGACGTCAACCTGCTGGAGTATGTGATAAAGTTCAAAGAACGGCTGTCCACTGCTTTACAGCTGGCGAGAGAGAATTTAGGAGCTGCTCAGAAGATGAAGACTTGGTATGATAAGAAGTCCAGGTTACGCCACTTTCAGCCAGGAGATCAGGTTTTGATTCTGCTATAGGTGCATGGGCAACCTCTTCAAGCCAAGTTTAGTGGTCCTTATTTCGTGGAGAAGAAACTCAGTGATGTCAACTATGTCATCGCCACACCAGATCGTAGAAAGAACAAGCAACTTTGTCACATCAACATGCTAAAGTTATATCACAGGCGGGACGAAAATAACCCAGTCTGCACTGTAGCTGTTTCACCCGAATCTGCAAGTGAAGCTCTCCCATGCAGCATGAGCCTGAGTGATAGTTTGGGGAAGAATCCTGATATAATGAATGATCTCCAGATTAAGCTTTTTCATCTACCTCCCGAGGAAAGGCAGGAGTTTTCGGCATTACTGCAGGAGTACCCACAAGAGTTCCGTGCCACTCCAGGAAAAACCACTGTGTTGATGCATGATGTCGATGTTGGAGATGCAAAGCCAATTAAATTGCCTCCTTACCGTGTGAACCCAGTGAAAGTTCCTCTCATCCAGAAGGAGCTTGGCTACCTGTTGGACCACAAGATGATTGAGCCCTGTCAGAGTGAGTGGAGTTCTCCTGTCACTCTAGTCCCTAAGCTAGGTGGGTCACAGCGGCTTTGCATTGACTACAGACGTGTTAATCAGATAACCAAAACAGACACTTACCCTCTTCCTCGTGTGGAAGATTGCATAGACAAGATCGGAAAGGCTAGGTACATAAGTATGTTTGATTTGTTAAAGGGATACTGGCAAGTACCTATGACTGAACGTGCTAGGGAGATCTCATGTTTTGTAACACTAGGAAAGACTTTTGCATGTTCTGTAATGCCATATGGTATGAAGAATGCACCAGCCACATTTCAGAAGCTCATGAATGTTGTAACAGAGGGTTTGGCAGGGTGTGTTGTTTATATTGATGATGTATTAATCTTCAGTGACAACTGGAAAGATCACCTATGCCATGTCAGTAAATTTCTTGAGCGTTTGGTTCAGGCTAATCTTGTAGCTAATTTATCAAAGTGTGAGTTTGGTCAAGCTAAAGTTCAGTACCTTGGGTACGTAATTGGTGATGAACATGTTGCACCACCAGGAGCTAAGGTTCAGGTTATAAGTGATCTTCCCAGACCTAAAAGTAGGAAAGAGCTACAAAGATTTTTGGGAATGGTAGGTTATCACAGGAGATTTGTTCTTAACTTTTCAATTCTTGTATCACCACTTACAGACCTACTGAAAAAGGGAGTTAAATTTGTCTGGACCGATAACTGTGAATCCTCTTTCAACAAACTTAAAGCTATCCTATTAAGTCAGCCAGTGCTCGCTACTCCAAATTTTGCTAAGTCTTTTAAGATGGCTGTTGACACGAGTGATACAGGAGCTGGGGCTGTTTTGCTGCAAGAGGATGATCAGGGTATTGAACACCCTGTATCTTATTACAGTAAGAAGTTCACTCCACCTCAAAAGAACTACTCAACTATTGAGAAAGAGCTTTTGGCCTTGATTTTGGGTTTTCAGCATTTTTCATTTTATTTGTGTTCTGGTTTTGACCCCATAGTCATTTATACCGATCATAACCCACTGAAATTCCTTAGTAAGTTTAAAGATAAAAATCAGAGATTGACAAGATGGAGTCTACTTCTTCAGGAGTATTCATTAGACATACAACATATCAAGGGGAAAAAAAATGTTATTGCAGATTGCTTATCTAGACTTTAGACAGATTGTTTTAGAGAAATAAGAAATTTCCTTTGTAAATTTATTTTTCTTTGTGGGGAGGTGTTACATAGCCTATAATTTCATCATCCTTTGTGTAATTCTAACATACAGTATGCTGCATGTTTGATCACGAGCGTGTTCTACCTCAGTCCCCCCTTCTACCGTTATACTAGAGTAACTCGTTCTTTCTGTTGTTCAGAGCAGGATTGTCAACTCTTTGTCCCCATGGCTTCATTTGCACGTCCTTCTTACAAGTTGTATCAAGCTCTGCCGGCCCCTATATAATGAGCTCAGTCTCTGCATTATTGCCACTTAGATCTACTCCTCATTTGGCTCACATCTCTGTCCTCCCCTGTACAGTTGTTATTATTGTGAGTGCTCAGGAAGTCTCCAACCATCTAGCAGTTGTGTAATTTGAGTATAAGTGTTATTACATTTTGTTCTTGTACTGTATAGCATAAGGTGTTGATTTGTAGGCCTAGTAAAGTTTTTGTAATTCATGTTGTCAGCCAGTGGTAATAATATTTTGTATCTGTAATAATATATCTTGCATTCAGTGAGTATTATCTAGTATTTTCATTTTATCAGGGCTGACTTAGATAAATTTACTCATGCTAATTTCGTGTTAATAGAGGCTATTGCAGTTCACCATATATTTAACCTGTTTTTTGCCATTAGATAATCCTTATGAGTCCTGAATGTTTTGTTGTTAGATTGAGCATTAAACTTTAACTTGTAATTTTACCTAACTCTTTTATTTTGAACCTGGAACTTTACGGGACAGTAGTGATTTTTAGTATTCTCACTTAAAGTGTACATTATCTTTCTCTGTTCCGCAACAGTAGCAGTAAAAAGTGAACAATAGCAGCCGTGGCTCAGTGGGTTAGAGCGCTCCGCTCTGACCGAAGGGTTTGAGGATCGAATCCACCCAAGGGTCATTGGTAGACATCAGGAAGGGCATCCGGTCATAAAATGCTACACGCTCCAGTCCAAAAGTCCTCTACCCAGGGGCAACGCCTTAGCCCTTCGGGAATACCTGGCGTAAAACCAAATTATTATTATTATTTTTTTTTTATGTTATCTGAGTGAAAAGTTTAATCTGTTTGTCGGTACAGCCAAACACTGGATAATATTGCTGATTCCGACCATGCTGGAGCCAACACGTGTAAGGCAAAAGTTTACAAAACCACTAAGTAAATGGGCCACGTTTCTTGTGCTCCAAGCCTACCTGACACACCCATTAAACTTGGCATAGGACATAAGCAAGAACAAGACGACGAAGATGAAAGAGAAGAGAGTAATGAAGAAATGAAAATGGAAATGAGGAAAATCTGCTGTACACAGAGAGTGTCACAAGTTACTGAAAATGGCATATAAAACTATTAAAAGTGGACATCAGGAGGAGATTAGAGCAAAAACACAGGAAGCATGAAAAGCTGCAGAGAAGACCTAGAGACGACGAGAGACGAGATCTCACAGAAGAGGGAGGGAATAAGAAGTGAAAATATGAGACGCCAGTAAAACATATGAAGGGACTTGAGACAGCCACACAACCATGGAGGGCAAAAGGAATTTGGTGAGGTTGCGAGTGTATGAGACAAGGGAATGTCACATGCCCTAAGCATCAGTTAAAATGCCAGCATTTTTTTTTTTTCAGCATCCAGCAATAATTAATGCTAGTACCTGGTCGTTGGGATCATTATAGCGGTTATTCATGTAGTAAGAAAGAATTCAAGTAAAGAGACACTACTAAAAAGTGAGTCACTATGTAATGCTTAATATTTTTAATTATATGTAATTGAGTTAAAGGTCCATGTATTGACTTGTTTCCATTGGTGTTGTAACTGTCTTATACAAAGTTAGTAATAGCAAAGCAAAAAACTTAACTGCGTTTTGGAACCTCAATGTGTGGAACAGTTTTTCCATGTAGTCTGGGAGGCAGTTGGAACAGAAAGGGGTATACTGTGTCAAAATGTCCTAACTTTATTGTTACAGATTTTCTCTGGACTGGTCTCCCCACTCACTACTGTTATTGTTCTCACGGTGCCCATTATTATTAATGGCAGGCAGATATCGTGCTTATTAAAAATGAGTGCGAAACATGTAACTAATTACTAGGGGAGTATTGGACACGACATATTTTTGCTACTAATTACCTCTCTTGTTTATTATTCCTGTTAACTTCTCACGCATGTACCGTAACTACGGTACACAAAATTTGTTAAGCTGCATCATGATTAACGTTTTAGCCGAGAAGAGGCAACTCATGATTATAGGTAATCTTGAACCTCTCCACTACGTTGTCTATTTTATGATGTTCTTGTTACATCCAGATGATTGTATTCAGACTTAACAAGACTATTCAGACTTGATGCATTGGATACAGCAGTACTTATCTCTTAGTGCAAAAGTTTGCGCAAATAATTTGGTTACAATGTAATTACAATGAAAATGACATTGCAGAGGAGGGTTTTAACCACTTCTACTTTATGCATGTACCACATTTGGCATTTAATTCTTGCAGAGGCTTATACTCAGCTTTAGAAACATTCCTAGCTCATTCAGTATGAGGGCGTCACTCTCGAGATTAATAGTATCGTCCGCTGGTACAGATGGAAATAAAACGCCTTTTTGAGTTAGCCATTTCAGCCATTGCGTTAGCGGACATTTGTGCCGGGAGGGGGTTAGTGATAGCCAATACCCTCTTAAGGCACAGAATGATCCACAGGTATACATGGCGAGTGATAAGAAGGGTGGGTGGTGAACTGAATGAAAGGAAGGCAATGACTGATTAGGTGCGTGTGGATGAAAGGATGCGAAGATGTGTAATGGATGCAAGAGCTTATAGAGGATGGGGGAGTGGACTTTCTGACCACTGCTTGGTGTTGGCCAGAATTAAGATCCAAGATGGAGAAATAGAAGAAAGGAAGGACGGGAGGAAGGAGTAGTTGCAAGGAGAGTGGAAAAGGTTACAAGAGCATGAGAAAAAGACAGAATAAAAGAGAGAAATGGAGGAACGATTGGGTAAATATGAATTGAAACAGATGGGGGACGTGGAAGGTGTGTGCAAGATTTTCACAGAAGAAATATGTGCAGCATGTGATGTGGTGTGTGGGGTGAAAAGAAGACGGAAGGGGGTGCAAGGAACAGCATGGTGGAATGAAGAGTTGAGACAGACTGTGGCACAAAAAAAGAAAGCATACAATGAATAGATGAGAAATAGGGACGTGGAAGAAGTTGGAAGGTGGAAGATAGAGTTATATTTAGAAAGGAAGAGAGAGGTGAAAAGATTAGTAAGAGAGAGTAAGAATAGAGTGGATGAGGAATTTGGAAGGAATTTGAGTGTAAAGTGGAGGGACTGTAATAAAATGTTCGGAAAGAGGTGAAGAGAGTAAGACAGGGTAGCAGTGAAGTTAGCAGGGGAGTGAAAGATAAAAATGGTAAATTATTAGTGGAGAAGGGAGAAAAAAAAGTGAGCAGATGGAGAGAACACTTTAAGGAATTATTGAACACAGAGAATGGAAATAATGCGAGTATAAGTGGTTGGGGAATGGCTGGGAGAAAGAGGGAGGTGAGAAGACAGGAAGAAATCAGTAGGATAGAAGTTGTGGGAGCAATGAAGAAAGTCAAATTGAGGAAAGCCCCAGGAATTGATGGAGTGTGTAGTGAAATGCTGAAGCATGGGGAAGAGATGGTAGTAGAATGGATTTGGGAGATGTGCAGATTGGCCTGGGAGGAAGGTAGTTTCCTGGAGGATTGGAAGTCAGGTATAATAATTCCCTTGTACAAAAGAAAAGGGGAAAAAGAAGTGTGTGGTAAGCATAGGGGCATTTGTCTTCTTAGTGTAATAGAAGTGTATGGTAGAATACTTATTGACAGAGTTAGGGAAATAACAGAGGAATTAGTTGGAGAAGAACAGGGAGGCTTTAGGAAGGGAAGAGGTTGTATAGATCAGATATTCATTCTTAGATCTTTAGTGGAAAAGTTTCTAGAGAAGAGAAAGAAGTTGTAGGCTGCCCTCATGGATTTGGAAAAAGCATATGACAGGGTGGATAGACAAGGATTGTGTAAAGTATTAAAAATATATGGAGTAGATGGGAAGTTGTTGAATGCTGTGAAGCGTATGTATGATAGTGCTAAGGCTGCAGTGCATGTGGATGGTGAACTGAGTGAACTTTTCTCTTTGAAGGTTGAATTAAATCAGGGATGTGTCATGTCTCCATGGTTGTTCAATCTGTTCATGGATAGGGTAATAAAAAAGATACAAGTAGGGCAATGGATATTGGAGTGGCCCTAGTGAGAGTGGGTAGTGTTTGGAAACTCCCTGTACTGTTGTTTGCAGATTATACTGTGTTGTTAAGTGAAGACGAAGGGGAGCTGCAAGGATTGGTGAATGAGATTGGAAGAGTGTGTAAGAAACGGGCTCTAAAGGTGAATATAAGGAGGAGTAAAGTGATGGTCTTTGAGAGAGGTGAAGCCAGTGAATGTACAGTGAGGTTGGATGGTAAGGAGATGGAAATTGTGAGTACGTTTAAGTACTTGGGTCGTGTGATGAGTAAGGATGGAAGTTTGGAGGGTGAAGTGCTTGAAAGGGTACAACAAAAAGAAAGGTTGCTGGTCCCTTAAAAACAGTGATAAGAAACAGGGAAGTGAGCATGGAAGTGAACAAGTTACTCGATGACAGTATTGTGATACCAACTCTAACGTACGGAAGTGAAACTTCGATGATGTTGGAAGGACACAAGTCAAGAGTGAGAGCAGTGGGAATGAGTTATTTAAGAGGAGCCTGTGGAGTCTCATGGAGAGACAGGCTGACAACTGAGGATATAAAGAAGCGTCGTGGTGTGGATGTGGATGTGATAGGAAGTGATAGGAGGAACACACTGGGGTGGTTTGGCCATGTGGTGAGGATGGAGGGTGAGAGTCTGACGAGGAGAGTGTATGTGAGTGAGATGGAGGGGGGGAGAGGGAGGGGGAGGCCGAGGATGAGATGGAGGGATGGAGTGGAGAGGTATATGAGAGAGGGGTGTGTGAGTTGGGAGCAGGGCAGTGAAATGGCTGGGGACTGTATGACGTGGAGTCGATTTGTTTCTGGCCACTCCCTACGAGATTACGGCATATGGCAATAGATAGATAGACAGACATTTCAGCCAGAGCCCTTCATTTATGTTTACGCCCATGTGCAACGTTAATTTAGTCTAATCTTAATGATATGGTTCCAGGTAAAGCATGGAGAGGGGATTTAGTTTTGAGAACAGCCAGTCAAAAGTCAAAGTCACCAAGAAAGGTCGAATCTCAAAGGCACACGGCAAAATCAACTAACAGTTTTGATTCAGTTAGGCCACATCAAACTTGGTGGAATGTTTCAGGGTAAGGCAAGAAAAAGGAATTCGATTTTGAGATCATCCAGTCAAAAGTAAAGGGTTACAGGGTGAGGTCAAATTTCGAACTGCTTGACTATTTTTGTTGTTGCTGTAACCCGACATGTCTGGCCATGCAGACCCATAGACCACATGGAAGAAGCCGTCCTCCCTTGGCTGACAGCACCTTGCCAGGGTCAGAACAGGGTCCTTCCACATGGTGAAGGGCTGAGAAAAGGGAGAAGACATAGCCCCAAGAGGATGAACTCTATGTAAGATATACGTATGAGTAGTAAAATGCTGGTGGTGACAACACAAGCCACCACCACACCCCCAGGATGAGGACACTGAGGGCTGGACAGCGCGCGGATTGTGCCCAGGCAACAGGACCATAAGACCATCCGTGCAGTGTGCCCCTATTCGCAAGAACTTGCCCACCACCAGCACCTTAGTCAAAGTGCAGTACCTTCCAGCCGAGCTGACCACCAACAGGATTGGGGTGGAACTGGCCTAACAGTTCAGAGCAGCTCCCCATCCACAGCCTGTAGCCGGGCACAAGAGACGGCCTGTAGCTGCTCACAAAAAGAAAGGGCCACGGCCTGTAGCCAGGCACCAGAGACGACCTGTAGCCGCTCACAAAAAAGGTCACGGCCTGTAGCCGGACCACTAATTAGGAGACGGCCTGTAGATGCTCTGCCTAGTGCTGCTCACACCCCCTACAGAAACCAGCGATGGCCTGTAACCGCACTAGGGAGAGACCAGTACGTTCCCTCTCCTTATGTAGTTGCCTCGGAGAGCAGGCAAAGGCCTATAGCCACACCTCGCCTGAGTGCCCATTAGGGAGTTGGGCCCCGATTACTCCCTGTAGCTGCACCGACACCAATGGGACAGCCTGTAGCCGCCCTCCATCTGTTGCCCAAGGGATCCTAGCGATGGCCTGTAGCCACGCCGGGGAGAGTCGCCAAAGTCTCTCGCCCCCTGTGACTCTGCAACAGAACAGTGAACTGTGCTCAGTCCTGCCCTCCAGCAGAGCAAAGTTTACCCGCCTGTCCACCCAGACCAAGGCAACCTCCAGGAGGAGGACCACTGTTAGGTGGATTGGTGGAGCAGCCTTGTACGTCCTCGGGGTTGTTCTCCCTCCATCCGGAGGAAGAAGACGCCTACCGGACGGACTTCAGCCAAGAGCGACAATGCAGCCAAGCTCTGACAGCGGTGCCCCCAGCAGAAGACCACAGCTGGCACCCCTCTGAGGACATCCCCCGGACCTCCAGGTGGGCCCACTCCGCACCCTGATGAACGCGACTCCCCTCCTCCACCAGGTGATTGAGTGACCACCTCAAATACCTGTTCGGCCCCAGTCCAAAGGGCCAGACCCCAGTCCCCAGCCCCGACAGTGAGGGGCCTTTTGCCACACACAGCCCAAGCCCCAGCAGAGAGATGACGCCCCTGAGAGTGGTCCCGTGGCCGCGGGACGAAGGGACTTCCACAGTGCCTCTGCCCACCCCGGCCCGAGAGTTGTGAACCCTGGACCTTCCCTTCCCCCAGTGAAAACAAGTGTGTATGAAAAGACAGTGAATTTATATTGAACAGTGATATCGGCACTAAGAGTACAAAAGTGAGTTTACAGTGAATACAGTGAGGCCAGAAAAGACCGAGACAAGTGAGTAAAGAAAACAGGCACCGTAGTGAATTCCAGTGTACAGTGGGGCCGAGTAAGACTCTAGAATACAGAAGCATAGACAGTGAGTATTACAAGCAGTGATATTACCCTTGCCCATTTGTAACAACACCTGTAACTATTCCCCTCCCTTGTGCAAGTCAGTAACACCCTCTTCTGTATTCAGCCAATAAATTCAGTGTCAGAGCAGTGAACGCCTCACGACCGTGCCTCACCACCACGAACAGTGTAATAGTGCCTTTGCCCTCCTGAACCAGACTTAGACTCCTGTGCATACAGTATCCTGCACGATACTAGACCCATTAATGCCAGCCTACCTATTAATTTTTTGTATGAAATTGTGTAAGATTGCCTATTTGTTACACATCAGTTTAATTTGTCAATATACGTGTTAGGTTGTTGCCCTGTGTCTTTTTGCCCTGGCCCTATTTTGTTTGTCTAAGCTCCAGTCCAGAAAGAGAACCCAGCTGCACTCTAGGCGTTCTAGGAATGGGAAGCCGCCCCTTAAACACCTAGCATAACTCTGGTGGACAGTGCTGATTCCTGACCCGGGCATATATGGAGAGGACCAACGGGGGAATCATTCAAAATGGCAACAAAACCTCACATACAGTTGCCCAAGTTCGACCCTGAGCAGTACGACATTCACACATATCTAGCAATAATCAAGCCATTGCTGGACATTGGGATCGAAGATGACAGGTAGAAAAATGCTGTCACATTGCCACTAGGCTACTGGGAAAAGCCACGGCCAATATTGCACCAAAAGTCGTTCCTGAACTCACATGGGCATACTTTACAAAAGTATTAATCCAAGCTATCACACCCTCATTAGGAAAGGTAGTAGCACTGTCCCAATTGGATAGTCTAGCGTATGACGGCAACATGGACGACACTTTGATCCAGGCCAGGCAACTCGTCACCACCGCTTACCCAGAAGCAGACGATGAAACCCAGGAACAACATACCTTCAACACTCTCCTCAGAGTCCTCCACAGCATGGTCAAAGAACATTTTACAATTCACGACCCAATGGGAGACCTCAACCAAGACATCCAGCTGATTTGATGACTCCTAACCTCCCGCTCTGCCCTTCAACAAACTAACATGGTCAGTAAATTCCCCACGAACAAACCCACATTGCACAAACCTCAACCATCGCTACCCCAGACCAACACGACACCTGCATGAAGTTTACCCAGGGCCCACCCCACAAGCAAGTGCCCCAGCCACAAGGAGAACCAGAACCTTATCTCAATCAACCCCTGGGAGAATCTCTGCATGCAGTCACCGATGTCCCCTGCACGACATCCATGAACAATTAAAAGCCACCAGGTGCAAACTCCCCACCTCTGGATGACACAAGGTCTTCTCTTTAGAAAACGAGGGCCCTGAGGACGAACCCACACCCATGGGAGAGACCGATCCTGGAGAGATGGAGCCAGAGGAAGAGGAGCCCCAACAGCAGCTGGATTTTTAGGACTGCCCCCGCACCTCCCCACAGCGGTGGGAGCCACCCCTTTCAGATACCGCCCCCCAGTCTATGACAAGATGAAGCTGAACGGGGTAAAGGTGAGGCTTCTGGTCGACACAGGAGCCGCCAATTCATCCCTGTAGAGTCATTACTACTCCCATCATAAGTCGGCTTTTGGCCTACTTTTCCCCAAGTTAACCCATCTCATAGACACGGGGGATGGCCCCCTACCCATCCGTGGGGAAACCCAGGCCCTATGGACCGACACCCACCAGCAAGCATCAACGCAACACAAGTTCATAGTTTTCGACTCCTCCTGTCGTAACTATGATGGATACTTGGGACTGGACCTGCTGCAAAAATTACAAGCCACCATCACTTGGCACAAGCGGCAGCTCCAGTTCCGGAAACCCTCAACCCCCCCTCCCCAATCCCCCCAGGGCGGTGTGCACTTGCATTGCTGCCACCCCTCCCCCTAGCCCTGTTCCCCCCCTCGCCCTTCCCCATTCTCCCCCCCACCGACCCTCCCCCTCACTAACGCTCCCCCCATCCCTCCCCGCCACCACCACCACCACTGTAATGATTCCCCCTCATCATGAAACATGGCTCCCCCTAAACGGGGCAACCAGAATATCCATCCTATTCTCCCCTGACCTGCCGCCTGGACCACTTTTGGCCTGCCTCCTGCCCCCCACCTTCCTCCCCCCACACATCACAGCAGTTCGGATCACAAACATCACCATGACCCCACTCACACAACTTAAGGGGCTCATAGTGGGAGAAATGGAAGAAGTTGAGTCATGCACCACCACCCCTTGCTTGCCCTGCCCCCCTACCCCCCACCCCTGACCACCATTCCCCTCACCAATTGGACACACTATGCCATCTCCTCCTGAACTTTCAGGACCTCTTCGTGTCAGGCCCCTCTGATATCGGCCCAAACCACCTACCTGATGCATGAAATACACACCACAGGACCACCAATCTTCCAGCCCTTCTGGCGGAAGAACCCGAAACAACGAGCTCCAGAAGACCGGCAAGTCCAGGACATCCTGAATGCCGGTGTTGTGTCCCCCTTCACCAGCCCCTGGTCCTCCCCTATCATCTTTGTCGAGAAGAAAGATGGCACCATGCATTTCTGCGTGGACTACCGCCGCCTCAGCGACGTAACTATCAAGGATGCCACTCCCCTCCCCAGGATCGACAACTCCCTCAACTCCCTATACGATGCCTCTTGGTTCTCCACCCTCGATCTTCAGTTGGGGTATTGGCAGGTCCCCATACATCCAGAGGACAGAGGAAAAACCGCCTTCTCCACCAGCAATGGGAAGCATTAAAAATTTAACTTCCTGCCCTTCGGGCTTTGCAACACCTCCCCCACTTTCTCTCGACTAATAGAGTCTGTTCCTAGCGGCCTCACCTTGGAAATCTGTCTGGCATACCTGGACAACGTGATTGTTTTTAGTAAGGCTTGGGCCGACCACCTCCAGTGCCTCAGGAAAGTATTCCACTGAATCTGCCAGGCTGGCCTCAAGCTCTGGCCCTCTAAGTGCGTCCTGGCCACTAAAACTGTATCCTGGGGCACGTCATCTCCTGAGATGGAATATCTTCCAACCCAGACAAACTCCATCCCATTGCGAGTATTCCCCTACCATGAGACATCCACAAGGTCCGAGCCTTCCTGGGCCTCACCTCCTACTACCGACACTTAGTCAAAGGGTTTGCCAACATCGCCCAGCCCCTCCACGACCTGACCCGGAAGGAATAACCTTTTACCTGGATGTAGGAATGATGAGCTGCCTTTCAAGAACGGAAGACCAAACTCCTAACAGCGCCTCGCCTTTCTGGACTACTCCCTGCACTTCTGATTGTATACCGATGTTTCCCTAGTAGCGATTGGTGCTGTCCTTGCCCAAGTCCAGGAGGGACGAGAACATATCATCGCCTGCGCCAGCTGCACTCTGAACCAGGCCGAACGAAATTACACTGCAACCAAGAGGGAGTTCTTGGTTATTATCTGGGCCCTGGAACAGTTCTGGGCCTATCTTTCGGGGACAAACGTAACGAACATCACGAACCAACAATCACTCCAATGACCCCAGCAGTCAGACACTCACAATGCACAGCTCATCCGGTGGCGAGAGATTCTAGAAGAATTCAACTTTGAAATATCCTACTGCCCCAGCAAACTCCACACCAATGCTGATGCCCTATCCTGGCTCCCCATCCACGCCATTCAACACAGCACGGAGCTCCTACAGCAGTGGCAGGACAAATACAGGCCCTCTTGGATCCCCTCCCACCTATTCAGCAAACTCTACCACCAGGGCGATCACATCTTCACCCCATCGGGGCACATCATCCTCGATCCCGACACTGCCTTCGATGCCATGAAACACCTCCACTCTAACAATGGCATTTGCCTGGGCACAAAGAAGCAACTCCAAATATTTAACGACACATATTGGACCCCCAACCCCTCCAACCTGGCCAAGAAAATCATCCAATCCTGCCGAGCTTGTGCACTAGGCAAAGATACCACCCGCACGGCCGGCCCAACAGGACAACTCACCGCCCATAAACCCTGGCAACTCCTCTCGGTGGATGTCATAAGACCCTTGCCACCCAGGTCCAGGTACCGCTACATCATCACCTTCATAGATGCATATTCAAAATTCATCATCGCCTGTCCCGCCAAGGAACATCTTGCCGTGGCTGTAGCCGAAGTCCTGGTTCAACACATCTTCCCCTTTCTGGGGATTCTCCAAGCCCTGCATTCTGACAACACCCTGGAATTCACCAGTAACATCTGGCAGGAACTCTCAAATTTATTTGGATATTGCATTTCCCATTCCTCCCCTTACTGGCCTCAGGGAAACGCCATTTGTGAATGCAGCCACCGATCCATCATGAACCAAATCTGCACATGGATCGAGGAAACTAAAAACGAGGACTGGCCAGCCCAAGTAAAAATTGTGCAGTGGGAAATAAACTGACCACGGGAGGACGGTATCTCACTCCACGAGTGGGTATTCAGGGAAGCACCTCTTCTCCAACCCCTACGACAACATCTACAGCTGCCCGCCACACCACCCACATCTGATCCTCTCCACCACCTCAAGAGGCGATTTCACCACCTACAAAATGGCCTGGACCTCCAGCCAGATGCCGCCCCCAGCCCCAACAAACCAGGCAATACCGTGATGATAGCCGAGCTCCCAGTACCACATAAACTGTCTCCCTGTTTCATGGGCCCATACACCATCACCCACGTCCCTAACCCATATCACGTCATGATAGACTACAACAACACACCTCGCACTCTGAGAAACTGCCATGTGAACCCCTTCCACCCCACTACTGCCCCAGCCTCTGTCCCACAACTCCCCCGCCCTCCCCCACCTCCTGCCCCCGGCCCCACTCCCCCCTCTGACTCCTACAACTGCTACATCTCACCCTCACTCTCTCTCCCCACCTCCCCCACCCCCTCTCCCCCGACCACGCTGTCCAACATGCCGCATAGCACCTCACAGCTAGACTCACCTGCACCAACCCCGCCATCTTTCATGCAACCTCACATGTCACAGCTAGACTCACCTGCGCCACAAATTCCCGGCCCATCCTCCACCCCACCACCACCACCACTACCCACCCCGCCCACACCCAGAGTCTCCTTACCTGCCGCCCAGCCACTACCCAGAAACCCGATGCCCACTCACGCCCATAAACCAGCCCCCTCCACCACCAGTGCCACCTTCCTTTCCACATCCCACTCCACCCACAAGACACCCCCTTGGACACCTTCACCTTTACCCACTCCCTCCCACACCACAGCACCTGCCCCAGTGCACCCAAACACCGCACCCTCAAACCCACCATCAACCGCTTCGGCCGCCTCTCACACCCTCCCGCAAGATACACTACCACTCTCACACCCCCAGCCTCACCTCTACATCCAGCCACCACCCACCCCCTCCCTTCACACCCCCAACGTGACCACTATCACACTCATGCTACCTCAAACCCAAATCGCCTCATCCCTGACCCCGAGGGAAGCTGACGGCGCATTACCCTGGCATAAAACCACCACCATAGCCTCGGTGTCCAGCATTCAGCTCGATCCTCTGCACAACTCAACACCTCCCAACATGAGAATACGCTGCGCCACCTGGGCACCCACCCTCGGCAGGAAGCACCATGTCTGAGGCCCTCACCACTTCCTACAACTCTTCCTCACAGCCCACGAGCTCTCAACACTTTTCCTGACATTCGATCCACAACTCAATGAAAATCAAGCCACCTCCAACTGGACTACCCTCCTGCAGCATCTAACACGGGCCCTCACTACCAGCTCCACCAGGACCTACCACCTGCAGTCACGGGGTTGTGCCTGTTTCCCTGACGACGGTGGTAAAATGCTGGCGGTGACAACACAAGATGCCACCACACCCCCAGGAGGAGGACATGGAGGGCTGGATGGTGCTTGGATTGTGCCAGGGAAAAAAGGCCATAAGATCACTCATGTTGCGTGCCTCTATTCCCCAGAACGTGCCCGCCACCACCACCTCAGTTAAAGTGCACTACCTTCTGGGCGAGCTGATCATTGACAGGATCAGGGTGGAACTGGCCTAACAGTTCAGGGTAGCACCCCAGCCACGGCCTGTACCCAGGCACCTGAGATGGCCTGTAGCCGCTCAGTTATGAAAGACATGGCCTGTAGCCATTCACAAAAAGAAAGGGCCACAGCCTGTAGCCGGGCACCAGAGATGGCCTGTAGCCACTCGCAAAAAGAAAGGGCCACAGCCTGTAGCCGGGAACCAGATACAACCTGTAGCCACTCTCAAAAAAGGTAATGGCCTGTAGCCGTACCACTAATTAGGAGACAGCCTATAGTTGCTCTGCCTAGTGCTGCTCACACCCCCTACAGAAACCAGCAATGGCCTGTAGCCGTGCTGGGGAGAGACCGGTACATCCCCTCTCCTTCTTTAGTTCCCTCGAAGGGTACGCCATCGGCAACGGCCAGTAGCCATGCCCGTAGGGAGGAGACAGCCTGTAGCCACTCCTCTTCTGCACTGCGCCCTCCTTGCAGGACGTCGGTGACGGTCAGTAGCCGCACCGGCAGGCGGGCGAAGGCCTATAGCCACACCTCACCTGAGTGCCCATTAGGGAGTTGGGCCCCAGCGATGGCCTGTATCTGCGCCGACAGTGAAGGGACAGCCTGTAGCCGCCCTCCGTCTATTGCCCAAGGGATCCTAGCGACAGCCTGTGGCCACACCAGGGAGAGTTGCCAAAGTCTCTCACCCCGTGTGACTTCGCAATGAAATGCTGAGCTGTGCTCAGTCCTGCCCTCCGGCAGGAGCTTAGGTTACCCGCCTGTCCAACCAGACCAAGGCAATCTCCAGGAGGAGGACCACTACTCGGAGGATTATTGGAGTGGCCCTGTACTGTCCCTGGGATTGTTCTCCCTCCATTCGGAGGAAGAGGACGCCTACCTGATGGACTCCGGCCGAGAGCGACACCGCAGTCCAGCCCTGACGGCAGCACCCCCAGCAGAAGACCACAGCTGGCGCCCCTCCGAGGATGTCCCCCAGACCCCCAGGTGGGCCCACTCCCCATCCCAATGAAGGCGATGCACATCCTTCACCAGATGCTTGAGTGAGCACCTCCAACACCTGTTCGGCCCCAGTCCAAAGGGGCAGACCCCAGTCCCCCGCCCCGACAGCAGGAGGCCTTTTGCCAAACACAGCACGGGCCCCAGCAGAGACATGATGCCCCTGAGAGTGTTCCCGCTGCCGCAGGACAAAGGGACTCCTACAGGGCCTCTGCCCACCCCGGGCTGAGAGTTGTGAGCCCTGGACCTTCCCTTCCCCCAGTGAAACTGGCATGACTGAATTTATAGTGAACAGTGACATTGGCACTCAGAGTACAAAAGTGAGTTTACAGTGAATACAGTGGGGCCAGAAAAGACCGAGACAAGGGAATAAAGAAGAACAGGCACCCTAGTGAATTCCAGTGTACAGTGGGGCCGAGTAAGACCCTAGAATACAGAAGTGTAGGCAATGAATATTACTAACAGCGATATTATCCTTGTCCCATCGTAACAACACCTGTAACTATTCCCCTTCTTTGTGCAAGTCAGTAACACCCTCTCCAATATTCAGCCAATAAACTCATTGTCAGAGCAGTGATCACCTCACGACAGTGCCTCACCACCATGAACAGTGTTATAGTGCCTTTGCCCTCCTGAACCAGACTTAGACTCCTGTGCATACAGTATCCTGCACGATACTAGACCTATTACTGCCAGCCTACGTATTGATTTTTGTCTATGAAATTGTGTAAGATTGTCTACCTTTTCCACATCAGTTGAATTTGTTAATATACGTGTAATGTTGTTGCCCTGTGTTTTTATGCCCTGGCCCTCTCTTGCTTGTCTAAGCTCCGGTCTGGAAAGAGAACCCAGCGGCACTCTAGGCGTTCTAGGGATGGGATGCCGCCCCTTAAACACCTAGCATAACAAGCAGTGCAGTAGTCTCAGCCTGGACCTTGACTACTTTACAGTTTTCCACCTGGGAGTGTTGTGAAAGGCCAACTACTTACACAGGTTGTTGGAAAGTTTTTGGAAAATTTTTAAGCAGCTAATCTCGAACCAGATTGTTGAATACTGTTCAAGAGCACCAAATTAAACACTAGAAATGGGTTATCTCAGAAATTATTTAGCCTGCAGCGAACCTAGAAGCCATCCGTGACAGACAGGACCAAAAAGCCACATTTTCCAAAGTGTACTTTATTACAGAAAATGTAACTTCAGCCTAACTTCTTTTAGTTGCACTGGCTTGGGAACATCTTCCTACAGTTTAAAGTCATCATATATTTTCTTCTTTTTTTCGACCTTTCTGCCACAATCCCTTGGGATAAATTCTAACAACGGAAGGTATGACTTCATTCTGACTATCCTGCGCCGATGCTTGGGCGAAGTTCCTTAATGGAAGGTACCAGTATCCATCAGATATTGCAGCCAGCACTTACTCCACCACCATAATTTCCCCATGTTATGTTTACTTCTGGTGAAATTTGTAATATCAGGTCATAAATCTTCTCAATCCTTAGTAAAAGGCTAAAAGCTGCAGCAAACCAAAGGCGTTAATAAAATAATAGCATTTACAAAGCTATTATAAAGTCTGTGATTTTGACCAGTAAAGATTTAGAAAGTACACACCGCGAGCTTTAAGGAATAGAAAATAGAAGAGGATATCTTTAAAAATGACAAAGTTATGCATGTCGAAGTTTGCCAGATTTTGTTCACATCTTCCGATAATGCCTATTCATGGTGCGTTCGTACCTTCTGTCGTGGAGGGCCTCAAAGGGAAGTGAACTGGGTTATGCAAGTGGCATTTCTCAGATCCACCACTGTATTGCTGAAAAAGCCAAATAACACCAAGTAAAGCATCAAACTCGTTATCTCGGAAATTAATAAGGCTACACCATAGGTATGCACATCATTGGAAGGCTAAAATAACAACACTGGTAAACTTACTTGCTAGAACACGTTGTGCAAATTCAACTGCGAACACCTACAGTACAGCTTCAGTTTTGTACATGGTGCATTAATATTCTTTTACATGTTATTTTGGTGGTTGGTATGGTTTTGCCAGCTTTTATCTTCCTCCCCCTCCCTCTTGCCATCAAGCCGTGGTCTACAAAACTCCAAATGCAGGAAAAGTGTTGCGATAACCTAAAGCATTGGCATACTGTTGAAAGGATCAAGGGAAAAAAAAAAAAGGCACAACAGACACAAAGACGACTTAAGAAGACCGACAGTGGATACCCCACGTGTTTTGAAAGCTTGTCTGACGGCATGCTGTATACTGTAGTATGATAACTCTACTGAAAGCCATGATTGAGGTGACCATTCCCAACCCTCTAACACTCGCCCAATTGCTTTAACATCCTGTGTCTCAAAAGTTTTAGAGTCTATTCTTAACAGAATAATTTCAAAGCATCTTTCCCACCATAACCTTCTTTCTGATTGTCAGTATGGGTTCCGTCAGGGACGCTCAATTGGCGATCTTCTCACTTACCTTTCAGACTCCTGGTTATCCTCCTTTCGGGACTTTGATGAAAGCTTACCCATTGCACTTGACATCTCAAAGGCTTTCGATTGAGTCTGGCACAGATCTTTAATTTCCAAACTGCCCTCTTACGGTTTCTATCCTTCTATCTGTACCATCATCTATAGCTTCTTTTCCAGTCATTCTATAGCTTGTGTTGTAGACAACCATCGTTCTTTTCCTAGATCTATCAATAGTGGTGTTCTTCAGGGCTCTGTCCTGTCACCAGCTCTCTTCCTTTTAGTCATCAATGACCTCCTAAGCTGTGCATCTAACCCTATCCACTCATACGATGATGATTCCGCCCTGCACCTTTCCATTCGGTTCTCACAATGTCCATCTCAGCAGTTACTTTAACAAACAAGGGATGAGGCTATGGCACACCTAATGTCTGACATGGCTCGTATCTCTGACTAGGGTAAAAATAATTTTGTTGTTTTTAATGCATCTAAAAATCTTCCACAGGAGTACTCACTAATGTTTAATAATATCCAGCTTAATGCTGCATCATCCTTAAACATACCTGGGGTTTCATTCTCTCGGGACTTAACTTGGAAAGATCATATTATATCTCTTGTAAAATCTGCTTCCAAGAGATTGGGTGTACTAAGCCGACTCCGCACCTTCTTTCCCTCTGCACGGTTGTTGACTGTATACACGGGTTTTATTTGCCCTTGTAGAGTACAACTCTCATGTGTGGGGAGGCTCCCCACATACAGCTCTTCTCAATAGAGTGGAGTCAAAGGCTTTTCGTCTCGTCAACTCTCCTCCTCTTACTGGCTCCCTTGAAACTCTGTCTCTTCACCGCACTGTTGCATCTTTATCTCTTTTCTGTCGCTGCTTCAATGGTCACTGCTCCTCTGAACTGTCT
Source organism: Coenobita brevimanus (assembly GCF_032717465.1). Taxonomy (NCBI): domain Eukaryota; kingdom Metazoa; phylum Arthropoda; class Malacostraca; order Decapoda; family Coenobitidae; genus Coenobita; species Coenobita brevimanus. The sequence continues at coordinate 36,527,594 of NC_137047.1, forward strand.
GCCTGCATCCCTCCACCTCTACGACAAGCGTGTAGCACCCATCCAGCAACAAACTCTCATCCCTTTTCAGTCCAGCTCTCTAATGCAAGGGTTAACTGTTATTCCCAGTCCTTCATTTATGCAACAGGTCAACTCTGGAACTGTCTCCCTCTGTAATTCCTACTTCCTATGATCTCCAGTCTTTCAAATGCAGTGTGTCCAGGCATCTCGAAATGAACGGATCTTGAATTTGGCTCTCTTTCGTATTTTTTTTCTTGGAAGGAACGGTTTGTGGGCTCCTGGCCTTTGGTACTTCTTCCTTGTATAAAAAAATAATAAGCAGTAATGGTCAGATATAATACGTCTATCTTCGGCTCCCTTCTACAGTATAAATGACACAATGGATGTGCTGCTAGACGCAGTGAACATTTCAGCAATGGTTACCGTACTGACTCAACTGTTTTTTATGGTGATATAATTCATGTTTTTTATGGTGATGTAATTCATCAGCACTCAGCGAGGGGGAGCTGTTAATGGGGTTGGACAAGAATCGATCAAATTGGAATTTACGATTCCGATTTTCACTGCTTGTGAAATCGATGGAACGGATTCCAGAAACAATTCCTCAAAGTAAACAACTGTCATGACACAACAAATATCATATAGTTATAGGGGGCAGCGCAACTTAAAGACCTCCCCCATGTATCATGGCCACGGGACTGCTAATGCTAATCGCTGTCTGTCATCTGGCTGTCTTATAACGAACATTAGGACAGCTTATAATTGCATTCAACATTTACATTTGATTTCATTGTACGAATACAAAACCCCCAGATAGTAATGAAAACTGTTCATTCGTAATTTGTTAAGTAAAATAATTTCTAAAAACCCAAATCACCTTTCCTTTGAAAAAAATCTGATCACGCTAAAAAATAATATCAATTCTGAAGCAGTGTAATCGCAAGAAAAGAAAGTGAATGCAACTGCATTATTTGTTATCAATTTCTTATTTCATTTCATCCTAGCAATACAATAAACGTCAGAAAGTAATGAAACATGTTCATTCCTTGTTTCATTGGAAGACAATATATGTTTAAAATGAATGTCTGTTCTCTCTCTCTCTCTCTCTCTCTCTCTCTCTCTCTCTCTCTCTCTAATGTTTGTCCGTCCACTGTAGGACCGGCCTATCCCGACCGAGGTGGGGACGATACAGCCTATGTATCTCTACCAAGTGGCTTAGGCTGTCTGGTAGAGACTGTACAGTATGTAGGGTGAGAAGTGCTTGTAGCGTTCGAGTGGCTTTGGATGTGTGTGTAGTATGTGAACCAAGTGTAATCGGCCCATGCAAACCAACAGGGTGCAAGCATACTTTATAGTATGTGACACTGGCTCAACCACAGCACCCCTTATGTCCACCAAAGCAATACATGGCCGGGTGAACACTCCCAAACTTTATTACCCTGGTGGGGTGCAAACCCTCATTCTCCGATGTACGAAAATGCACACTCTGCCACTGTACCACAGAGACTCCATATATATATATATATATCTATATATATATATATATATATATATATATATATATATATATATATATATATATACGCTCACTCAATGTAAAGGTGCCACATGATCTCTACACTGAGTGACAAGCCAAATGGTACAGGACCAAGAAACCATTTACTATGCTGGGTGGTAACCATATAACTGGGGTATCTGGCAGAGTTAAGTGTCCCCCAGATTCCTCAATCCAAAATCACTCATTTTAGAGAGCCTCGGAGGGCCTAATACCTGCCCAGAGCCCCAATCAAATGGGCAGATTAGCATGGCCATGTGGAATGTGAGAGGTGTGAATGAGGAAAGCAAGAGAGTGGAAGTGGTGAATGTGTTCAAGAATGTGAGATATGCCGTGATGGCATTATGTGAAACGAAGATGAAAGGGTGCGACATGGAGGAATGAGAGGATGTGAAATGTGTAAGATTGGGAATGAATGGACGAGGAAGATGCAAGGAAGGAGTTGTTTTGTTGATGAGTACAGTGTGGCAGAGTGGAATGAGAGACTACAAATGTGTCAGCTCAAGGTGTATGTATGTCAGGTTCAAGTTTGAGAAGGTGAACGTGGCAGTAATTGTGGCATATGCACCGTGTGAGGACAGGAGTGAGAGAGAAAAATGTTTTGGGATGAGCTGGGTGAAGTAGTGGAAGAAATGCCCAGGAGCTATAAAGTGATTGTAATGGGGCATATGAATGGAAGAGTAGGCACTGGTCCTGAGGATGACATTATGGGTTGTTATGGAGTACCAGGAGATAATGATAATGGGAAGAGACTAAAGGATATGTGTCAGGAGAGGAGGTTGTGCATTTGTAACTAGTATTTCAAATAGAGGGATGCACATAAATAAACATGGTATACAGGGAGCGGGGATCGTGTTGAAAGAAGTCTGATTGATTATGTACTCGTAGAGAGGTCGATTATGGGAATGGTTGCTGATACGAGGGCTCTGAGAGGACAATGTGGAGGTCTGTCAGTTCATATGATTGTGGTATGCAAGATCAAGCTGAGAAGAGTGAGATCGATCAGGAGAGAGAGGAGCAGTCAGGGAGAAAGATTGAAAGTTGAGAAGTTGAGGATCAAAGAAATGGCAGATGATTACAGGAACAAAGTAGAGGAGGAGTTAGAATTACTGAACTGGAATGAAATGGATCTGGACAGCCTGTGGAATGCATATAGGGATTGCTTAGTTAGGAATGCTAAAGCGGTGTGTGGTGTGGCAAGAATAACAACAAAGAAGAAAAGTACGGCATGGTGGGATGAGGAGGTAACGAGAGCGGTGGAGGAAAAGAGGAAGAAGCGACTAAACTGGTTACAGGATAGGGGTTCAGTAGAAATAAGAACTGAATATATTGAGAGCAAGAGGCACGTAAAGAGACTAAATTAATGTGAACTACTCTGAGAATAGAAAGTTATTCTAGAAAGAGGTGCAGAAATGTAGAAGTGATGGTGTGAAGGATGTAGGTGGTAGTTTATTAACCCATGGAGATGAAGTAAGGACCAGATGGGAAGAATATTTTGAAAGCCCGATGAATGGGAATAAAGAGAGCACAGCGGCTGTAAACATGATTGGTTTTGCAGAGAAGGAATGCAGTATCAAGAGACTTTGACACTCGCACAGGTGAAGAGTGCTGTGAAGCGGCTGAAAATTGGGAAGGCAGCTGGGATTGATGAGGTGTATACGGAGATGCTTAAGTGATGTGGAGAGAGTGGAATGAACTTCTTGTTGGAGACATGTAAGAAGGCATGGATAAGTGAAACTATGCCTGCAGAGTGGAAGAAGGCTGTGATTGTACCCCTGTACAAAAATTAAAGTGAGCGCAACAATTATCGTGGCATAAGTTTATTGAGTGTGGCAGGGAATGTATATGGAAGAATTATTATAGGGAAAGTAAGAGAGATATCAGAAGTCCTAGTGAGTGATGAAGAGGGTGGCTTCAGGAGTGGCAGAGGATAAGTGGACCAAATATTTGCAGTGAGACAGATAGAGAAAGCTTATGAGGAGGACCATAAGGTGTTTATGGTATTCATGGATCTGGAAAAAGCATATGACAAAGTGGACAGAGAAGGATTGTGGAAAGTTTTGCGCATGTACTGTGTAGAGGGTAAGCTGCTAGGTGCCGTTAAGAGTTTTTATGATGGTAGTGAAGCATGTGTAAGTGTTAATGGGCATCTAAGTTAATGGTTCACAATCGGTGTGAGCGTGCAACAAGGCTGTGTCATGTCCCCATGGTTGTTCAAAATATATATGGATGGGGTGATGGGAGAAGTGAAAACACGAGTAATGGAGAGAGGGATGGCGTTGGTAATGAATGGTGATGGGTGGAATATCTCAAATTTGTTGTATGCTGATGATGCAGTACTGCTTGCAGTTACTGAACAAGAACTTGGTAGGCTAGTGCAGAGTTTTGCTGATGTCTGTAAGCGTCATCTCATGAGAGTAAAATGTAGAAAAGAGTAAAATTACGGTTACTGAGAGAGAAGGTGACTCCCAGTGCGATGTAACAGTGAATGGAGAGAGACTGAAATTGGTGAGAGAGTTCAAATACCAGAGAATAGTAACAAAAAAGATAGGAAAATGTGTAAAAGAAGTTGAAAACAGAGCGACACAAAGGGAGAAAAGTAGCTGGTGCAATGAAGGCCTTGATGAAAAACAGAGGCATGAGTGTTGCAGCTGCACAAGGCTTACATGAAGGAGCGTAATTATTGCCAACTTTAACATACTGTATGGTTGCAAGACTATGGTGTCGCATGAAAATGAAAAATCAAGAGTAAGGGCAGTGGAGATGGGACTGCTGAGGAATGTATATGGAGTACAGAGGGTGGATAGGATACGATATAATGTGATTCGAGAAAGATGCGGAGTGTGGAAGCCAGTGGACACCAGAATCGAAAAAGTGTACTAAGATGGTATGGTCATGTGGAGAGAATGGATAACAATGGAGTAGTGAAGAAGGTATATCTGAGCGAATTCGGAAGGAGGAGGCGAGGTAGGCCAAGGAGAAGGTGGAGAGATATGGTGAATGAATGTGTGAGGAAGAGAGGTTTGGAAGTCAATGAGGCTAGGGAACTGACAAGAGATCGAGCTGGCTGGATGAATGTTATGAGAAGTGCATAATCAGGGATTTTGGCACCCCTTTTTAACATGGCACCGTGTGGATTGATTCGATCGGATACGATTATGTGAAGCTACAGAACTTGGTGAATGTTTTAGGCGTATCCGATAGAGCCAGGATTCCTGGGGCTTGAATGATGAGTGAATGGAAGCGTGGCCCATTGGATTGGGCAAATTTGGGCTGTCTGGACATTGCTACTCCTCACCCTGTCATAGGGTGGGAAAGGAGGTCCGGATGATGATGATGATGATGATGATATCATCAGTCATTACAAGTCCGCTGCTGAGCAAATGCATCCTCCAACCTTGTCCACGAATTCCTTGACCGAGCCAATCATTGCCACGTTTTCCTTGCAAATTTCTCTATCTCATCCCTCCTCCTCCTGTCTGGCTTTTTTCTCCCACGCTTACAATCTCTTGGTGTCCAGTCAGTCAACCTTTTGCTCCATCGGTTATCCCTTATTCTTACTACTTGGCCTGCCCACCTCCAATTCTGATCTATTATAACTTCTATAATATCTTTAACTCTAGTCTGCTCTCTCACCCAAGTTGATCTTTTCCTGTCTCTTAAAGATATTCCCAACATTGACCTTTCCATTGCTCTTTGAGAACGGATTAATTTATTTTCCATCAATTTTGTCACTCTGCAGGTCTCACAACCGTACGTCATAGCTGGAACTATACTGTACATTCATTATATACTTTTTGTTCTGTACAAACTGGCAAGTTACTTTTCATAATGTCTCTATGTTTACCGAAAGCTTTCCATCCAATTGGAATGCGTCTTTTCATTTCGCTATCATTATCTTTCGTTAATTTTAGTATTTGTCCCAAGTAATTGTATTCTTTGACTTCCTCAAGAATTTCTCCGCTTATTCTGATGACGCTCTTTGGTGTTTGTGGATTAAACAATAGTTTACTCCAGTTCATCTATAGCCCTGCTTTGAGACTTTCTCTGTTCAGGTCTGCTGTTTCTGAGATTAAGACAGTGTCATCTGCAAATCTTAAATGGTTTAGTTTTCCTCCATCTACGTTCCTTTGTTTTCCCAGTCTAGTTTTTTTAAAATACTTCCTAGGCATGCTGTAAATAATTTTGGTGAAACTATATCTTCCTGACGCACGCCCTTCTCAATCTTATTCCTTTCTGAGTCCTTATGTAATTTAACCGAAGCAGTTCCCTCTTTATGTATGTTTTCGAGCAGTTTTACAATGTTCTCATTCACTCCTTGTTCTAGCAATGAATTTCTAATTGCTATGTGCCCCACTGAGTCGAAAGCTTTTTTGCAATCAACATAACCTAAGCATAGTGGTTTGTTATATTCTGTAGCTTTCTCAAATAGCTGATTCATTATGTGTAAATGATCAGTAGTCGAATAACCGCCTCGGAATCCTGCCTGTTCACGAGGTTGGTTTTCTTCCAAATTTGTTGTTATTCTCTTTGTTAGGACTTTAGTGAAGAGTTTGTCAATGACTGACAATAAGCTAATGGGTCGATAGTAACTAAGATCTTTTCAGTCGCCTTTTTTGTAAAGTAAAATAACTATTGCATTACACCATGTTTTGGAATTTCTTCTTTTTTTTATCTGTCTGTCTACTGCTAGACGCCTCAAACTAGTACGGGGTGGCCACAAACAAATCGCCTGCACGTCGCTGTCCCCCGCCATTTCACTGTCCTACTCTCAACTCACATCTCCCTCTCTCATATACCTCTCCACTCCATCCCTCCATCTCATCATCGGCCTCCCCCTTCCTCTCCCCCCTCCACCTCACTCACGTACACTCTCCTCGTCAGTCTCTCACCCTCCATCCTCTCCACATGGCCTAACCACATCAGTGTGTTCCTCCTAACGCTTCCTATCACATCAACATCCACACCCCAATGCTCCTTTATATCCTCATTTGTCAGCCTGTCTCTCCATGTGTCTCCACATGCTCCTCTCAAATAACTGATTTCCACTGCTCGCACTCTTGACATGTGTCCTTCCAACTACGTCCAAGCTTCACTTCCTTACGTTAGAGTTGGCATCACAATACTGTCATGCAGTAATTTTTTCACTTCCATGCTCACTTCCCTGGTTCTTATCATTGCTTTCAAGGAACCAGCAACCTTTCTTCTCTGTTGTACCCTTTCAAGCACTTCACCCTCCAAACTTCCGACCTTACTCACCACACTCCCCAAGTACTTAAACGCACTCACACTTTCCATTTCCTCACCATCCAACCTCATTGTACATTCACTGACTTCACCTCTCTCAAAGCCCATCACTTTACTCTTCCCTACATTCACCTTTAGATTCCGTTTCTTACACTCCCAGACTCATCAACCAAGCCTTGCAGCTCCCCTACGTCTTCACTTAACAACACTGTATCATCTTCAAACAACAGTACAGGGAGTAAATCTCCTACTATTCCATCTTCTCCCGGAGCCTTTACTCTTTTCATTTTTTTTTTTTTTTTCAGAGAAACACTTACTTCTTCTCAGGTATTTCACTTGTGTCAGCTGAGAAGTTAGCTATTGATACTACGGCCTTTGATGCATACATTTCTTTGTAAAATTCTTCAACTCACATCAGCATCTTATCACTTCATTTAATGACTTCGCCGTTTTTGTCTTTCACTGTTGTAATTTGTTGCTTTCCTTGTGCCCTTTTACTTCAGACCTGTTTCAGACTTTTTCCTCTTTTGATGGTTTCTTTGATCCGATCTATGTTTCTCTTTCTTTTTTCTTCTCTTTGTCTTTTGTTGGTAAGCTTATTTGATTCCGCTCATTCTATTTAATCTTTCTTTGTTTTTACTTTCATTTCCATTCTTTTTTTCATAAGCTCCAGTGTGTTTTCTGAATACTTCTTGGCACTGGTTATATTAGGTTTTCCTACTACCTCCGCTGATTCTCTTAGCACTTTTGTTAGTCTTTCATTCAGCTGATCAGTGTCACATTCAGCATTTCTTAGAGCCTGAAATCTGTTCCTAATTTCCAGCTGAAAGGCTGCTTTGTTTTCGTTTACTTTAATGGGCATATCTTTTTATCTTTAATCATCTTGTTTCTTTCGTTTTTGAAATTGCAACCCACCATTCTAAGGTCACTTCCGATATTAACTTTGTTGATAACTGTGACATTTGTGATCGCGTTATTCTTATCTGCTATGATGAAGTCGATTTCATTCTTTGTTTTTCCATTTGGGCTTCACCAAGTCCACTTTCTCCCTTATCTTTTGTGAAAGAATGTGTTCATTATTCTCATGTTAAACATTTCAGCAAAGTTTACCAGCATATCTCCTCTTTCAATCCTTTGTCCCACTCCAAATTTTACCATACATGCTTCTCCATTTTTTGTTTTCCCAACTTTTGCATTGAAGTCTCCCATGAGTATAGTATATGTGGTCTTTTCTTCTTCCATAATGTGGGAGATGTCGTCGTAGAATGTTTCTATTTCTTCATCTGAGCTTTGAGAAGTTGGTGCATATACTTGTTTTACTTTCAGGGTATATTTTTTTGCACAGTCTCATTACAGTACCACCAATGTTGCTCTGTCAGATACACTGCCGAATTGAACAATGTTGTCTGCAAGATTTCTATTAATTAGAAATCCTACATCACTAACTCTTTCATATTGCCTTCCTCTTTAGTAAAATAGGTGGCCACTGTCTTCGAGCTGAATTACTTTTTCTTCTTTTCTGTGGGTCTCACTTAAACCTACAATATCCCAACTAATGTTTTTCACTTCAGTCATTAATTAATCAAGTCTGTAATCTTCTGCGATGATTCTTACATTGTATGCATAGATCATCATGGATTTCAGATTGTTTACTATCCCAGTCTCTAACTTGCCAACAGAATGCCTACTCACTTTCAGTGGCACACTGCCCATAAGCACAGGAGGCAGTGCGGTTGGATCTTTAGTAGATGATCCAACAGGAACGCCCATCAAATCATTTGCAATAGAACTCATGTTTGGGAGGATTATGGCAAATAATCTCACCTCCCTGCCACATAGTATCTGGTGAGATGTAATTTTTGTGCCACCATATTCATTATATTTGGTGGAGCCCTTTAATATATCTATAGGGGAACCCATGGTCTGACGGTACCTCGTATATCTACAAGGCCTTCTCCTATCAGCCACCCAGGGATGTGCCAGGTAGCAGTGGGATCCTGCCCCTGGATATATATATGTATGTCATAAAAAGACTTTGTAGTTACTTGTAGAGAAGTTATATATATTAGACTTGTGGACGAGCGGTTGTTATACTTGAGTTGTTTGAAAGTTGATGATCTTGGTTCCCATTTGTCATGCAATGACAAGAGAGATAAAGAAGAGTATGGGACTATTTTTATTTGTCTTTGGAAATATTAACAAGTCTCTCGCACACGAGTGAGTATAAGTAGGGTCCCTGTCTCCCTGTCTCGCTCTCTCTCTCTCTCTCTCTCTCTCTCTCTTCCAAGTTGCTAAGCCTTTCTCCCCACTACCTGCCGATTCTATGGCCTCTCTTCTTCTGAGCTCTCTTTCCTAAATTCTGGTGAAACAGGGGTCATGTCACGTGTGTTCACTGTGGTTGAAAAGTTCTAAAAGCCTGTGTGTGAGTATGTGTGTATGTGTGTGTATGGTCACTAGGCTTTGTTCTCCTGCTCTTTCACTGACAAACTAACTGCATCATCTCCTGACTTGCTACTTCCTAATCTGTCATCAGCTTTTCCTCAGTTTAACTTGCAAGATCATTACCCATTCCCAGGCTCGCATAGAGCTGTCTATCTGTCTATTTATCTATCTATATATTATGATTTGTAAATATAATATGGACTCATAACATTGCTCAGTCCACGCAGCTGAAGGTCCTCTGACAGCATTTATTATTGACACATGCTGCTAATCTATTAGTGGAGTAGACTGTAGCACCAGTCGAGCAGGGCAGTACTCCCGAGGTGGATGGAAAGCTGATGACAGGGAGTGCTGGAGCTCCCGTTTCATCAGCCCTTAGGACTAGTTCCTGACCATCCCCCTTTGCTGAACTTTTTCAGTGTCTCAGTTACACAGAGAGTAGGCCAGCATGCTCTCCAGTACAAATTTCTCTATCTATCTTCACCAAACTATGTGCACAGTACACACTACACTTCCTATTCAAAATTTACCAAAATGGCGTCAATTCACCTAGCCTCGGAGTCCCCAGGGGGGGGGACCATAAATGCCCCCGCCATCTGCCCCTCTCCCGGTGATGACTCGAGGTGCCTGGAACCACTGTCTGACTCTCTTCTTCTTCATTTCTGCAACATTCGCGGCCTTTCATCTAACTTTCGCTCTGTTTAGCACCATCTCTCCTCCTCTAAACCTCACCTCCTTTTTCTAACGGAGACTCAGCTGTCTGAGGCAACTGACAGCAAACCCTTTTCTGTATCCTCTTACTTTCTCTATACTCATTTCAAAGCCAAAGGTGGCTGTTGTGTATACATACGCAACGACTTATCTTGCTCTCGTGTTCCTGAACTTGATTCTTCTGAATTCTCCACTCTCTGGCTTCGGCTTTCCTGTCATTCTCTGACTAAATATATCTGTGCTGTTTACTTATCCCCTAATTCTACTGACTATCAAAAATTCTTCGACTATCTTACTTCTACGATGGAACACATTCTGTCCATTTCTCCTTTCTCTGAAATCTCCATTCTTGGAGATTTCAATGTTCACCACCACCTTTGGCTCTCCTCTCCTTTCACGGATCCACCTGGTGAACAAGCCTACATCTTTTCTATCCTTAATGACCTAGAGCAGCTTGTACAGCACCCTACCCATATCCCTGACCGCCTTGGAGAGAGCTCCAACATACTTGACCTCTTCCTCACAACTAATCCTTCTGCTTACTCTGTTAATCTTTTCTCTCCGTTGGGCTCCTCCGATCACAACCTTATTACCTTAACCTGTCCTATCGCTCCAGTACGGCCTGCGGACCCTCCAGGGAAACGTCGTCTCTGGCATTTTGGAGCTGCGGACTGGGAGGCCCTCAGGCAATACTTCTTTGATTTTCCCTGGAATGATTATTGCTTCCATGGCCGTGAGCCATCTGAGTGTGCCTTGCGCATTACGGAGGTTATTCTCTCGGGCATGGAAGCATACATTCCTTTCTCATATCCTTTGACTAACGCAAAGAAAGCCTTGGTTTAATCACGCTTGTTCTAATGCTGTCCGCAACAAGGAGAAGGCCTACAAAAGGTACCGGAGCCAACCCACCCCTGAATCACATCATCTTTACGTTTCTGCCCGGAATCGTGCTAAGTCTGTTCTTCGCTCTACTAAAAATAATTTCATCCATACTAAATGCTCTCAACTCTCCAACTCGAATTCTTCCCGCTCCTTCTGGCACCTTGCCAAAAATCTTTCTAACAACTTTACCTCATCATCCTTCCCTCCTCTTTTCTACTCTGATGGTTCTGTAGCTATTTCTTCTACTGATAAAGCAGACCTCTTCGCACAGACTTTCTCCTCCAGTTCCACCTTAGACGATTCCGGTGCTGTTCCTCCATCACTTCCCCCCTCTGACTTCCTCATGGCTGACATTAAAATTTCTTCAGTTGATGTATTTTCTGCCATTACTGGCCTCAGTACTAACAAGGCATATGGGCCTGATGGGGTCCCTCCTGTTGTTCTCAAAAACTGTGCTTCTGTGCTTACACCCTGCCTAGGCAAACTATTTCGCCTTTGTCTGTCAACTTGTACCTTTCCTTCTTGCTGGAAGTTTGCTCTCATTCAGCCAGTCCCAAAGAAGGGTGACCACTCCCAACCCTCCAACTATCGTCCAATTGCTTTAACGTCCTGTATTTCAAAAGTTTTCGAGTCAATTCTTAATAAAAAAATTTTAAGGCATCTTTCCTATCACAACCTTCTTTCCGATCGTCAGTATGGGTTCCGTCAGGGACGCTCCACTGGCGATCTTCTCACCTACCTTTCAGACTCCTGGTCATCCTCCTTTCGGGACTTTGGCGAAAGCTTTGCCATTGCACTTGACATCTCAAAGGCTTTCGATCGAGTCTGGCATAAATCTTTAATTTCCAAACTGCCCTCCTACGGTTTCTATCCTTCTATCTGTACCTTCATCGCTAGCTTCCTTTCTGGTCGTTCTATAGCTGCTGTCGTAGACGGCCATCGTTCTTCTCCTAGATCTATCAACAGTGGTGTTCCTCAGGGCTCTGTCCTATCACCAACTCTCTTCCTTTTATTCATCAATGATCTTCTAAGCTGTACATCTAACCCTATCCACTCATACGCTGATGACTCCACCCTTCACCTTTCCATTCGGTTCCCGCAACGCCCATCTCAACAGTTACTTCAAGAAACAAGGGATGAGGCTATGGCACACCTAATGTCTGACTTGGCTCATATCTCTGACTGGGGTAAAAATAATATGGTTGTCTTTAATGCTTCTAAGACTCAGTTCTTACACCTATCAACCCGACAAAATCTTCCACAGGTATACCCACTAATGTTTAATAATATTCAGATTAATCCTGCATCATCCTTGAACATGCTTGGGGTTTCATTTACTCGGGACTTATCTTGGAAAGATCATATTACATCTCTTGTAAAATCTGCTTCCAAGAGATTGGGTGTGCTAAGCCGACTCCGCTCTTTCTTTACCCCTGCACAATTGTTGACTCTATACAGGGGTTTTATCCGCCCCTGTGTGGAGTACAACTCTCATGTGTGGGGAGGCTCCCCACATACAGCTCTTCTCAATAGGGTGGAGTCAAAGGCTTTTTCGTCTCATTAACTCTCCTCCTCTTACTGACTCCTTCAACCTCTGTCTCTTCGCCACACTGTTGCATCTTTATCTCTTTTCTATCGCTACTTTAATGGTCACTGCTCCTCTGAACTGTCTGCTTGCATTCCTCCACCTCTACGACGGGCGCGTAGCACCCGTCTGGCAGCAAACTCTCATCCCTTTTCTGTCCAACTCTCTAATGCAAGAGTTAACCGTTACTCCCAGTCTTTCAATCATGCAACAGGTCAGCTCTGGAACTGTCTCCCTCTGTCTGTATTTCCTCCTGCCTATGATCTCCAGTCTTTCAAACGCAGTGTGTCCAGTCATCTCAAAATGATCGGATCTTGAATTTGGCTCTCTATTGTATTTTGTTTTTCTCTTGGAGGGAACTGTTACTGCGGGCTCATGGCCTTTGGTTCCTTCTTCCTCGCATAAAAAAAAAAAAAACATAATATTGATTATAATATTGTATACATATAATATTCATAGTAAATAGTAATTATCCATTAATATTATATTTTAAACAAGTTGTATACATATTTGAATAAATGCATTAAAAGTAAACTATTTAACTCTAATACAGTATATACTTGGGTTATTGTAGTGAAATGCATACATACAAGAAAAAAAATAGTTTAAAATTAAGATTATGGTAAGAGTTACTGATATTTCATTTAAAGATAATGGTACTGGAATGCCATACATGGGACATTCTTCTTTGTATATATATATATATATATATATATATATATATATATATATATATATATATATATATATATATATATATATATATATATAGATAGATAGATAGATAGATATACACGAAATATGTACACTTCATTCAGGGGGGTTAACTTGGATGTTAACTCTCCCCCCACTAAATACTGACTCCAAATTAGCAATTCTTGCATGCATTCTATGCATTGCGAACAGCAGTACTGAAAATACAATAAAGAATATTATAAAGACAGTAGGTGCTGGGCTATACACATAATATGGGTTGAACATACTCAAACTCAAATCTTCCCAGGGCTTCATTGTTTCATTGATCAGCTGCATAGTTTCAAACTTAGGTGAAGTCAGCTTAATACTTGTGCTCATGTTTAAGTCCATATCAGGCAGTGGGTGGAAATGTTTGTGTGTATGATTGAGAATGGCGTAGTGATTGATGGTTGATAAAGTAGACATGGCTGGTGTAAATACCGCACAGTAATCTGGTGCTATGTATAATCCTGAGGCTGAAGTATGAGATGGTGGTATATCTGGACAGACTATGTAAACTGATGTGTTATGAGTGAAATAAAAAAAACTGTGATTGTCCAATGCGTTGATGGTGTACAAGTTTATCTGGAGCAAAAGTGAAGTTGCAATGATTATGAATATTGTCATTTCTGATGATAGCCATTTCACAAGGGACTGTTTCAGTAGGCTGAAACGTGAAAATGTACGCAGGACAAAGATGAACAGCATGTAAGGATGTGCGGCACTTTCGTTCAATCGTTGATTCACTTGCGAAAGTGACAGTGTCCCGTCTCTTGGAGACCATGATGAGTTCGGTGTCTGTGTTGATGTTGATGATGACCAAAGTGTTGTTATTTTTATAGGGGAAGGGATGTATTTGGTATATTGTGAACAGGTCTTCAGTTATGAATGGTACATGAACTACTACTGATGTTGGTGTTAGTGTTGCTTCTAAATATGGATAATATTGCATGAATTCTCTACTGCGGAACAACGGCTTCAATTTATGTTTATGTATGCCTTGACTAATAATCTGACGGAGCTCATTAACTGGGAGTAAGTCAATTGTGATCTTGCCATCACCAGCATTCGAAATTCCTTGCATAAGTGCTCTGAAACGATCTCTAGTGTTCTCTGATTGTAGTAGAATCGTGTCAATATGTTCTGTGATGATGGAGAAGTGTTGGAAAAGTGTAACGTTTCCCTCCATTTCATTTATTTTATCTACACTCTCGAGAGCTATGATTTCTGCCTTTTTCAAATTTTTCACAATTGTCTTCATTGCTAAGTTCTATCCTGTGATGAATTTATCTTGGTATGTTAGTACCTGAGCTATCTTATTAAATTTGTTGTTTATTTCTTTAAGGTCATCCCCTGTAGCCAATCCAAAGATGTTCCCAAGAACTGCGCCACCCTGGTCGAACAAACCACGCTTTTGGCGAGTACGTGTGATGTTGTTCCTGTCGCTCAGTACCTCCGTTCCATAAGATGGGAGATCTTGGATCATGATGAGCATAGTTGACTTTGCCTGTTCTAGTTTCCATTTCGCTAACTTTACCATTTCATTCACTTCCTTTGTGTTATGTGCTTGTGAAACATAATTTCCTATCATGAAGTCCAGAGTTCGCATCGGCGTCGCAAGGCTGTTTAGATAAGTAGGTAATTCATACAAGTAATCTAGACTTATTTCAGTACTCATGACGTCCTTAACGATTGTAGTCGTGGCCCTTGGAGCTATGAGGCATCCTTGTCGTACTATGTGTTGGGGGTCTAAGTGCGCATATCCTCTTGCTATGTAGAGAAGAATCCATAGCATAAGTTCCTTCATCGTAACCTACCGAAAAAAAAATCTATTAATTTCCTAATATGGTCATGCTGTGGTCGATGATAATGATGATGTGCGTTACGGTTTATTGTTATTTCATTTATAGAAGGAGTTTAAATCGATATTTAATTCTGGTAAATGATGTACTGTAGATTTTATTGGAACAGTTGCACCTATGTTCGATTGTTTGATATATGACCTTAATTTCTTTTTGTAATCATTGTTGTTTTCTTGCTTGGTTTCTTGAGGTACGTTCGCCTGTTCGGTTGTATCCGAGGCTGAATAATTATTGGATAATTCCCTTGAAACTCGTTTTAAATGGTCAATATGAACTTGTTTCTCCTCGCCACTTGAAAGTGACTTAATTAAAACTTTGTTTGCTTTTATGTTAATTACTCTGTATGGGCCCTCAAATTTTGGGGATAATTTATTGTCTCTCGTATGAATGATACCGTAAACAATGTCTCCTAAGCTGATAGGTGAATCTCTTGCCTTCTTGTTAAATGCCTCCGTCATTTCTTCCTTGGACATCGTTAATTGTTTTTTGACTCTTTTGTGAATGTCCTGGAATTCACGTAAACGGAGTTTAGAGTAATCATCGTAATTGTATATGGGCATACTGTCACCTTCTAGGAGCTCATATGGTAATTTTTTATCTGTTCCATATATAATGAAATGTGGTGTGTCACCTATGGATTTATTTGTAGATCCATTAATTGAGGCTTCTACTCTGGGAATCCAATCATCCCAGCTTGCATAATTTTCACTGAGAATGTGGCGTAGCACATCTAATACTTTTTTATTTTGTCTCTCTACCAACCCATTCGATGCTGGGTGATAGGCTAAAACGTTAACCTTTTTGATGTTGTATTGTTTACACATTTCATGTAAGATCTCAGAATTAAATTCTCCTCCATGATCACGTATTAGTACCTTTGGGGTAGTAAAGCGACATATTACATTATCTGTTATTGCCTTTGCTACTGTCTCTGCTGTCTTATCGTTAATTGGAGCTAAAAATGACATAACGGGAAAAATGATCCGTTGCTACGAATAAGTATAGGTTATTATTGTATGATAATGGCATCTTGAGTAAATCAACAGCGACAACGTCCCATGGTTGATGTGGTACAGGGTAATTACCCATCGGTGCAGGTGTGATTGGGTATCCTTTGTGTTTCGCACATGATTCGCATCTGTCTATATGATTGTTTATATCTTTTCGTAATGAAGGCCAGTAATATAACAGCTGGGCTTGGTTGAATGTCTTATCCTTTCCAGGATGTCCTGCATGTGGGCTGTCGTGTATCGTTCGTAATACTTGAGGTATCATGTCATTAGGTACTACCAACTGGTTAGTATTTCTTTGGTGTTTTGGTTGTTTAGAGTTAATCTTGTATAATGTATTATTGACCATTGTGAATTGTTCGAGTGGGACATGCAGTTTGGGTAATTGTATGTCATCTCCACTTTCTAACTTGTATATAACTTTAGACCATATTGGGTCAAGTCTTTGTGCCTTTGTGATATCCTCGTGGTTTGGGATATTTCCTTTGAGATCTAACGCTGCGACCTGAATTGTGTTCGGGTTCCTAGATAATGCGTCAGCTACTATGTTCATTTTACCTTGTATATAATGAATTTGTACATTGTAGTTTTCAACTGTACATTTCCATCTTGCTCTCCTCCCAGAAAGGAGTTTTTCTTTAAACATACCCACCAGTGGTTTATGGTCGGTGAATAAGTGGATTTCGTAACCATATACCAAATCTCGAAACTTTTGTAATGCAAAAACCACTGCAAGTGCCTCTAAGTCTGTAGTGCAATAATTTTTCTCTGCACCTCTTGTTTGTTTGCTGGCAAATGCAATTGGTTGAATTTTTCCTCTTTTATCTTCCTGCATCAGTACAGCCCCTAATCCTTTAACTGATGTGTCTGTACAAATAAGAAATGATTTTGTGTAATCTGGATATGCTAAACAAGGTGCATTTGTTAGTTTAATTTGTAGATTGTTAAATGCCCTTTTTTGTTCTTCTTCCCATTGGAATACAGCATCTTTTTTGAGTAGTTGGAATAGAGGAAAGGCTGTATGAGAGAACTGTGGTACGAATGACCTATAGTACCCAGCCAGACCTAAAAATTGTCTAACTTCGTCAGTCGTAGTGGGTTCAGGAAAATCTCTCACTGCCTGTATTTTGTCATCAGTGGTGTGAATACCATCAGAACTTAATTTGTGGCCTAAGAAATTTATTTCCTTAAAGCAAAATTTGCATTTGGAAAGTTTAATTTTTAAACCAGCATCACTAAGCTTTTGTAAGAGTAAGTCTAATTTCCTGAGATGATCCTTAATCTTCTTCGTTGCGATTATAATATCGTCAAGATAAACAAATATTCCTTGTCCTAAAATTCCGGACAATACGTAATTCATAAGACGCTGGAATGTGCCTGGGGCTGTCCTCAGTCCCATTGGCATTCTTGTATATTGATAATGGCCTCTGTTTGTTGAAAAGGCAGTGTATTTACGTGACTCCTTCGATACCGGAATCTGATAATAGCCGTTTAGGAGATCGATGGTCGAGAATATATTATTCTCAGGACCAATATTCTGTAGAACGTCGCTTAGCAATGGCATGGGAATTCTGTCTGGGATTGTGTGATTATTTAGTTTACGGTAATCTACTACCGCACGCATTTTTCCATTTCGTTTGGGCACGAAGAATAATGGGGCATTCCACGGGGAGACTGAAGGCTCAATAATTCCAAGTTTTAACATTTCATCGACATACTGATTTGCAAGTGTACGTTGGGAGTGTGGTATGCGGTAAGCTGGTACGAAAATTGGTGGTGTTTCTGGGTGCACATTAATCATGTGACTAATCAAGTTAGTACACCCTAATTGTTCTCCGGGCAATGCTACGGTGTCCCTGTGTGTTTCCAGCAGGGTTAACAAATCATTTTCTTCATCAAATTCACCTGAGTGAATTAAATTCTCTTTTATTCTTTCTCTATCCGTAGATTTTATCTCACTTGTCACTCCAGCTATAACTATTTCCTTCACAGGGGCAGGACATTTTTCAATATTAACTATGCAAGTCCCCTTTTTCAACTGAACTTCCCCATTCATGTGATTAATTATGAATATCTGAGTTTGCCCTTCGTCGTTCGTATGACATAATGCGTTTTCTACTGACAATCCCTTTACTTTACATAATTCTTCTAAGACAAGAACAGTACTATTCCGTAATTTGCTCTTTATGGTAACTTTCATGTAGGAATTAGGTGGTATAACTAAATCATTAGTGAGATGGGCTGGAAAAATTGATAAATCAGTACTGTCATCTGGGTCACTAATTCTGGAGGATGGGGTTGGTGGTGGGAGTGGATCTATACACTCATCTGTTTGTGTATGTTTGTTTAAGCCTTTAATATTACCAATCCTTTTTGGCTCTCTTTTACCAATCGGTGAGGGCTCTGAAGGTATTTCCTCTATGAATTCATTGTCAAAGTCTATTCCATTCATTTGTGGGAGTATGGTTATGTTCTCAGCACTCATGGATCTTAAGCCCAGTAACATATGAGCTTTAATTGCTAAGTTTTCAACGATATAGAAATATGCAGAGAATGGTCTTGTAGTCTCTGTGAAACTGATATTTAATCTTATCATACCTTTCACTGTAATTTGTTGTCCATCTACCGTGTATAAATCTAAATCAGCTTCATCCAGAAAAGTTACTTTCTTTTTATTTTTAAGAATTCTATTTATTTCTTCTTGTGTTATTAAGTTCACAGGAGAGCCTGTATCTAAAAATAAGGAAACGTTTTGATCCTCACATACAGCTGGTATCAAGATACACTCATTTCCCAACATGCCTCCTATGTGAATTTTAGACTTGTTTTTCTTTACGTTTGTTCGTTTTTTGTCATGACTTGGTCTTCCCCCGATTTGAACATAGAAGCAATTTTTTCTACTGTTTTGCAATCACTGGTCCAGTGGCCTTGGTATCTATGATGCCTACAGTAAGGACCAAATCCTTGTGTCTTTTGTTTGTCCTCTTTTGCTTTGATAAAGCATTCATACCTTGTGTCCTGGTTTTGCACAATAATGACATAGAATGGACCTATCCCATGACTGTGACCTACGATGTGATTTCCCATAAGTAGTGTTGTTTATGGCGCGAGACCTGCTCGGGCTGCGCGAAAACTTATGAAACTGCCTGTAGCATGGCGTCTGTGATCGAGGCCTTGTTATGTTTGGTTGTTTGGTCTGCCTGCTTTCGGGTCGCGATCAATTTTGTTCTCTGTTTGGGGTCGGTGTAGATGTTTTCACAGCTGATACTGTCTCAGGTACCCTCATTCTACTAGAATGTGCATGTGTGTCGACCATACCTGCTTTACCGCACTGCATCTCTACCTCATTCATTAAGTCTAGCAAGCACATTCCTGGGGTGTACACGATCGTCTTGGCGATCTTAAGGGTCCCATCAGGTAATTTACACAAGGCAGCTACATAACCAATGATGTCCACGACGAGGTCTGGGGACATCTTTCCATCATCTGTTATCCAATTTGAGTTTTCCAAAGTAACTAACAATGTTCTTTTGATTGTGGAGACATCAGCAGTTATTTCACTGAGCACATGGTTTGTAGTGTGCTCCCCTACAAGATCTACAATTTTATGTAATTCTGGAATTATACCTGGCAAGAAGTTCATACCTCCAGAAAATTTCTTCAAAAATTCAGTTTTAAATTCATCATATGTCCTAGCCCTATGGAGCTTATCTGAGCGCAGTAAATTGCTTGCTGGACATCTTTCCTGGCTTATGCAAGATGAAAAAATAGCAATTTTCTCTTGTTCATCTAGTATGTGGCGCTTGATGAACATTTGTTCGCACTGACTGACTAATGAAATGACATCAATGCAATCTTTGTCTGTGCCAGAGAATTTTGGGGCAGTTTTATCCTCGTGATACACAAACACTTGAGGTGTGTTTGTTAGATCAGCGGTATTTGTTTCTTGATTCATTTTCACTGTTTGCTCTGTTAATTCAACTTGGACGTGTTTATCGTTGTGTCAGGGAATGATGGAATATGTATGACTGGACCGGTGAACCCTGTTAAGTATATTGGCATACATGTGCAAGTCAGAGACAAAGTCCACACTTGCTACATCAGAGGGGGTTTCCCACTCATCATCTGAAACTGCCGTATTTGTTTCTTGGTCTTTAGTTTGTGGTGAGGTTTGTACAAGGGGTGGGTTGCCTTGGTGCTCTCTTAATTGTGAGTCTGTTGTTGTGGCAAATTGTGTGTCATCTGGTATTAACGTGGGTGGTGGCGAAAATATTCCTGTCATTAAGATATGGTGTTATAAATACGCCTTTTGTTTATTTATGTCCTAACAAAATAGATGAGTAAATAAGTTGAAATAAATGATAGATAGTGAGTGTATAAGTGTATATATGGAAATAAGTAAAAAAGTTGAATATAGCTAATTTTAGCACTGAGAAGAAATGAGTAAGTATAATTTTACCCACTTGATACAGATCGTAGAGGTGTGTCGATACAAAAGTCGATCTCGGAAGAAAAATGCAGGTTTGATTGAAGATCTCTTGATAATTCTAGTGCTGTGTTGATGGACGATATTACTCAGGAAATTCCATGGCCTGGTGCTTGTGGTGGTTAACAGCTGTCCCAGGCAAACCTCAGCATAGAACGTCGAATTTCCAACTCAATACTGTGGAAATAAATGAGTATGAGTAGGAGCTATGTGAATAATGAGTAATGAGTAGTGGGTGAGAAGTGCCTGGTGTCAGTCACACGTTGCTTGGCGTGGCAGACTCGCGTTGTGATATCATCTCAGCACATGGTGACGTCGACTTCCCACACTGGTAGCTGTGGTGAATACTGAGTAGCGATGCTTAAGCTGGGTGAAGAAAGGTGAGTAAGTCGCGTTATAAATGTGGCTCTGGGGTTTTGCTGCATGTCTTGACCTCTGCGTCAGCGAGGGAGGTTGGGTGGAAGAGAGTGGTAAGGGTTAGTTAGCTTCTTGCTTTAATATTTCCTTTTCTTTACTTGCTTTGTTTTTTATTCTTCTTGCTGCTGCTTGAAGTTACGTGAAGATTATAGAGTTGTTTTGTAGACTTGTAGGCTATTTGCATTGTAGGCTGGATATTGTAGGAATTCACTGTAGAACTGAAGTTAATCTTGTAGAGTGTCACTTGCTTTTGTAGAAATTCACTGTTGATTCGAAGACGAGGTGCGTTCTTTTCGCTGCCACCAAATGCCATAAAAAGACTTTGTAGTTACTTGTAGAGAAGTTATATATATTAGACTTGTGGAGGAGCGGTTGTTATACTTGAGTTGTTTGTAAGTTGATGATCTTGGTTCCCATTTGTTATGCAATGACAGGAGAGATAAAGAAGAGTATGGGACTATTTTTATTTGTCTTGGAAATATTAACAAGTCTCTCGCACACGAGTGAGTATAAGTAGAGTCCCTGTCTCCTTGTCTTGCTCTCTCTCTCTCTCTCTCTCTCTCTCTCTCTCTCTCTCTCTCTCTCTCTCTCTCTCTCTCTCTCTCTTCCAAGTTGCTAAGCCTTTCTCCCCACTACCTGCCGATTCTATGGCCTCTCTTCTTCTGAGCTCTCTTTCCTAAATTCTGGTGAAACAGGGGTCATGTCACGTGTGTTCACTGTGGTTGGAAAGTTCTAGAAGCCTGTGTGTGAGTATGTGTGTATGTGTGTGTATGGTCACTAGGCTTTGTTCACCTGCTGTTTCACTGACAAACTAACTGCATCATCTCCTGACTTGCTACTTCCTAATCTGTCGTCAGCTTTTCCTCAGTTTAACTTGGAAGATCATTTCCCATTCCCAGGCTCGCATAGAGCTGTCTATCTGTCTATTTATCTATCTATCTATTATGATTTGTAAATATAATATGGACTCATAACATATATATATATATATATATATATATATATATATATATATATATATATATATATATATATATATATATATATATATATATATATATATATATATATATATATATATATATATATATATATATATATATATATCTTGCCAGACGCCTCAATCCCGTTTGGGGTGGCCACAAACAAA
Source organism: Coenobita brevimanus (assembly GCF_032717465.1). NCBI lineage: Eukaryota > Metazoa > Arthropoda > Malacostraca > Decapoda > Coenobitidae > Coenobita > Coenobita brevimanus. The sequence goes on from NC_137047.1 coordinate 36,549,676, forward strand.
TCGCCTCCAAGTCGCCCTGTCCCCCGCCATTTCACTGCCCTGCTCCCAACTCACACCCCCCTCTCTCATATACCTCTCCACCCCATCCCTCCATCTCATCCTTGGCCTCCCCCTCCCTCTTCCCCCCTCCACCTCACTCACATAAACTCTCTTCGTCAGTCTTTCACCCTCCATCCTCTCCACATGGCCAAACCACCTCAGTGTGTTCCTCATAACGCTTCCTATCACATCCACATCCACACCACAACGCTCCATACATATATATATATATAGAGAGAGAGAGAGAGAGAGAGAGAGAGAGAGAGCGCCTCTGTGGTACAGTGGTAGAGTGTGCATTTTCGTACATGGGAGAAAGAGAGTTCGCTCCCCGCTAATACCCTGGCGAGGTATATATATATATATATATATATATATATATATATATATATATATATATATATATGAGCCTCTGTGGTACAGTGGTAGAGTGTGCGTTTCATACACGAGTGGAGCAGGGTTCGCGCCCCGCCAGGGTAATAAACTTTGGCAGTGTTCACCCGGCCACATACTGCTTTGGCGGACACAAGAGGTGCTGTGGTTGAACCAGTGTCGCTTACTGTAAAGTATGCTTGCACCCAGTCAGCTTGTGCGGGCCAATTACACTTGGTTCACAGACTACACACACATCCAAAGCCACTCCAACACTACAATGAAACTTACAAGGATTTCTCACCCTACATACAATCTCTACTAGACAGCCTAAGCCACTTGGTTGAGATACATTGGCTGTATCGTCCCGACTTCGGTCGGGATAGGCCGGTCCTGCAGTGGATACTCAAATGGCTGATGATGATGGTGATGATGATGATGATATATATATATATATATATATATATATATATATATATATATATATATATATATATATAGTATATAATTCATTCATCATCCAATCCTACGTTGCCCCATGAGGAGCGTAGGAGCCCGGGGCTAGGCAAGTTGGTCCTGACATTTAAAATAAGACTGACCAGCCTCACTCATCCCTGAATGGCATTACGTGAGAAATAAACCCCAATCTCCCCTTGGATAAATACCTTCGCTGGCTCAATCCGATTGGAGTCCCGTAATTACCCACTAAACCACCAGGCGCCAAAATTTGGTTATATGGTTACCACCCAGCGTAGTAAATGGTTTCCTGGTGTACAGGAAAGGATTTGGCTTGTCACTCAGTGTAGAGTCACCCACAGGCAGAAGGAAGAGGAAAGAATAAAGGAAAGAAAGACAGAAGAGGGAGTGTAAAGTCACCCGTAGGCAGAAGGAATGAAGGAAAGACAGAAGAGGATGGAAGAAAAGAAAGATGGAGGAAAGGGCAGACACCCGAGAACAACACTACACAGAGTGAGTGGATGGTGAGCACCCCCAAAGCAGCTTCAGAATCGCAAGAATTGATTTGGAATCGATTCCTGGCCAGCCCTATGTCACGGGGTTTTTAAAAATATCACGGGGTTTTTAAAATAAATGCTAAATAATATTTAATTGATAATAATATTCAATAATATTGAAGAGCAGGGACAATGATCGTCTTACTAAATCAAGCAATGATTACTTTACGCTGACTTCTTCGCACGATTCTCTAAGAACGAGAATTTATAAACTTCCTCAACAGTACACAGCAGAGACTAATTACTCAATTGCTGTTTCTTAGTACTGTTAGCCTCTGGAGAAAGTTACTTCACCCCTGACAATAAATAACTAATACTAATAATAATATCAGGCTCTTGCTGTGCTTAACTCCTAGGAGGCACAACGGATTTTAAGTTTAATACAAGACTGGCCTAAGTACCAGTTATGAATAGCAAAACGTTTATGCAAGCTAGGAGCTATATGGAAAATAAGCTTAAATGTGGAGAAATGAAACAAGAGTTTACATTACATTAAGCTCAAGGAAAAGAACTGTTAAATTTATTGATTACAAAAATAAATTTAACATTACATTTCAAATCAAATTAATGAGATCGCACTCACTCACTCACACACGAGCTAAATTCTTACGCCTAGGAAAAACACCTTAATTAAACTCTTAAGACTAGGAAAACGAAAAGAAATACTGATCGATGAATGCTGTGTATCACCCAATTCAAGGGTGGGAGCTTGGAGCTGTGGTCTTGTGGAGCTTGGGTTGACCTCTCACACTGCTGGAGCACAGAACCTCTCTCCGTCAGAGCAAACACTCGACTGAGTAAACTCGTGAGAAAGAAATGGGAGCGATAGGCTACATTTTTTAATGGTCGAGTGAGCGAAACGCGCCCAAAACAAATCGCTCAGCGGAAGCGCTAATGTCTCACACAGAGACGATCACGTTTGACAATGAAAAATTGATTTAACAAAGCTTCCGTCCGAATGAGCGGTTAACTGAACGATAAACTGGGATTCCACTTGAGTTTGCGGTTTCCCAAAAAAGCCAATGTCACTAGCCGACTCGTGACATTATGCCCCATGAAAATTAAATCTTTCTTCCTTCAGAAGAAAGATTTCAATATACATAGATATAAATCCTAGCTCAGTCACACAAGATTCACACTGTGGTGTGTGTGCTATCCTGCTACAGGAGAAAGTCGCAGTCGCCAGTGAGCGAAAAAACCTCGTATTTACGTTAATAGAAGCAAGCTTGAGGGAAAAGCTCCGTGACGACAGTGAAAATCCTGTACTCAGGTCAAACTGAACAAAAGTTCGCTACATTTACACTGACAACTAATTGTTGTGTAGCATGGTGTATGTAATACACGGTGTAGGTGTGACAGTTGTAGTGTAACTGTATGTACGTGTAAAATGACACAGTAAATAATAATATGGCGACGACGAAGGCAGAGGAGAAGAGGCGGCAGCGTGCGGCAGATGATCAGCTGCCCTGCACAGCAAAACTGCTACACCCATTGCTGTACCTGCAAAACCAATTGAGGTGGAGCATCAAAAATGTCAATGAGAGAAAATTCTTATTACGTTACAATTACTCTCCCTGCCTAGCAATCAGTACATGCTACGAAAAGTACGCTCTAGCTGAAAAATACAAGTGACAGCCTAAGCTTCGTACATTCGAGGTCGCCATTAATTATAGCACACGATTAGTGCCGCCAAGTTGAGAATCCTTGTGCAAACTCGGGTCTTCCATAGCCTTGAACTGCACACGGGTCCTCAACCTGTGCCTTGACCTACAGTACTTATATTAGTATCGGGGAGCTGAGAATCCTTGTGCAAACTCGGGTCTTCCATAGCCTCGAGTCGCCTCTGCGGAGTTCTCTCTCAAACTTCCCCCTTAACTTACAATACTTATATTAGTATCGGGGAGGTGAGAATCCTTGTGCAAACTCGGGTCTTCCATAGCCTCGAGTCGCCTCTGCGGAGTTCTCTCTCGATCTTCCCCCTTAACCTACAGTACTTATATTAGTGTCGGGGAGCTGAGAATCCTTGTGCAAACTCGGATCTTCCATAGCCTCGAGTCACCATTGTGGAGTTGTCTCTCGAACTTCCCCCTTAACCTACGGTACATATGTATGTACAGGCCCTGGACATAATGTGTCCTGTGGGGCCAACAAGTGAGATGTCAGGTCTACACCCACTTCACCACTACCCTGTCTCTCAACTGACTCAGAGATTACAGGTGTGGTTACGAACGGCACAGGAAGGACATGTCCCTGATTAGTGGTGTTACTTTGACACACACTGCAGGAACGGACAAAACTATCTATGTCTCGTCCCATCCCTGGCCAGAAAAAGTCGGCTCGGATATGGCCCTGGGTCTTCCTTTTGCCCATGTGACCTCCTGAGGCTGAACAATGACCCCATTGTAACACTGCTAGGCGGTACTTGGCGGGAACGGCAAACTGCAGTCGAACCTCGCCCTCGGGTGTTCGTGACTCACGGTAGAGCCGTCCTTGTTTGCGAAGGAACTTGGCTCGACCTCCCCGTGAATACTTAATCACTTGACCCTTTTGTTTGTTCCGCACGGCAGCAAGTGTCGGGTCAGAATGTTGTTCTTGTACAACAAGTTGACTAAACATCAGATCTTGCGACGATTCAATGATCACTGGGGTGACACAGTCTGGAGCCTCAGCCATGGCTCGTGTTACCACAGCAGCCGAAGTCTGAGTAGCGTCATCATCGGAGCAACTATCCTTGACTCCGTGAATGTTGCCTACAATTAGGTCAAATAAAGGTTCTGGCATGACAACTGCAAGTGTTGTACCAGTATAAAATGGAGATGCCACCTGGATACATGCCTCAGGGAACAACCTCACTGATCCATCAATAAGGTTTGCATGGATCTGTTCAGGCCGAACTAGACTCTGCTTGACAGAGCAACCTGAGGATCCATTATCTCTCAGGACCTTCACAGGAATGCCTCCCACAAACCCTGGCTGAACAAGGAAGGTACTGTCACCTGTGGGAGGGCCTGTGGAGGAAGCAGCTAGCCACTCATGAGGCTGCTGAATTGATGCGGCAAACATTGCGCCTTGAGAATTATATTGGGAAGATGGAACATTGGCCATCTGTGGAGGGGGGTTCACTGTCACTGTGGGACTAGTGAACTGTGGGGAAGTACCCATACTGGTAGGGACGTGACCACCATGCTGCTGCTGAGGAATGAAGGCTACGTTCGCTTCCTGCCTCTTTTGACCTGGTGGTGAAAAAGTTTGTCCTGACGGTCGGTTGCGTGGCTGATACTGCTGCTGGTTAGGGTACTTGTTGTACCTCTTCCACTCAGGTTTCTGAGTGTTTTGCCCCTGGTCCTTCCACTGTGGTTTTGGACCTTGGCCATTATTCCGAGAATGGCCTTGTTGCTGGGGTTCAATCAGAGACGATTTCCCAGATTTATCAGGTTTTCTGTTCCAGGTGTTTTGCTTACGAGTTTGATACCTGTATGCAGTAAAGAATGCATCAGCCTTCTCTGCCATTTGGCTGCCATCTTTCACCTGGCAGATCTTAAGCTGTGCTATGAGCTCAGCAGGCCACGATCTCTCTAGCTGTGTACGCAGCATAAGGTCAATTATCCCCTCACGCGTGGAAGGAGTTTCATCTTTCTCCATCCACTCACCTTATTAAGCAGTGAGACGGTCAAGGAACTGACCAACTGTCTCCTTGTCTTGGAGACGAGCTCGCATGAACTGAACTTTGGCGTCGTCTACTGTGAGACCATAAGCCTTAATGAGTGCAGCTTTCATTATCTCATATGTGAGATTGTCTCCACGAATTCTGTGGAGAATATCGAGGGCAGGGCCCTCAAATAAACTAAGAAATTGGATCCGCTTAGCTGCCTCATCCAGTTGATTCACGTCTGCCTTGTCCTCAAAACGAGCTATGTAAGGCTCGATTTGCTAGCTTTCCTTGTATGAAGGAAGCTTGATGCGTGGGGTACCAGGACATGTGCAGGGAAAACGCTCATGGAGCTTGGACCAACTGCACCAGACGTGTCTGAAGCCAAGGAATCTCGCTTGAGCTTCAGCACTTCAAGTTCATGTTTTTCTCATGCCTCACGTTCGGCACGCTCATATTCACGTTGTTCCCGCTCGTATTCACGTTGTTCTCGTTCGTGTTCTAACTCGAGTTCGCGTTGTTTTTGTTCGTGTTCGCACTGTTCTCGCTCGTATTCGCGCTGAATCTTACACTCTTCACGGGCATCATTCTCGCGCTGCTGGTCCATATTATGCCGTGAGAGTATGTACTCTTTAATTTCAGTTGGGTCTGTAAGACCCATTTCTTTGGCTTCTTGTAAAAATACAACGGTAGCCATGGCGCTAACTTATTAAGCAAACCGAAACTGAGTACTGACTACTTCGCAAACGAATGCTAATGACACAAGTAAAGAGTACAGACACAAGCTAGTGGTGACCAGTCTTATCTAGTTAACTGGAAAAGAATAAAGCAAAAATGCCAATAACTGAGAAGACTCAATAATTAACACAATGGGTACGGCGGCTACCCAGGAGCGAATAAAATCGTCTAGCGTTACCAAAAATAAAGTACTAAATAGAGTTAAGTACTCTATGAATTAATAAAGCAAAAATTCACTTGCTAAATTAACGGTAAACACCAATAAACTTGTGCCTATAAACTTTAATTATAAATACCTAAATATGAACGAGTGAGCACCATCTCGTGAATAGCTTTAGAGCTAGGAGTTAATATCCTGGAATGAGGGAGCCAATTGTCACGGGGTTTTTAAAATAAATGCTAAATATTATTTAATTGATAATAATATTCAATAATATTGAAGAGCAGGGACAATGATCGTCTTACAAAATCAAGCAATGATTACTTTACGCTGACTTCTTCGCATGATTCTCTGAGAACGAGAATTTATAAACTTCCTCAACAGCACACAGCAGAGACTAATTACTCAATTGCTGTTTCTTAGTACTGTTAGCCTCTGGAGAAAGTTACTTCACCCCTGACAATAAATAACTAATACTAATAATAATATCAGGCTCTTGCTGGTGCTTAACTCCTAGGAGGCACAACGGATTTTAAGTTTAATACAAGACTGGCCTAAGTACCAGTTATAAATAGCAAAACGTTTATGCAAGCTATGAGCTATATGGAAAATAAGCTTAATTGTGGAGAAATGAAACAAGAGTTTACATTACATTAAGCTCAAGGAAAAGAACTGTTAATTTATTGATTACAAAAATAAATTTAACGTTACATTTCAAATCAAATTAATGAGATCGCACTCACTCACTCACACACGAGCTAAATTCTTACGCCTAGGAAAAACACCTTAATTAAACTCTTAAGACTAGGAAAACGAAAAGAAATACTGATCGATGAATGCTGTGTATCACCCAATTCAAGGGTGGGAGCTTGGAGCTGTGGTCTTGTGGAGCTTGGGTTGACCTCTCACACTGCTGGAGCACAGAACCTCTCTCCGCCAGAGCAAACACTCAACTGAGTAAACTCGTGAGAAAGAAATGGGAGCAATAGGCCGCATTTTTTAACGATCGAGTGAGCGAAACGCGCCCAAAACAAATCGCTCAGCGGAAGCGCTAATGTCTCGCACAGAGACGATCACGTATGACAATGAAAAATTGATTTGACAAAGCTCCCGTCCGAATGAGCGGTTAACTGAACGATAAACTGGGATTCCACTTGAGTTTGCGGTTTCCCAAAAAAGCCAATGTCACTAGCCGACTCGTGACACCCTAGCTGTTAAGTCCAGGAGGAGCTTTGTGTGACACCATTTGACCGTAATTTTTATATAAAGATTTTGTTTTGTTAGAGTACTTGGCTCTGTTTGTTCGAAACCTTCGCTAGTTATTTCTTGTCGTTCTTTTCCGTGTGTGTGTTTGAAATTTTGTTTATCTAGGTATATCTTGTTAATCTGATAACTGCTCTATTTATGATTACCAGCGCTACTAGTACGATTATTAATAGAGGTTGTTTCTTATTGAAACCATCTAAAATGAGCTGAAAAAAAAAAGAAAAACATGGAAAAGTGTGTGGTGATTGAATGTTTGAGTTGTAATCCATACAGGGATTCAGACAGAGGACTTTGGGTTGATATTATTTAAGGTAAGCCATTTCTTGATCTGGAATGGTGTACAGACTTCCGATATTGGTTTAAACAGTGAAATACTATTGGGTGTTTTGACAGGCTTGAATATAGAGACGATGATTGCTTTCTTCCAGATACAGGAGTGTTGGCTGTGACCCCAAGAAATGTTGAACATTTCAGTGTGGATATATTATGAGGCCGAGGTATTGTTAGATAATGCTAAAGATCTGGTCTGATTCTGGTGCACGGGAGTTTTCGGAGTTTAATCATTTACCGAACTCGTTCTGATGTGAATGGAGGAAAGTTTGTTTGCTTCCTTTGATTTAACTGTTTATTTGTTTAATATTATTTTTTGGTGACATGTTCGAGGGCTGGTGCTTTACGACTTTCTTGTGGAACATAGTTTATTAAGTTGTTTGTCCCTTCAAAGTGGCAGTGGTTCCGTCACTGTCCAGTAAGGTCTCATGGGTGTGAGAAGTTGATTACTTGGACGTGTGGGATGTCTGTTGTTGCTTTCCAGTGTTTGCTACCGTTTGGGAGCAAGGGTGTCCACAAAGTTTTTTTTTTTTTTTTCAGTAATATGGGTTTTGTTTTGATAACGTTGTTAATGAAATGCTGATGTTAATGGTTTCTAATTTCACTGGGCAAGATTTTTTTTTTTTCTTTAATGTTTTTTTGAAGACAATAATAAATTATTTTTGACGTTTTTAATGCTAACGCTAGGGACATGGGACTTACCTGTTGTTGTACTGACCCACAAAAATGTGGTAAATGCTTCGTCATTGAAAGTTTCAAAGTGAACGTTTCTGACCCTTGGTCAGTGTGTTGTATGAATCGTTCTAGTTAGCCATATTTTATTTTATTTTATTATTTTTCTACTGGTTTTGCTTTGACTATTTCTTTATGATAAAAGGGCGGTGGTCGGAGAAGAGGTCTTGAATAATATCCTAGGTGATCTGAATGGTTTGTCTGGGGTTCATAAAGTGAGGTCAGTAGGTCTGTGTGGAGATCGTGTTGAGGTATGGTGATTGTTGAGGATGTTTAGGCTCTGCAGTTGTTCTTTAATAATGGCCCCTCGGCTGTTCTGTGCCTGTGTATTTACCCATAAGGGTTGCATGGCACTGGGATCACCAGCTATTACTGTATTAGGAACAACCTGGAGAGGAGTGATGGATGGGTTGTATCCTGGTGTTCACAATGTGGGTAGTGATATGTTAGTATTTATTATGCTTTGTGTTACATTTTGCATTTTGGTTTGCACTGATGATGCTTTTGTGGTATTGCCATTGGGTACTTGTGAGGCAGGTGATATGTGGATTGTTGGACATGTTTTTGAATTCTTACAATTATATTAGTGGTAACTCGGTAATGTGTGTTACAGAGGAAATGTGTTGTATTTGTAGTTTTTGTGCTTGATCCGTTCATGTTGTGATGTTAGATCTTTAAGATGTTTCTTTTCTGTGCGTTGTCGTTTGTCGTCTGAGTGTTGATGCAGCCACATATCCACTGTAAGTTGTGGTGTGTATGTTGATGGATCGTACACCCAAGATGAAACCACTTCTTCCAGTAGTTACATTTGACCCGACAGTATCGGCAGGTAATGTTTGTGATGCATGCAAGCCGTGCACTTGTGTGGGCCAGAGCTGTAGCCAATGTTTCAGGCTAGGAGGAGCAAGAGGAACTAGCGGGCCGATGTAACACTAAGGCCATCCACTCACTCTTCTGTCTTTCTTTCCTTCATTCTTTATTCGTCCTTCTGCCTACGTGTTACGTTACACTCCCTCTTCTGTCTTTCCCCTTTTCTTTCCTCTTCCTTCTACCTGTGGGTGACTACACTGAGTGACAAGCCAAATGGTTTCCTATACACTAGGAAACCATTTACTACGCTGGGAGGTAAACATATAACCAAATTTTGGCGCCTGGTGATTTAGTGGGTAATTACAGAGCTCCAATCTGATTGAGCCAGTGAATGTTTTTATCCAAGGGATGCTTGGGGTTTACTGCTCACGTAATGCCACTCAGGGATGAGTGAGGCTGATCACTCTCATCTAAAATGTCAGGACCAACTTGCCTAGCCCAGGACTCCTACGCTCCTCATGGGGCAACGTAGGATTGGATGATGGATCTATATATATATATATATATATATATATATATATATATATATATATATATATATATATATATATATATATATATATATATATATATAAAGTAAAGCAGCTTGTCTCTGGCAGTGTGGCATTGTGCTGATGCTGCAGGCCACAATCCTTGTTTCATTATGGTGGGCATCTGCAGGACGTTTGTTTATCCAGGCGGGTCTTCGGTCCAAGTATAACAGTGTCTCTTTTTGGTGGGCGTCCCTATTCAGCATCTACAAATGGCAATAATACCATGGTGTGCTGTTCAAAATGATCACTGAGGTTTTAGGAATTTAAGTAACGAGAATACTGCTTTTTCTGTGTTATCTCGCATAGTTTATTCCGGATATCTACAAATGGTTCTGTTTAGTTTCAGAGAGACTTTCCGAACTAGAAGGCTTAAACACAGCTCTCATTAATTCCCTCTTTACTAGGGGACTCTTCCCAAGCTGAATAAAATAAGACCAATATAGGTTGTTGATGAGGTGTCCACTCGAGGCCACGTCTATCCAATAATAGTGTCCTTCAATAAATAATATATATATATTTTTTAAACTGAAATATGGACCACGATAGCAAATTAACCACTGCGTGTCGTAGTGAGTGTGGGAATGTCTGGCTGTTATCCTTGTCGGTCATACTTTTCTGTAATGCCCACACATTTTATGTCAGGCCATGACATTTTTTCTTTCACCTAAAAGTCACTTCCTCTCCATTTGAATTTTTCTTTGTCACCCTCCTGCCTTTCGCCAAGCTGAACAAAGATTTCTGGCCCGCACTCACAGAATCGATCATAAAGTTTGTGTTAGTAAAAAATCATAAATGTCAAACATAAGCAGTAAGTCATCGTCATAAACTCAGGTCTTACGAGTAGTGAAGTCAAAATCATAGGCTGCTGAGTCAGCGATGTGCTATGTGTGGAAGCTGATTTCTGTGTAAATTCTGAAATTTACGAAAAATGGCAGGGAAGAGACATATCAAAACGTCTTAAATCACTGCGATATTGTTGTTATTTTTTAAATAAGCATTTCACTGATAATTATCAGTTATAAAAAATATCTGTTTGCCACTATTCATAAAATTGTAAAGAGTACCCATATCCTCACCTCACCCCACTATTCGCCTAAATTCCCTCCCACTTCACTACGTCTCACCTTATAATATATCGTAATTGTAGATATAATATATCGTAATCATCGCCGAGCTATTGTAACTGTGTTGATTTGTAGGGATTTTACGAAAGAAAAAAATGTTCGTTGTAATTGTCGTAGATGTCAGGAGAAAGATAAAGATGAGTCGGGGGTTTGATTGTAGTTTATTTTATTCAAAAGGAATATCTCAAGAGTAATATTGAGTATATATGTCTCACAAGAGCGTATTGAGGAGAGCGGTTACTGGCTAACCCACGTGCTCCTTCCTACTCTCCTCGCCATCTCTCTTCTCTCCTAAACCCTTTCTGCCCTGTCTCTCCCAGTTCTCGTGTATATGAATGGTCGTGTCACGTGTAAGGGCACGGGCTTGTGGAACCTTCCTGAGCCTGGGGACTTCCCGATCAGGCGTCATACCTTGTTGTGTGTGACAGTCCTGAGAATGTACAAATGCCACTTCCTCTAGCCCTTGGCATGACTTTCATCTAACCTCTATATTACATGTATACGTTACTAGCTATTATGTATTGTGGTATGATATTTTTGACTCCTGACATCCTCACTTTCCTCCCACCCTTGTTGCCTTTCTTTGTCGCGAGAGTTATTTCCTCCTCATAGTGATGGAGTTAAAATGCTTTCACTGATATAAAATTCACCTTTGTTCATAACAGCTACATGAGGAAGCGTAAGGAAATTTTTATTAACTGTTTAAGTACATCAGGATGAAGGTGCATCAAGTATTTCAGTGCTGAACCTGCATAGACGCTGTTGTGATGGCTCCAAATCATCACTATGCAAAGCTGCATCTTCCTTGCGGTAGGCCTTGTTAACGGTACTTGAACCAAATTAGCCACATAAATAATCTGCATGGTTAATGTGGTATCTTCTGACCAGTTCCGCATCACCAACTTCACTGATAACATCATTTTTTTTTTCTTGCCACACGATCATTAGGGTTGATGCTGTGGAATTTGTTATTGTACAACAGCGGCCATCTTTACGATCGCGTCCTAAGCCATGTCCTAAGAGGCAAAACATTTCGGTGAATCTTATGAACTTATGACTCACTCTTAAGAATTTAAAACAGATTTCTACCATTTTGAAGGCTTAGGAAAAATCTTAACGATATTATGCTATCTCAGATCTTTATTCTCGGGCACCTTTTCCTCAGTGATTTTTCATACTACACATTAATTTTTACTTTTGTTATTTACTGCATTCGAACAACGATATAATTTGCATTTAGAACATCTACGAGAATACTAGCGTGTCATGTCCAGAAACAGGTTGATAAAGAAGAGGTGTTAGGGAGCTTCCTTAGCCTGTCTAACTACTGGCCTTGGTGTTTATAAGTACGGCTCTTGGTGCTGTCTAATCAAGTCGAGGTAGTGTTTGACCTGTTTCCACATAACAAGGTGTAGCATCAAGGGGTAGGTAGAGGTGATATGTTTAAAAAAGTGGTTTACCGATCGAAAGGACCTGAGTTCACTGTTAACTTGTGGCAGGAAGAAGTTTGGTTACTTGAAACTAATGATAACACACGCCCACCTTCATGAAAAATGGGGTGGGAGATAACAAAATTCTGTCAATATAGGCGGTAGGTATTTTCGCCAGAGGAGTACTGAGCATGTAAGAACAGACTGTAGTGTTTATGTGCAGACTGACACATAATAATACTGGGTGCATAAACATACACGCACATATAGCCTAAACACAAGCAGATACACACGGACACGCAGGATTGGAGCCTGGCCTTCTTGGTTTCACAACAGGAAGCATGGCAGAGAATGTAATGTTTTGATCAGCGCCATCACGATGGAATGTAGGTGGTAGGTATTGGTGACCATCCACTCACTTGTATAGTGCTGCCTGCTTCTTCCAACACCCATTTACTTATTTTTTCGGTGTCAACTCTCCTCTCCTCCTATTTCTCCCATCCTTTCTGTCACTTTGTGCTACTGTTCTTTTCACTTCTGGTTGTTATGTACTGAGTGACAAGCGTAAATATTTTCCCTAACGCAGGAAACCATTTACAAAGTTGAGTGGTAATCATATATCCCCCTATTGAGGTAATGTGGAGCCTACTGTGGTGCCTTTGTTAACTAGGTAGAAAGATACAAATGCTGCGTTCATCTGGGTACCAAACCTCCACCCCTTCCCCGTGTCTCACAGTAGCGAAGCGCTATCTACCGTAAGAGAAACTACTCGTTTGAGGGTGGGAGAATTCACAACACCAAGCCCGGAGAAACAGGTCACAAATAATTCAAACATCATACATCATACTAAAGGGATAATAATGGCAATTATATTTAACTTCTTCGCAGTTAAAGGTGGACAGTAATAATCTGGCTATAATGTCTTTGCAATGTGAACAAGAATAATGTTGCATCATAATGAAATAAGGAGTATCCTCAGAGCTCCAGTAGTAAAATATTATGTTTGTGCCATGAAACCACAAGTCATCTTATTGAAGTGGGTAATATACAGTTGGCAACACATGAACCTTGGACAGTGTCTGTGTGAAATGGAGGTCTAGCTACAAATTCCGACGTTCATGCATCACAGTTACCTGGCTATTTCACTAGTATTGGAGACCTCTGTTCATTCTCGACAGTGACACAATCAAATATGTGATTATGCCAAGGTTGTCGAGTGTACCAAATGCTAAAACTCTGCCACACATTGATGTTGTCCCAGGTTCATATGTTGCCATCTGTACATAAGTTATCTGCGTTTTAAACCCTTGTTGCCACTAGATTTCAAATCCTCAGTGATTTTTCTCTATTAAAAAAAAAAGAAAAAGAAAAATGTATATAAGCCACCAGTTCAAATAGCCTCTCCTAAGCTAGGAAAATGGATTAAGAAGCTATCTCGCACCTCTGTTGATTTTCATTCTTGTCCTGGGGCATTTACCTCACCTGATTCTAAATACATCTAACGTAGCCCCGCTTAACTTCCTCTCACCTAATAACCCAACTCACTCTAATTTAACTTAATTTGACTAAACCTAATCTTATGTAACGACATAAACTACTGACCTAATCTCATCTAACGTAATCATTCCTAACCTAACTTGACGATCTAATATCGTAACTGACCTAACCCAATTTAACCTCATCTGACCTAGTCTTACCTATGGAAAGCTAAGTCAGATAAACTAACCAAACATAACCCACCCTAAGAAAGCATAACCTAACATAAAATAACTTGAAGCTATGCTGAGTTAGCTTAACTGCCTCCCTCTCTCCTCAGGCATGCACTGCGCCATACCCTACGTAGCTCTTCACATGGTCGAGCTGGGCATCACCTACAAGGAGATGGGTACAATGGCCGTCTTCCTGCCCATCCCCTGCCTCCTCGGACCCTCACTATTAGGTAGAGATCTCAACAAAAGCAACTACTTTTATGCCTTTGTTTCTTCGATTATGCAACCAAATACATTGTGTCATCATTACACGTTCACCTACCAGATGAAGACTGTATTGTGGACTGACTCCTCTACCATGTACCTTGCTTTCACGTAACTCATTTACATTATCCCAAAATTCTTTGCCCACCTTGTGACTCAGTATGAGGATATCTTTTGTGTATAGTTGCCAGTTGCGGTAATAAATCAGTAACAGAAGGTAAAAGGAATGTATATGAATATTTAATATGGCAGTTGAAATGCACAGAACAGTGTTTTCATTAAAATGTTTATTTTATTAAAAAAAAAAAAAGTGATATACTGAAGGTCTAACAGTCATGCGAGGTGTACTGTTCTCTGAGTTACTAACATAAGAACTTGCTTCCTTCCCCAAGCCTGATGTAAAATTGCCATCATCGTGGACTCAGTCCTTAAGCTTACAAAACTACAAATACTGATAACTTATCAGTGAATTATGATGGACACCAGTTCAAGCCATAAGGTCATCGGTAATAACTGTTCAGTATGTGTTGAGAGTTCGACACATGTTTAAATATCAATTTTCTCTCAAAATTAACCTAAGTGACATCTACTGAACTTAGAATTTAAGTCCTGGAATAGAGAGAGAGAGAGAGAGAGAGAGTCACCTTTTCTGTAAAGTAACTCTTGGTGTAATGCAACATTTTTTTTTTTTTTTTTTTTTACAAAAAGGGTGACTTTTTTTTACTTTACAAAAAAGGTAACTTTTTTTTAACTTTACACAAAGATGACCTTTTTTGTAAAATAAAACAACTATTGGTGTAATGCAACAGTTATTTTACTTTACAAAAAAGGTGACTCAAAAGATCTTTGTAACTACTGACCCATTAGCTTATTATCAGTCATTTACAAACGCTTCACTAAAGTCCTTACGAACAAAAGAAAAACAAATTTAGAGGAAAACCAACCTCGTGAACAGGCAGGATTCCGAAGCGGGTATTCGACTACCGATCATCTACACACAATGAATGAGCAAACTGAGAAAATTACATAATAAACCACTGTATTTAGGTTTGGTTGATTATGAAAAGGCTTTCGACTCAGTGGAGCACATAGCAATTATAAATTCATTGCGAGAACAAGAAGTGAATGAGAACACTGTAAACTGCTCGAAAACATATATAAAGAGGGAACTGCTACCGCTGAATTACATAAGGACTCGGAAATAATTAAGATAGAAGGGCGTGCGTCAGGGAGATACAAATTCACCAAAATTATTTACAGCATACCTAGAAAGTATTTTCAGAAAGCTAGACTGGGAAAACAAAGGAGTAAACATAGATGGAGAAAAGCTAAACCATTTAAGATTTGCAGATGATATTGTCCTAATCTTAGAAACAGCAGAGACATTGCGCGAACTTTAAATGACCTAAACAGAGAAGTCTCAAAGTAGAACGAAAAATGAACCGCAGAAAAACTAATGTTTAATCCACAAACACCAAGGAGTGTCGTCAGAATAGGTGAAGAAATTCTTGAAGAAGTCGAAGAGTACAATTACTTGCGGCGAATACTAAAATTAACGAAAGATCATGACGGCAAAATAGAAAGACGCATTACAACTGGATGGAGCGCTTTCGGTAAACATAGAGATATTATGAAAAGTAGCTTGCCAGTCTGTATGAAACGAAGAGTATATAACGAATGTATGGGGTACTTCAAGCTATGACGTGTGGCTGCGAAACCTGAAAAAAAAAAAAAAAAAAAGATGGAAAATAAATTAATCCGTTCTCAGACAGCAAAGGAAAGGTCAATGTTGGGAATATCTTTACGAGACAGGAAAACATCACTTGGGTGAGAAAGCAGACTAAAGTCAGTGATACTATAGAAGTTATAAAAGAACAGAAATGGAGGTAAGCAGGCCATGTAGCAAAAATAAGGGAAAACCAATGGAGCAAGAGACTGACTGACTGGTTACCAGGAGATTGTAAGCAGAGCTGAAAAAGGCCAGACAGGAGGTGGAGAGATGAGATACAAACATTTGTAGGGAAAACATGGCAAAAATTGGCTCAGTCAAGAAATTCGTGGAGAGGGCTGGGGAAGCCTTTATTTAGCAGTGGACTTATAATGGATGGTGATGATGATGATGATGATGATGATGATGATATATGATTATATATGGTACTGTATATATATATAAACACTGGCAGGGGTACCCGGCGTTGCCCAGACCAAAAAGGCGAACACACTAATTCTATTTGTTCTAGTTCAATCTTTCTACTCTAGAAAGACCATGTATACCTCTAATGCTTCTGACGAGGGATTATAAGAGGTCCACGAGCTTATTTCGGCTTTCGCAGTCTAACGCACAGTATTTCTATGCACTTGTTTACTATTACAAGTGAACTCAAATGACCTCGGAGGTCAACCTCATGTAGCCTATGTCCGAACTAGAGGTCAAGTGAGTCTACATGCCGAGAATAGGGCTGCTGGGTCCAGTTGTTCGAGTGTGTATTACTGATGACCTTAAATAACCTCGGAGGTCAACCTCACATAGTCTATGTACGAAATGGTCATTTGAGTCACCATGCTAAAATCTGCACTGCAGGGGTACCCGGCGTTACCCAAGCCAAAAGGTCGAATACTCTACCAGTTTCCTCAGATGACCCAGATCTGAATTTTGACCCCCTAAAACCATCATTGGATCCCCATGATTTTGAATATATATATATGGGTCTGGGGGTCTCTGGCTCTTAGTTTGGGCGTGACTGAAGGACAATGAAGGAAACATCTCGGTTCTTATATATATATATATATATATATATATATATATATATATATATATATATATACAAATATATATATATATATATATATATATATATATATATATATATATATAGTTACGGAACAGAGATAGATAATGAACACTTCAAGTGAGAACACCAAAATCACTACTGTCCCGCAAAGTTCCAGGTTCAAAACAAAAGAGTTAGGTAAAATTACAAGTTAAAGTTTAATGCTCAAACTAACAACTAATCATTGAGGACTCATAAGGATAATGTAATGGCAAAAAACAGGTTAAATATATGGTTAACTGCAATAGCCTCTATTAACACGAAATTAGCAAGAGTAAATTTATCTAAGTCAGCCCTGATAAAATGAGAAAACCGGATAATGCTCAGTTAATGCAAGATATATTATTACAGATACAAAATATTATTAATACTGGCTGACAGTAAAAACTTTACATTAATCACAAAAACCTTACCAGGCCCACGAATTAACACCTTATGCTATACAGTACAAGAAAAAATGTAATAACACTTATACTCAAATTACACAGCAGCTAGATGGTTGGAGACTTCCTGAGCACTCACAAAAATAATAACTGTACAGGGGAGGACAGAGATGTGAACAAAATGAGGAGTAGATCTAAGTGGCAATTAATGCTGAGACCAAGCTCATTGTATAGGGGCCGGCAAAGCTTGATACAACTTGTATGAAGGATGCGCAAATGAAGCCATAGGGGACAAAGAGTTGACACTCCTGCTCTGAACAACAGAAAGAACGACTTACTCTACTATAAGGGAGGAGAAGGGGGGAGTGAGGTAGAACACGGAAGCTTGGTCACTATGGAAGCCACGAGGCGAATCGTGATCAAACATGCAGCATACTGTACGTTAGAATTATAAAGAGGATGATGAAATCATAGGCTATGTAACACCTCCCCACAAAAAAAAAAAAAAAAATTTACAAAGGAAATTTCTTATTACTCTAAAACAATCTGTCTAAAGTCTAGATAAGCAATCTGCAATAACATTTTCTTTCCCCTTGACATGTTGTATGTCTAATGAATACTCCTGAAGAAGTAGACTCCATCTTGTCAATCTCTGATTTTTGTCTTTAAACTTACTAAGGAATTTCAGTGGGTTATGATCGGTATAAATGACTATGGGGTCAAAACCAGAACACAAATAAAATGAAAAATGCTGTAACCCCAAAATCAAGGCCAAAAGCTCTTTCTCAATAGTTGAGTAGTTCTTTTGAGGTGGAGTGAACTTCTTACTGTAATAAGATACAGGGTGTTCAATACCCTGATCATCCTCTTGCAGCAAAACAGCCCCAGCTCCGGTATCACTTGTGTCAACAGCCATCTTAAAAGGCTTAGCAAAATTTGGAGTAGCGAGCACTGGCTGACTTAATAGGATACCTTTAAGTTTGCTGAAAGAGGATTCACAGTTATCGGTCCAGACAAATTTAACTCCCTTTTTCAGTAGGTCTGTAAGTGTTGATACAAGAATTGAAAAGTTAAGAACAAATCTCCTGTAATAACCTACCATTCCCAAAAATCTTTGTAGCTCTTTCCTACTTTTAGGTCTGGGAAGGTCACTTATAACCTGAACCTTAGCTCCTGGTGGTGCAACGTGTCCATCACCAATTATGTACCCAAGGTACTGAACTTTAGCTTGACCAAACTCACACTTTGATAAATTAGCTACAAGATTAGCCTGAACCAAACGCTCAAGAAATTTACTGACATGGCATAGGTGATCTTTCCAGTTGTCACTGAAGATTAATACATCATCAATATAAACAACACACCCTGCCAAACCCTCTGTTACAACATTCATGAGCTTCTGAAATGTGGCTGGTGTATTCTTCATACCATACGGCATTACAGAACATGCAAAGGTCTTTCCTAGTGTTACAAAACATGAGATCTCCCTAGCACGTTCAGGCATAGATACTTGCCAGTATCCCTTTAACCCGTCACGTCCCGAGGTTTTCCGCACCTCTGACATCCCCGAGTCCCGAGGTATTTTCGATTTTTTTTTTTTTTTGGCTAAAACGTTCGCTTTTGGTGAGAAACATCGAAAATTCATAGAGAAATCGCTCAATTGAGGTTTAAAGTGCCCAATCCAGGTAGGAGTTCCTCCTTACCTGAGTGGGTTTTCTAACATGCTGGCATCAAAGAAAACGAGTTCGCTCAATTGAGGTTTAAAGTGCCCAATCCAGGTAGGAGTTCCTCCTTACCTGAGTGGGTTTTCTAACATGCTGGCATCAAAGAAAACGAGTTCTATGGGAGGGTAACTATTTTATCCACTCATAAACGGTATTTATATATTTACTTGGTACGAATGTATATGTAGTATGACAGTATATTGGTTTTCAAGCAGTAATAAAGGCATTATAAGCATTGTTTCACTCACTAACTAATCACCATACCTGACCTATTTTTGCCACATTACCTGATCATTATTTCTGGCTGTTTCTTCTTCTAATGTTATGTAAACATTGTCCTCCACATTATCATCGATTGGGGAATCACTCTGGCCCTGAATAACTTTACTAGCCAGGTCACTGGTAACAGGTCCTTTGCCAAGACAATGGCGTGAGGGGGGGAGGGGGGAGGTTATGCAGTGTAAGGCATTGTCCCTGCTTGGTATTTTGTACAGGAATAGAGGAAGGTGTCCCGTGTATACATACGAAAAATCACGTGCGAAAATTGAAAATTGTCGAAATTATGCACATTGCAATTGCACGACGTACTGGTACGTCGCCCGGACTGGCAAATGCAAATCGTTGCAACGTACCCATACGTCGTCGGGACGGGGCGGGTTAACAAATCAAACTTACTTATGTACCTAGCCTTTCCGATCTTGTCTATGCAATCTTCCACGCGAGGGAGAGGGTAAGTGTCTGTTTTGGTTATCTGATTAACACATCTGTAGTCGATGCAAAGCCGCTGTGACCCACCTGGCTTAGGGACTAGAGTGACAGGAGAACTCCACTTGCTCTGACAGGGCTCAATCATCTTGTGGTCCAACAGGTAGCCAAGCTCCGTCTGGATGAGAGGAACTTTCACTGAGTTCACACAGTAAGGAGGCAGTTTAATTGGCTTTGCGTCTCCAACATCGACATCATGCATCAACACAGTGGTTCTTCCTGGAGTGGCATGGAACACTTGCGGGTACTCCTGCAGTAATGCCGAAAACTCCTGCCTTTCCTCAGGAGCTAGATGAGAAAGCTTAGTCTGGAGATCATTCATGATATCAGGATTCTTCCCCAAACTATCACTCAGGCTCATGCTGCATGGGAGAACTTCACTTGCAGACTCGGGTGGAACAGCTACAGTGCAGACTGGGTTATTTTCGTCCCGCCTGTGATATAACTTTAGCATGTTGATGTGACAAAGTTGCTTGTTCTTTCTACGATCTGGTGTGGCGATGACATAGTTGACATCACTGAGTTTCTTCTCCACGAAATAAGGACCACTAAACTTGGCTTGAAGAGGTTGCCCATGCACCAGTAGCAGAATCAAAACCTGATCTCCTGGCTGAAAGTGGCATAACCTGGACTTCTTATCACACCAAGTCTTCATCTTCTCCTGAGCAGCTCCTAAATTCTCTCTCGCCAGCTGTAAAGCAGTGGACAGCCGTTCTTTGAACTTCATCACGTACTCTAGCAGGTTGACGTCATCTTCCTCCGACAGCCAGCATTCCTTGAGTAACTTAAGGGGTCCTCTTACTTCATGGCCAACCAGTAGTTCAAAGGGTGAGAAGCCCAGTGATTCATTTGGAGATTCTCTTGCAGCAAATAATACAATGAATGGAAGACCTTTATCCCAGTCTTTCTGATGTTCCAAACAGTATTTCCTGAGCATCGATTTGAGTGTTTGATGATATCTCTCCAACGCTCCTTGGGTCTGGGGATGGTAAGCTGAAGACGTGATCTGGGTGATGCCCAACTCTTTCAGAGACTGCTTGAAAACATTTGACATGAAATTACTTCCCCGGTCTGACTGTACCTCCATGGGTAGACCAAACTTGGTGAAGAACCCTAGCATTTCCTTAACCACGTTCTTTGCTGAGATATTTCTAAGTGGAATGGCTTCAGGATAACGAGTAGCCATATCAATCAGGGTCAACACATAAGAAAATCCTGAAGAAGTCTTAGGAAGAGGGCCCACAATATCCACCAACACACGGGTGAATGGCGCCTCAAAAGGAGGAATGGGAACTACAGGTGCAACCATTTCGGTCTGATTACACTTCCCCACAACTTGACAGGTGTGACAAGACTTACAATACCAGGAAACATCTCTGAAGATACCTGGCCAGTAGAAGTGTTTCAAAATGCGTGCCACAGTCTTCCTCACTCCAAGGTGTCCTGTCAAACTGGAATCATGAGCCACTCTAATGATATCCTGCCTACAAACACGAGGGATGACAACTTGATGTACAACCTCCCACTCACAGTCGGCTGATGCTGTTGGGGGTCTCCACTTCCTCATAAGTACTCCTGACTTTATATAATAACAAGTAGAAGCACCAGCTGACTCTTCCTCACTGCAAGCAGAGTTAGCTAGACCTTTCAACTCAGGGTTAGCAACCTGCAACTCAACCAACTCTTGATGAGACAAATTATCAACACTACAGGGTACTGCCTCATCTGGTGAGTGGTCCAAATTAGCAAGAAAAGTGTCAGCTAGGATAACATCATCATCATCATTATCCTCTAAGTCACCAGTAACTTTAGACTTAGCCCTAGTGACAGCACATGCAGAGAACACATCAGGGACATCACAATCCTGGGTCGCAGTCACTGGTTCACTAGACAACTGAGGAGCTGGACACACTTGACTTCCACCAATATCATTTCCAAGTAAGAAAGTTACACCTGACATTGGGAGTGTCTCAACCAACCCAACCATAACGGAACCATTAACAAAACCAGACTCTAAATTCACTCTGCACAGAGGGACAGAGAAGTAATTATTCCCTACATCTTGTAAGATTACAGTTTCATCAGAGGAATTAACATTAGAGCCTAGAACACTGGTCAGCATAAGGGATTGGCAAGCACCTGTATCACGATACATTTTAACTGATTTCCTGTCATTACTGTCCAGAGGACTGACAAAACCATCAGACAGGAAATTAGCACATGAACTCTTGAGAGTGTCACCCACGTCACTGCTCAAAAGAGGAGCTTCATCATGAGAATTTAATTTACCCCTCAAAGCAGGTTCAGTTAACTCGGTTGAAGAATTCTGGGAACTCTCAAGGGTGGACACTAGATCAATTGACTGAATATTTAAAGACTCCTTTTTGTTCACATCACGCTGTCTCCTGAAACATTTCTCCGTAGTATGACCAAGTTTAAAACAAAAAGTACATTTACTTTTCTGAAATCTAGAGGTGGAGCTGGTATTTACTTCCTGAGAAACATCATCTTTATTCTCTTTCCTGTTACCTGTACTCTGAGTAGAGGCAACGTACTTACTCTCAGCTTTCCTTTTTTCTTTAGAATATCTCTTGTGAGTGAGAACATATTCATCAGCTAAAACTGCAGCATCAGACAAATTATCTATTCTTCTCTCATCAAGATATAGGCTTACATCTTTATTAATACACCTTTTGAAGTCCTCCAGCAAAATCATCTGCTTAAATTTATCAAAATCAGAATTTACATTCTTAGAATTTAACCACTGCTCTAACAGATCTTCTTTGATTTTTACATACTCAACATGGGATTGCTTATCTTGCTTATAAGTTGTCCTAAATTTTACTCTATAGGCTTCAGGAACAAACTCATAGGCCTTAAGAATCAATCTCTTAACTACATCATAATTATCAGATTGATCCTGAGGCAAAGATGCATAAGTTACTTGAGCTTTACCGGTGAGAACAGTTTGAAGGAGTACTGGCCAATACTTTTTGGGCCAATTAAAACCTGTAGCTACCCTCTCAAACAACTGAAAATACTTTGTTAAATCAGATTCATTAAAAGGAGGGACAAGTTTAACATTTTTAGCCACATCAAAATCATCAGAGCTAGATGATCCAGTTCCACCTTGTTTCATGCGATACTCATGGTCTGCCTGAATCCTAGCAAGTTCAACTTGTGCCTGAAACTCAGCCTCCTTAGCACGAGCCTGAAACTCAGCCTCCTTAGCATTTGCCTGAAACTCAGCCTCCTTAGCACAAGCCTCCTGCAGGGCTAGCTGTAACTTAGCTATTTCAATCTGCGTTTGCTCATCTGGAGGAGTTACATTAAACAAGCTTTCATTAATCATGTCAACAATTTGATCTCTAGAACGATGACAATGAACAGCAATTCCCAATTGTTGAGCAACAAGCTTAAGTTCATTCTTTGTTCTGTTTTCTACATCACACACTGTTTGCACATTTGACAAAAAATCTTTGGCTTCATCAAGCGTAGTAACAGTAGACATCATGAATAAATCACAGTCACAAAATATCAAGCAATATCCTTATGATAATATCCTGAATATCCTGATAAGAGGTCGCCAAATTTATGTTACCGAACCGAGATAGATAATGAACACTTCAAGTGAGAACACCAAAATCACTACTGTCCCGCAAAGTTCCAGGTTCAAAACAAAAGAGTTAGGTAAAATTACAAGTTAAAGTTTAATGCTCAAACTAACAACTAATCATTCAGGACTCATAAGGATAATGTAATGGCAAAAAACAGGTTAAATATATGGTTAACTGCAATAGCCTCTATTAACACGAAATTAGCAAGAGTAAATTTATCTAAGTCAACCCTGATAAAATGAGAAAACCGGATAATGCTCAGTTAATGCAAGATATATTATTACAGATACAAAATATTATTACTACTGGCTGACAGTAAAAACTTTACACTAATCAAAAAAACCTTACCAGGCCTACGAATTAACACCTTATGCTATACAGTAAAAAAAAAAATGTAATAACACTTATACTCAAATTACACAGCAGCTAGATGGTTGGAGACTTCCTGAGCACTCACAAAAATAATAACTGTACAGGGAAGGACAGAGATGTGAACAAAATGAGGAGTAGATCTAAGTGGCAATTAATGCAGAGACTGAGATCATTATATAGGGGCTGGCAGAGCTTGATACAACTTGTAAGAAGGACGCGCAAATGAAGCCATAGGGGACAAAGAGTTGACACTCCTGCTCTGAACAACAGAAAGAACGACTTACTCTACTATAAGGGAGGAGAAGGGGGGAGTGAGGTAGAACACGGAAGCTTGGTCACTATGGAAGCCACGAGGGGAATCGTGATCAAACATGCAGCATACTGTACATTATAATTATAAAGAGGATGATGAAATCATAGGCTATGTAACAATATATATATATACATATATATATATATATATATATATATATATATGGACAGGATACAATACAGGTCGTGCTGAGGATCCAAGTGTTTCTTGTAGTTAAGACCAGAACAGCAGCCGTACATTGCAAGAATGAGTACAGTATATACAGAGGACAGAAAAAGTGTCTTTCAAGGATACCGAGTCACACTGGGTGAATCCTTGAGCTGGGTCCAAAATTAAGAAAACTGAAGCCTTCAGAATGCTACTTCTCCACTTCACATTAATTAAAATCCTATCCACTGTGTAACAAAGAATTTATTTACTCTATTTTTTTCATCTTGTTAGACTCAGTTTTCCACGCTGATTCCAATGGTGTATGTTTTGTTTGTCTGTCTCTAGGTTTTTGCCAACAATTGGCATAAAAAAAAAAATTGTTTATTTCCAGTCATATTACCGTGCACCGATGTCATTGCTGCCGTATTGCTTACCATGTCACACACACACACACACACACACACACCATCTTCATCCATGCACATGTCGCTGATATGACAAGTATTGTGTCATGCAACGCGGATCGAGTCAGTTCATTCAATGAGCTAGTCTCAAGTTGCTTGTTTGGCTGGACGACGTGCTTTTGAGCTGTTCCTAAAGGTGTTTCTGTTGATGAGAATGAACAGTAGACGTTCGTGGAAGCTGTCAGCCGATACATTTTGTTATGTATGTGGAGAATATAGTGGACTGAAGATGATCAAACAAAAAATCTACCTTGATACCAAATTTTTTCGTGCATACAAAGCATATTTTGGTGAGGCAATGGGTGATCAAGATAAGGATTGGCATCTGCACTACACTTGTGGTAGCTGTTGCTCTGTGCTTGAAGCTTGGCTACGAGGAGCGAGAGAGAAGATGCCTTTCACCGTTCTGAGAGTGTGGCATGAGCCTTCGAATCACCACGACAAGGGTTATTTTTGCATGGTTGATATAAGTGGTGTGAAGAGCATTAAGGTCAGAAAGAACACTGTATATCCAAATTTACCTTCTTCGATCTCTTTGGTGTATGCCTCACAACGATGAGCTGGTGATTCCTGTCCCTCCTGCGGACACTGAAGTTGTCTCTATCCATGAGAACATAGTCGATGATGGAGGGGAAAGTGATGATGAAGCATTTGTTGGAGAATGTTCTGGAGACACTCCACACTTTCCCAATCAGCAAGAACTGGAAGATTTGGTCCAAGATTTAGAACTCGCCAAGTCCAATACTGAGCTGCTGGCATCACATCTAAGTGAATGGAACTTGCTGGATCCCAGGTGCAAGTTGAGTTATAGGAACTGCCACGGCAAGTTGCATCCTTCTTCATCTTTTATGAAGAAACCTTGTTGTGTTATTGTTTTGATGTTAAGGGTTTGTTCCAAGCCATGGGAGTGGATTACAAGGCCTCAGAATGGCGACTCTTCATAGAAGGTTCCGTGCAGAGCCTAAAAGCTGTAGTTTTGCGCAACAAACTCCCATCAATTCCAGTAGCACATTCTGTTGAAATGAAAGAAGGCTATGAGAATGTGAAGATTTGTCTGACAAGCCTTGGGAGTGGATTACAAGACCTCAGCATGGCGACTTTTCATAGACAGTTCCGCACAGAGCCTAAAAGCTGTAGTTTTGCATAACAGCAACAAACTCCCATTAATTCCAGTAGCACATTCTGTGGAAATGAAAGAAGGCTATGAGAATGTGATGATTTGCCTGACAAAGATCAAATACTCATATCACAGTTGGGAGGTCTGTGGGGATTTCAAAATGAGTTCGTTCCTACTTGAAATGCAAGGCGGTTATACGAAGTACTCGTGTTTTTTTATCCTTGTGGGACAGCTGGAGCGATGCAGAACATTTCGTGAGGAAAGACTGGCCTCTCAGAGAGAGTCTCACACCACGCTCATGCAACGTTCTTAGAGCTCCACTGATCTCCAGAGAGAAAGTATTGCTACCGCCGCTGCACATAAAACTTGATCTTGTGAAACAATTCGTGAAAGCCATCGACAAGGATGGTGATGCGTTTCTGCATATCCGAACCTATTTCCCAATTTGACCGTGGCAAAGGTGACGGGTAGTATATTTACCAGGCCTTAAGTTTGAAGAACGCCTGCAACTTGTGAACTCCAGGGTAAAATGACCGATGATGAAGAGCGCCCTTGAAATGCTTTCACAGGGGTTGTGGAAGGTTCTCTTGGCAACAGAGGAGACCAGATTCCGCACAGCTCGTTGATGACCTGATCGGCGCATTCCACTGGCTTGGAAGCAGAATGTCAGTCAAATTGCACAATCTGCATTCCCACCTTGATTTCTTCAAAAGCATCTTGGGTGCAGAGAGCGAGGGACGTGGCAAACGGTTCCACCAGGACATTCTGCTGATGGAAACCAGATATTAGGGCAGGTGGAACGAGGCGATGATGGGCGATTACGTTCGGGCATTGTTGCACGATTGTCATCACAGCTACAGAAGAAAGCCAAGATCAAAAGTGCATTTCTAGATACTGTGTGCCTTGCATTCCTTGTAATGTTACTGGAAATAGCAACAAGTTGCAGTTCCTGTCCTTGTACAATACATATGTTGTTGCATAATTCCTGTACCTCTAGATTTACACAAAAACAAATAGCATATTCGGAATCTACGCATTAATATTGATTAGAAATAGCATAAAAATCAATATAAAAATTTGGTTTAAGTTTTTTACACAGTGTTATTGAAAAGTTTGGGTTTTTCCTCCCATGTATTCTTAAAAAATACATAACATGCCATGTACTAGAAAAAAAAAAAAAAAGGGTATTATATACTCAGGAATTTCCTGTGACCCACAAAGTCATCCTTCCGATTCTTATTTTGGCTGTGGCTCAGGATGAATTGGCAACAAGTGTTTTAAGCATTAAACAGCAATGGTGACATGACACCTTTTTTTTTTTCTTTCTTTTAAACCAATTGTCATAATGATTTTCCCACTAAAAAATTCTCATCGAAAGACGTTTCTGGTTCAGCCTCAGTGCTGTGGATAGCTTTAAGTAATTTAATTTCCACATTATAACACTACTAGAACATACCATACGATCTCCCTTGATCTATGACCGCAAAAAGCAACTTTCTTACCACGTTGAAAAACGTCTCTGCCAGATATTTTTTGAGGACATCTGATTAACATACACACGTCGTTCCTGACTCCACCATTCTCTTTATACATCAAGGCCTCTTTAATTGACTACTCAATCAAAAATCTGCATAAACATCCACATCACCCAGCAAACGTATCCCTGTCGGCTCCACATTCTCCCTCCTCACCTTTTTTTTTTTCAGTACACAAAAGTACAGTACCATAATGGTACCTTCCTCCCTCCTCCTCGGTCTTCTTCCCTTGTATCCGCGCTAATTTATACAACTGACATGTTCAGGTAATTATTTTCCCATTTACAAGAACACTGCAATCTTTAAATGTCCAGCTTGTCTTGCTCTTCTTAATCACTCTTTCAACCCTTACTCTCTTTCAGTCTTGACCAACTTTCCCCTACTGTAAATACTATCATCACTGACCCTCTCATGGCTGTGGTTACAAAGCCAGACAATATTAACAGTAATTTGTTATAAGATACTGGAAATATATTTCTCATAAAGCTTCCGTCTTGCATTATAATCAGTTAAATCATGTGTAGTATCTTTAACCTGAGACCTGCTGCCTCCCTATTGTGACCCAATTGTGAGCACCTGCGGTCTTCCTCATATGAATGAGAATTATAAAAAAGCACCACGAAATATCTGGAAGTAACAACATCAAGGTAGGGTAGTGGATGTTGGAGTGGCCCTGGTGAGAGAGGATAGTGTTTGGAAACTCCCTGTACTGTTGTTTGCAGATGATACTGTGTTGTTGAGTGAAGACGAAGGGGAGCTGCAAGGCTTGGTGGATGAGTTTGGGAGAGTGTGTAAGAAACGGAATCTAAAGGTGAATGGAGGGAAGAGTAAAGTGATGGTCTTTGAGAGAGGTGAAGTCAGTGAATGTACAGCGAGGTTGGATGGTGAGGAATTGGAAAATGTGAGTACGTTTAAGTACTTGGGTAGTGTGATGAGTAAGGATGGAGGTTTGGAGGGTGAAGTGCTTGAAAGGGTACAGCAGGGAAGAAAGGTTGCTGGTTCTTTGAAAGCAGTGATAAGAACCAGGGAAGTGAGCATGGAAGTGAAAAAGTTACTACATGACAGTATTGTGATACCAACTCCACCGTATGGAAGTGAAGCTTGGGCGTTGTTGGAAGGACACAAGTCAAGAGTGAGAGCAGTGGAAATGAGTTATTTAAGAGGAGCCTGTGGAGTCACATGGAGAGACAGGCTGACGAATGAGGATATAAAGGAGCGTTGTGATGTGGATATGGATGTGATAGGAAGCGTTATGAGGAACACGCTGAGGTGGTTTGGCCATGTGGAGAGGATGGAGGGTGAGAGACTGACGAAGAGAGTGTATGTGAGTGAGGTGGAGGGGTGAAGAGGGAGGGGGAGGCCGAGGATGAGATGGAGGGATGGGGTGGAGAGGTATATGAGAGAGGGGGATGTGAGTTGGGAGCAGGGCAGTGAAATTGCGGGGGACAGGGCGACGTGGAGGCGATTTGTTTGTGGCCACCCCAAACGGGAGTGAGGCGTCTGGCAATAGATAGATAGATAGAACAACGTCATCGATACTTTATGGGTCCTTTGGGTGACCCCATATCTTCCACATCCACCCCATATCATGTTGCCAGCTGTACAAGAAAACCAGTTACCATGAGCCACAGTTACTCTCTTCATACCCATAATCATCCCCAAAGGGCAGCCATAGTTAAGAGATTAGAATAACAACCATGTACAAAATCATTAGAGTATGGTGGAAAAAAAAAATATGCTGTCAAAAAAAAAAAAAAATTGTCAAGCACGTACGGCAGCATAAAATGTGCATAAAATTATCACGTTAACTCGCAATTCACCCGCCTAACAGGTGGGCTTCCACCCTCCCTCCCTGCCACAGATTTGTCACCAGCACCAGCAAAACAAAGCCTCTCACTATGAGTGATGCATCTCGCTTGTCTTCTCCTCGCCACCCAACCCACTACCATGCCCTCAGAGAATGCTTCAGGAGCTACCATACACTCCATAACTTCTAGACTCTTGACAAACAGACAAGCTGATGGAGAGAATAGACAGTCTGAGTGACTAACAGATAGATGTACCGAATATATATATATATATATATATATATATATATATATATATATATATATATATATATATATATATATATATATATATATATATATATATATATATATATATTATGTGTCCGACTCTGGGCATAGGCTTCACAGCCTGCTATCAAGGCCCAGCAGTCCTCCTACATACCATACACCTCTACATGTCACCACTTCGGCGCTAACACCCACCGTCCATATTGAATACATGCTAGGGCTGTCTCATACAGGACTGGTGTATTGGTATTAGCGGGGATATTTTTACGACATGTCGGCGGGTCTTCTGGTAGATCAGTAAAGCCTGATTGAATGAAATTCAAATCCTTAAACTGTTCCCTGCCCCAGCCGGGATTCGAACCTGGGTCCGTAAGGACTGCAGGCCACCTCTCTCTCTCTCTCTCTCTCTCTCTCTCTATATATATATATATATATATATATATATATATATATATATATATATATATATATATATATATATACAATCATCATCATCATCCGGACCTCCTTTCCCACCCAAGGGCAGGGTGAGGAGTAACAATGTCTAGACAGCTCAAATTTGTCCAGTCCAATGGGCCACGCTTCCATTCGCTCACCATTCAAGCTCCCGGAATCCTGGCTCTATCTGATCCGCCAAAAATATTCACCACGTTCTGTGGCTTCACATAAACGTATCCGGTAGAGTCAATCCGGACGTTGTCACGTTAAAAAGGTGTGCCAAATCCCTGATCATGCACGTCTCCTCACAATATTCATCCAGCCAGCTCGATCTCTTGTCAGGTCCTAGCCTCAGCGACTTCCAAACCTCTCTTTCTCACACACTCATCCATCATATCCCTCCACCTTCTCCTTGGTCTACCTCCCCGCCTCCCTCCTTCAGATTCGCTCAGATATACCTTTTTCACCACTCTATTATTATCCATTCTCTCCACGTGATCATGCCATCTCAGTACACTCTCTTCGATTCTGGTGTCCACAGACTTCGACACTCCGCATCTTTCACGAATCACATTATATCGTATCCTATCCTCTGTACTCCACATACACTGCTCGGCAGTCCCATCTCGACTGCTCTCACTCTTGACTTTTCATTTTCATGCCACAACATAGTCTCACATCCATATGTTAGAGTTGGCAATAACACTCCTGAATGTAAGCCTTGTGCAGCTGCAACACCCAATCAAGGCCTTCATTACACCAGCTACTTTCCTTTCTTGTGTCACTACTTTCCACTTCTTCTGCACATTTCCCTCTCTTTTTTGTAACTATTCTCTGGTATTTGAACACTCTCACCAATTCCAGTCTCTCTCAGTTCACTGTAACATCGCACTGGGAGTCACCTTCTCTCTCAATAACCATCACTTTATTCTTTTCTACATTTACTCTCAGGCGCGAGGCTCACAGACATCAGCTCTAGTCTGCCAAGTCGTTGTCCGGTATTTGCAAGTAGTACTGCATTATCGGCATACAACAAATTTTAGATATTCCATCCATCGCCATTCATTACCAACGCCATCTCCCTCTCCATTACTCGTGTTTTACTTCTCTCATCACCCCATCCATATATGTAATGAACAACCATGGGGACATCACACAACCTTGTCGCACGCCCACACCGATCGTGAACCGTTCACTTAGGTGCCCATTAACCCTTACCATCATAAAAACTCTTGTCGGCACTTAGCAGCTTACCATCTACACCATACATATGCAAAACCATCCACAGTCCTCCTCTGTCTATTTTGCCGTATGTTTTTTTCCAGGTCCATGAATGCCATAAACACCTTATAATCCTGACAAGCCTTCTCCACTATCTGTCTCACTGCAAATAAATGATCCACACATCCTCTGCCACTCCTAAAGCCACCTTGTTCATCACTCACTAGGACTTCTGATATCTCTCTCACTTTCTCTATAATAATTCTTCCATATACCCTCCCTACCACACTCAATAAACATATGCCACGATAATTCTTGCACTCACTTCGCTCACCTTTATTTTTTTACAGGGGTACAATCACAGTCTTTGTTTGCTCTGCTGGCACAGTTTCACTAACCATGCCGTCTTATGGATCTCCAACAAGCACTTCATTCCGCTCTCTCCACTACACTCAATCATCTCTGCATACACCTCATCAACTCCAGCTGCTTTCCCATTTTTCAGCCGCTTCACAGTGCTCTTCACCTGTGCGAGTGTCACGTTTCCTGGCACTGCGTTCCTTCTATGCACACCCTTAAAACCAGTCATGTTTACAGTGGCTCTGATTTCTCTATTCCCATTCATCAGGCTTTCAAAATATTCTTTCCATCTGATCCGTACTTCATCCACA
Source organism: Coenobita brevimanus (assembly GCF_032717465.1). Lineage (NCBI taxonomy): Eukaryota > Metazoa > Arthropoda > Malacostraca > Decapoda > Coenobitidae > Coenobita > Coenobita brevimanus. The sequence goes on from NC_137047.1 coordinate 36,581,581, forward strand.
TGGGTTAATAATCTACCACCTACATCATTCACACCCTCACATTTCTTTCCGCTGTCACTTCTACATTTCGACACCTCTTTCCAGACGCCTTCATCCCGTAAGGGGTGGCCACATACAAATTACCTCCACGTCGCTCTGTTCCCCGCCATTTCACAACCCTGCTCGCAACTCACACTCCCCTCTCTCATACACCTCTCCGCTCTATCCCTCTACCTCATCCTTGGCCTCCCATTCCCTCTACCCACATCCACCTTACTCACATACACTCTCCTCGTCAGTCTCTCGCTCTTCATTCTCCCCATATGGTCAAACCACCTCAATATATTTTTCCTAACTCTTTCTATCACATCCGCACCCACAGCACAATGCACCTTCACTTCCTCATTTGTCAGTCTGTCTCTCCATGTGAATATACTCCTCTCAAATAACTCATTTCCATTGCTCTCACTCTTGATTTGTGTCCCTTCAACCAGGTCCGAGCTTCACTTCCATACGTTAGAGTTGGTATCACAATACTGTTATGCAGCGACTATTTTACTTCCATACGCACTTCCCTGGTTCTTATCACTACTTTCAAATAACCAGCAACATTTCTTCCTTGCTGCACCCTTTAAAGCACTTCACCCTCTAAACTCCCATCATTACTCATCTCACTTCCCAAGTAAATTAATGCTCTCTCATTTTCCATTTCCTCCTCATATATATATATATATATATATATATATATATATATATATATATATATATATATATATATATATATATATATATATATATATCCCCCTACTTAGCTAGGAAATAGCAAATTAGGATCATTTATTGGTGTAGCAATGTAATAAGCATAGTTTTCATAGCAAGTAAGCAAAAAGAGTTCATTTAGGCAATTAGGTAACTAATTATAAGTTGTTCATATAATGAAATAGGTAGCTATTTTTTTTTTCTCCCAGGTAAAGACCACACCAAAAAAAAAAAAAAGTAGTAAAAAGATGTGAGAATATTAAATAATATGAATGAAGAACAAGAACACATAAGTTAGGTATTGTAGGTTTTGTAGGGGGAAATATTTCTGTCATCAGTGTCGGAGTCGCCGACCCTGTATCCCACCCTAGCCTGACAACAATGTGTGAGGATTGCTATATGTAGGTAGATAGGTAAATATGTTTACCGAATCATGTACAATGTAACAGAAAGTAACGGTACGTAATAGAAACTAGGTAGAAGGAAAAATTATTACTGAAGTGGCAGTATAAGAATCTCCATGCCCTCTTCACCCGAATGGGTAATAGATGTAGGCGTATTTCGGGTAGGCTGGTGAATAGTGTGATTAGCATACCATGGAAAAAACTGTAGACTCTTACATCCTGTATTTCACATGTTTTTGAGTCTCTTCTTAACAGAAAAATTTTAAAGCATCCTTCCTATCGCAACCTTCTTTCTGATTGTCAGTATGGGTTCCACCAGGTACGCTTCACTAGTGATCTTCTCACCTACCTTTCAGACTCCTGGTCATCCTCCTTTCGTGACTTTGGCGAAAGCTTTGCCATTGCACTTGACATGTCAAAGGCTTTCGATCGAATCTGACTATCCTCTTACGGTTTCTATCCTTCTATCTGTGCCTTCATCTCCAGCTTCCTTTCTGGTCGTTCTACAGCTGCTGTTGTAGACGGCCATTGGTCTTCTCCTAGATCTATCAACAGTGGTGTTCCTCAGGGCTCTCTCCTATTACCAACTCTGTTCCTTTTATTCATCAGTGACCTTCTAAGCTGTACATCTAACCCTATCCACTCATATGCTGATGACTCCACCCTTCACCTTTCCATTTGCCTCCCCCAGCGTCCATCTCAGTACTTGCTTCAACAAACAAGGAATGAGACTGTGGCACACCTAATGTCTGACTTGACTCATATCTCTGATCGGGGTAATAATAAGCTTGTTTTTTATGCATCAAAAACTCATTTCTCAAATCTATCAACGAAACAAAATCTTCCACAGGAGTACCCTCTAATTTACAACAATATCCAGCTCAATCCTGCATCAACTTTAAACATACGTGAGGTTTCATTCTCTCATGATTTTTCTCGGAAAGAACATATTACCTGTGTTGTAAGAATCTGCTTCCAAGAGATTAGATGTGGTAATAAGCCGAGTCAGTACCTTCTTTATCCTTGCACAGTTGTTGACTATATACGCGAGTTTTATTCGTCCCTGTGTATTGCACACAGCTCTTCTCAACAAGGTGAAGTAAAAGGCTTTTTATCTCAGTAACTCTCCTCCTCTTACTGGCTCTCTTCAACCTCTGTCTCTTCGCTGCATTGTTGCAAAAGTTAACCGCTACTCCCAGTCATTCATGCATGCAACAATTCAACTCTGTAACTGTTTCCCTCTATCTGTTTTTCCTGCTACCTATGATCTCCAGTCTTTCAAATGCAGTGTGTCCAGGCATCTCGAAATTAATGGATCTTGAATTTGGTTCTCTGTCATCTTGTCTTCGTTTTTTTCTTGAAGGGAGCAATTTCAGGCCCCTGGCCTTTGGTTCCTTCTCCTTTGCATAAAATAAAGGTGATTATTATAGTTCATACTCAGTAGGAAGATTTAAGAAAATATGAAGGAGGTGGCAGGCCCCATCTCACCCACCCTCTGTTCTTGACCAATTACTGCCTTTCTCCTTTCCTCTACAGTATTTTCTCACCCTTCATGTTTGAGTTAGGTGGGTGAATAATGTGGTTAGCAGACTAAGGAAAGACAGTAGACAGTTACATCCTAAGGTAATGACAAGATAGACTTAGAAAAGAAGAGGAAAAAAATATAAAGATGGTGACAGTTGCCATTCCGACCCACACCCTCTGTCCTTGAATCTTCTTTCTCCTTCGTGTCTCCACACTGTTTCCTTCCTTCCTTCCTTTTCTTCCTCTTTTGTCACCCTGTCTGGTGATGCGGCTGGACTGTAACGTGCGCAGATGAGAGGTTTGGAAGCATAGGAGAGGCGGTGAGGATGTGGGGTTGGCAGGTGTAAGCAAGAGATGGAGGTGAAGGGGAGGCGAGGTGGGTGCGAGGCGGTAAGCGTAATGTGGTGGTGGTGTGGTGATGTTGCGTCGTGGCCTTGACTGCCGTTGACCGGTAAAGTGTAAAGAGAAAGGACAGTAGTGCTGTCAAATGGAAAATTACTGTTAATCAAAAATCTTAGGGATTAGTAGGTATATTTGAGGTAGGTTGATTAATAATGTGGTTACCAAACAATGAAGAAGCACTAGACACTTACATCATGTAATACTGATAACTTACTTAGTAAAGACGATAAAAAAGAAACACTATGAAGGAAGTGACAGTGTCATCCCAACCTGTACTTTCCATCCTTGACCCAGTTTCAAAGGCTTTCGATCGAATCTGGGATATATCTATAGTTTCCTAACTATCCTCTTACGGTTTCTATCCTTCTATCTGTGCCTTCATCTCTAGCTTCCTTTCTGGTCGTTCTACAGCTGCTGTTGTAGACGGCCATTGGTCTTCTCCTAGATCTATCAACAGTGGTGTTCCTCAGGCTCTCTCCTATCACCAACTCAGTTCCTTTTATTCATCAATGACCTTCAAAGCTGTACATCTAACCCTATCCACTCATACGCTGATGACTCCACCCTTCACCTTTCCATTTGCCTCCCTCAGCGTCCATCTCAGTATTTGCTTCAACAAACAAGGAATGAGACTGTGGCACACCTAATGTCTGACTTGACTCATATCTCTGACTGGGGTAATAATAAGCTTGTTTTTCATGCATCAAAAACTAATTTCTCAAACCTATCAACGAAACAAAATCGTCCACAGGAGTACCCTCTAATTTACAACAATATCCAGCTCAATCCTGCATCATCCTTCCTTATCCTCCCAGGCTACCTTCCTTATCAGCGTGACTTTGTTGGTGTTTTCGACGAGCGGTGTGAGGCAGAGGAAATAGTAAACTGGAACAGCGAGTGGCCGTTGGGAAGGGTAGGTGGGAAAAGTGATGGAATGAGAGGAGGTGGTTCCAAGGTTGTGGTAATGCTGCGGTGTGATGTGGCCGAGACAAGAGGTGCGAAGTAGAGGAATAGAGAGGGGACAGAAGAGTTGTCATATGGATCGTTATCATTCTGCACGAACCATAGTGCTTAGTTCACTACACACTATGGCAAATTTTTGGCCCCCTTGCCCTGTCCTCAACTCTCCCTTCTTCCACGGCTTAAAGTACATTCATCTCCATAGTTTAGTAAAAAACATGCATTCCCAAACATTTTTTTTAAATGTTGTAATTACACACACACACACACACACACACACACACACACACACACACATTAAACATGAAGATTGGGGACCACATCCTCAACCCAGCCATTATCTTGGCATCCATGCTGAGTCGCTGACGTTGATTTTATTACCTCAGCTACGTAAATAATTGTTTTCATAAAGCTAACAAAGAATTAGGATGTCACTGTAATGATTATGTCCAATTAAGGTGCTGTAGTTATGTAAAAAATAAAGTATTAAATGGGCAAACACACCTTATCGTTATAACTGGGGACCACGTCCTCAACCCAATGTGTCGCTCAACTTCTGAGGTGAATTAAGCTTTCATTTTTATAGCTAGGTAAATAATGCTGATACCATATTAAGGACAATAAGTTATCTTGCCGTCAGTACGATTACATCCAACGGAAGTGTTGTATTAGGTGAAAGTAATTACAAAAAAAAAAAAAAAATGAATTCACGTCCTCCAAGTCGTCCCATTCCCAAACTTCACCCCATCATGGGGGGTGAGTTGTTGGTTTTCCGCAGTAACTCCAATTTCCGAACGCAGTTTCTCCGAAACTATATATATATATATATATATATATATATATATATATATATATATATATATATATATATATATATATATATATATATATATATATATTGTTACATAGCCTATGATTTCATCATCCTTTGTGTAATTCTAACGTACAGTATGCTGCATGTTTGATCACGAGCGTCTTCTACCTCACTTCCCCCGTCCTCCCTTATAGTAGAGTAAGTCGTTCTTTCTGTTGTTCAGAGCAGGATTGACAACTCTTTGTCCCCTCTGGCTTCATTTGCGCATCCTTCTTACAAGTTGTATCAAGCTCTGCCGGCCCTTATATAATGAGTTCAGTCTCTGCACTATTGCCACTTAGATCTACTCCTCATTTTGCTCACATCTCTGTCCTCCCCTGTACAGTTGTTGTTATTGTGAGTGCTCAGGAAGTCTCCAACCATCTAGGAGCTGTGTAATTTGAGCATAAGTGTTGTTGCATTTTTTCTTGTACTATGTAGCATAAGGTGTTAATTCTTAGGCCTAGTAAGGTTTTTGTGATTAATGTAAGGTTATGTCAGCCAATTGTTAATAATAGTTTGTATCTGTAATAATTTATCTTGCATTAACTGAGCATTATCCAGTGTATTGTCATTTTATCAGGGCTGACTTAGATAAATTTGCACTTGCTAATTTCGTGTTAATAGAGGCTATTGCAGTTAACCATATATTTAACCTGTTTTTGCCATTACATTACCCTTATGAGTCCTGAATGTTTAGTTGTTAGTTTGAGCATTAAACTTTAACTTGTAATTTTACCTAACTCTTTTGTTTTAAACCTGGAACTTTCCGGAACAGTAGTGATTTTGGTGTTCTCACTTGAAGTGTTCATTATCTATCTCGGTCCGGTAACATAAATTTGGCGACCTCTTATCAGGATATTCAGGATATTATCATAAGGATATTGCTTGATATTTTGTGACTGTGATTTATTCATGATGTCTACTATTACTACGCTTGATGAAGCCAAAGATTTTTTGTCAAATGTGCAAACAGTGTGTGATGTAGAAAACAGAACAAAGAATGAACTTAAGCTTGTTGCTCAACAATTGGGAATTGCTGTTCGCTCTCATCATTCTAAAGATCAAATTGTTGACATGATTAATGAAAGCTTGTTCAATGTAACTCCTCCAGATGAGCAAACGCAGATTGAAATAGCTAAGTTACAGCTAGCCCTGCAGGAGGCTTGTGCTAAGGAGGCTGAATTTCAGGCAAAAGCTAAGGAGGCTGAGTTTCAGGCAAAAGCTAAGGAGGCTGAGGCACAAGTTGAAATTGCTAGGATTCAGGCAGACCATGAGTATCGCATGAAACAAGGTGGAACTGGATCATCTAGCTCTGATGATTTTGATGTGGCTAAAAATGTTAAACTTGTCCCTCCTTTTAATGAATCTGATTTAACAAAGTATTTTCAGTTGTTTGAGAGGGTAGCTACAGGTTTTAATTGGCCCAAAGAGTATTGGCCAGTACTCCTTCAAACTGTTCTCACCGGTAAAGCTCAAGTAACTTATGCATCTTTGCCTCAGGATCAATCTGATAATTATGATGTAGTTAAGAGCTTGATTCTTAAGGCCTATGAGCTTGTTCCTGAAGACTATAGAGTAAAATTTAGGACAACTTATAAGCAAGATAAGCAATCCCATGTTGAGTATGCAAAAATCAAAGAAGATCTGTTAGAGCAGTGGTTAAATTCTAAGAATGTGGATTCTGATTTTGACAAATTTAAGCAGATGATTTTGCTGGAGGACTTCAAAAGGTGTATTAATAAGGATGTAAGCCTATATCTTGATGAGAAAAGAATAGATAATTTGTCTGATGCTGCAGTTTTAGCTGATGAATATGTTCTCACTCACAAGAGATATTCTAAAGAAAAAGGGAAAGCTGAGAGTAAGTACGTTGCCTCTACTCAGAGTACAGGTAACAGGAAAGAGAATAAAGATGATGTTTCTCAGGAAGTAAATACCAGCTTCACCTCTAGATTTCAGAAAAGTAAATGTACTTATTGTAGTAAGCTTGGTCATACTACGGAGAAATGTTTCAGGAGACAGCGTGATGTGAACAAAAAGGAGTCTTTAAAAGTTCAGTCAATTGGTCTAGTGTCCACCCTTGAGAGTTCCCAGAATTCTTTAACTGAGTTAACTGAACCTGCTTTGAGGGGTAAATTGAATTCTCATGATGGAGCTCCTCTTTTGAGCAGTGACGTGGGTGACACTCTCAAGAGTTCATATGCTAATTTCCTGTCTGATGGTTTTGTCAGTCCTCTGGACAGTAATGACAGGAAATCAGTTAAAATATATCGTGATACAGGTGCTTGCCAATCCCTTATGCTGACCAGTGTTCTAGGCTCTAATGTTAATTCCTCTGATGAAACTGTAATCTTACAAGGTGTAGGGAATAATTACTTCTCTGTCCCTCTGTGCAGAGTGAATTTAGAGTCTGGTTTTGTTAATGGTTCCGTTATGGTTGGGTTGGTTGAGACACTCCCAATGTCAGGTGTAACTTTCTTACTTGGAAATGATATTGGTGGAAGTCAAGTGTGTCCAGCTCCTCAGTTGTCTAGTGAGCCAGTGGCTGCGGCCCAGGATTGTGATGTCCCTGATGTGTTCTCTGCATGTGCTGTCACTAGGGCTAAGTCTAAAGTTACTGGTGACTTAGAGGATGATGATGATGATGATGTTATCCTAGCTGACACTTTTCTCGCTAATTTGGACCACTCACCAGATGAGGCAGTACCCCGTAGTGTTGATAATTTGTCTCTTCAAGAGTTGGTTGAGTTGCAGGTTGCTGACCCTGAGTTGAAAGGTCTAGCTAACTCTGCTTGCAGTGAGGAAGAGTCAGCTGGTGCTTCTACTTGTTATTATATAAAGCCAGGAGTACTTATGAGGAAGTGAAGACCCCCAACAGCATCAGATGACCGTGAATGGGAGGTTGTACATCAAGTTGTCATCCCTCGTGTTTTTAGGCAGGATATCATTAGAGTGGCTCATGATTCCAGTTTGGCAGGACAGCTTGGAGTGAGGAAGACTGTGGCACGCATTTTGAAACACTTCTACTGGCCAGGTATCTTCAGGGATGTTTCCTGGTATTGTAAGTCTTGTCACACCTGTCAAGTTGTGGGGAAGTGTAATCAGACCGAAATGGTTGCACCTGTAGTTCCCATTCCTCCTTTTGAGGCGCCATTCACCCGTGTGTTGGTGGATATTGTGGGCCCTCTTCCTAAGACTTCTTCAGGATTTTCTTATGTGTTGACCCTGATTGATATGGCTACTCGTTATCCTGAAGCCATTCCACTTAGAAATATCTCAGCAAAGAACGTGGTTAAGGAAATGCTAGGGTTCTTCACAAAGTTTGGTCTGCCCAAGGAGGTACAGTCCGACTGGGGAAGTAATTTCATGTCAAATGTTTTCAAGCAGTCTCTGAAAGAGTTGGGCATCACCCAGATCACGTCTTCAGCTTACCATCCCCAGACTCAAGGAGCGTTGGAGAGATATCATCAAACACTCAAATCGATGCTCAAGAAATACTGTTTGGAACATCAGAAAGACTGGGATAAAGGTCTTCCATTCGTTGTATTTGCCGCAAGAGAATCTCCAAATGAATCACTGGGCTTCTCACCCTTTGAACTACTGTTTGGCCATGAAGTAAGAGGACCCCTTAAGTTACTCAAGGAATGCTGGCTGTCGGAGGAAGATGACGTCAACCTGCTGGAGTATGTGATGAAGTTCAAAGAACGGCTGTCCACTGCTTTACAGCTGGCGAGAGAGAATTTAGGAGATGCTCAGGAGAAGATGAAGACTTGGTATGATAAGAAGTCCAGGGTACGCCACTTTCAGCCAGGAGATCAGGTTTTGATTCTGCTACTGGTGCATGGGCAACCTCTTCAAGCCAAGTTTAGTGGTCCTTATTTCGTGGAGAAGAAACTCAGTGATGTCAACTATGTCATCGCCACACCAGATCGTAGAAAGAACAAGCAACTTTGTCACATCAACATGCTAAAGTTATATCACAGGCGGGACGAAAATAACCCAGTCTGCACTGTAGCTGTTCCACCCGAATCTGCAAGTGAAGCTCTCCCATGGAGTATGAGCCTGAGTGATAGTTTGGGGAAGAATCCTGATATCATGAATGATCTCCAGACTATTTTTTTTTTTTTTCTAATAATCATGGCGGCGCAACTGCCAGGGTCATATGCCGCCGTATAGCAAAGAAGTAAAAAGCAGAAAACAAAAAACAGAGGATAAGCCACACAATAAAAAAGGAGAAATTCTAAATATCCTTAAGAAGTCCTGCCTCCTTCACAAAGGAGAGGGTTGCCCCTCCCAAGACACAGGCATCCTCCCCAAGCACGGAGGAAAGATGATACACACCACCATCCGTTTGGTGGTCAGAGAGGAACCGACGCCGCAAATCTTCAAGACTAGGACACTCCACCAACAGGTGCCGAACAGTCAAGGGAACCAGACAGTCATCACAGAATGGAGGAGGAGCCCTCTCCATTAAAAAACCGTGAGAGAAACGGGTGTGACCAATGCGGAGGCGGCACAAAGCAGTCTCCCATTGACGAGGGAAGCCCTGGTAACTGAATGAGCCCACCTTCTGGCAAATCGAGCGCAACTTATTGGCACCCACAGCATCCCAATGCTCCTGCCAACAGCACCAAACCCTGAAGGCAATAAAGGAGCGCATATCTGCAGCAGGCAGACGATACAAAGGGGACTGTGCAAGAGGGGGATGAGCCGCTGCCGCCTTGGCCAGCTGATCAGCTCGTTCATTCCCTGCCACTCCTACATTAGCTGGAACCCAACAGAACTCTACACGACGTCCACGACGCCCTAAAAGGAAAAGCCACTCTAAAATGAATAAAACCAAAGGATGAGAGGGATTAAAAGACTCCATTGCAAAAAGAGCACTTCGTGAGTCACTAAAAACAGTAAAAGCAGTGTGGGGGAGAGTGAAGAGAATCTGAAGGGCAAATAAAATAGCAGTCAGCTCAGCCGTAAAAACAGAAGCAGTCATAGGAAGGCTCCCACCTTGACAGAAGGTGGGAAACACCACACCAAAGCCCACACCCGCATCAGACTTAGATCCATCAGTATAAACTGGTATGGAGTCCCCATGAGAAGAGGCATGTTCTAAAAACAGAGAAAATAAAACCTGAGAAGGAAGGGAGGCCTTACTGGATGAGAAGAAATGACAAAATGTCACCCTGGGGAGAAGCCAGTAGCCCACCCTCGGAACACGGTGGGGAGTGATCGGCACAGAAGGAACAGAGAAGCTAGACATAATTGACTGCACCCTGAAACCAAAGGGCTTTGGAAAGGATGGCCGAGTGGCAAAAATAGGTGACCGAGAATCTTGAGAGACCTTGACAAAGGGCACAGAGTCTGGGAGACGAGATAAGCGATACTAACATCTCATCAAAAGGGAAGAGCGGAGCAAGTCTAAAGGAAGGACACCAGCATCAGCCAACAAACTCGAAATCGGGGAAGATCGGAATGCCCCAGTGGCGAGACGAACACCAGCATGATGTATGGAATCTAAAATACGAAGCCGGGCTTCTGAGGCAGAGGAATAAACTTCACATCCATAATGAAATTTAGATAAAATCAGAGACTGATGCAAGAGGAGGAGGGTCTTGCAATCAGCTCCCCAGTATGTGTGCACTAAAACTTTCAAGAGACCCAGTGCTCTGAGACACTCAGCTTTTACGTACCTCAAGTGAGGGACCCAAGTCAACCGGCTGTCAAAAATCAGCCCTAAAAACCGGGTTTCCTTTAAACACGAAATACGACGCCCATCTAAAAAAAGGTTTGGGTCAGGGTGGACTCCATGAACGCGGCAAAAATGCATGGCAACGGTCTTCTTGAAGGAAAATCGAAAACCTCGTTCATCAGCCCATCTAGAGACACGGTTGAGAGCCATCTGCATCCTCCTTTCTGCCATTGACATCCGTGAGGCAGTGACAGAGATTGATAAATCGTCAACATAGAGAGAGCCACGAACACCATCAGGGAGCACAGAAATAACGCTGTTAATTGCCACTGCGAAAAGGGTAACGCTTAGTATGCTTCCTTGTGGCACACCATCCTCAAGGGGACGTGCAGTAGACAGCTCACTCCCGACTCGGACCCGAATAAAACGATTAGATAAAAACTCCCGGATAAAAGTGGGGAGTTGCCCACGGAGACCAAACTCATAAAGAGATTGCAATATACCATGACGCCAGGAAGTGTCGTACGCCTTCTCCAAATCAAAGAACACTGTGATATGATGCTGGTTAGTTGCAAAAGCCTGGCAGATGGAAGATTCTAAAGAAAGGAGAGCATCTGTGGTCGACCGCATCTTCCGAAACCCACACTGGACTGGAGACAAGTAACCACCCTTCTCTAAGTACCACACGAGCCGACTATTCACCATCTTTTCGAGGACCTTACAAAGGCAAGATGTCAGCGAGATAGGGCGATAATTAGTGGCCTGCAAGTGATCCTTACCCGGCTTAGGGATGGGGAAAACCACAGCAACACCCCATGAGGTCGGAAACCCACCATTGCACCAAATTCTGTTATACAGTGACAACAGAAAATGAAGGGCTGCATCAGGCAAGTGGTGTAAGAAGGCATATGGGACATCATCCAAGCCTGGAGACGAGTCGCGACACTGCGACAATGCCGTCTGAAGTTCAGAAGTAGAAAAAGCAACATTATACGACTCCTCCGCAGTAGATGGAAAACTAATGCCCAAAGATTCCAGGTGCCGTCTGCGGCGTGCCGATGGGGATGAGGTATCCTTCCTAGAGACATTAGCAAAATGAGCTGCAAATATCTCGGCAACAGATGAAGAATGAGCCACCACCACACCTGCATGAGATAAAACAGGAGGAGAGGGAACGGGAAATTTCCCTGAAATCTTCCTCACCCGTTTCCACACTTTTGTGAGAGGAGTCTGTGAAGAAATTGAAGAAACAAATGATGCCCAAGACTTCCTCCTAACCTCCTTCATAACCCGCTGGGCATGAGCTTGGGCCCTCCTATATGCCGCTAAGTAACCAGGGTCACCTCGGTGACGACGAAGTCGGGAGAAAGCAACAAGTTTAGCTCGAACAGCAGAAGCACACTCATCAGTCCACCAGGGAACTGGACGGCAAGGAAAGTGACCAGCTGTTCTCGGAATACTCTGCAGTGCCGCCGAGTGTAGTAAGTCTGTGAAATACTCAACAGCGGCATCAGTGCTGACAAAATCCTCCACACATCGGTTCGGGGAACACAGCTCCTCAAAAACCGGCCAGACCGCCCTATCCAAGTGCCAGCGGGGAAGACGACGCCGAGGCTCACTCTGTGTTGATCTTAATAAAATAGGGAAGTGGTCACTGCCATGTAAGTCCGGTAACACAGCCCATGTAAAATTCAGGGCTACCCCTGCAGAGCACAGAGACAAATCAATAGAAGTAAAAATACCCGTTTGACTATGGAAGTAAGTAACTTCACCAGAATTTAAAATATACAGGTCCACATCCTCCACAATGGAGGCTAACATAGTACCTCTAGCATCAGCTGTGGAGCCACCCCACAGGGGATGATGACTGTTCATGTCAGCCAGCAAGAAATAGGGTGAGGGAAGTGCACGAATAAGATTTTCAAGATCAACCCTCTCAATAGTGGCACTAGGAGGGAGGTACAAAGAGCACACAGTATAACAACGGGGAAGAAAAATCTGGAGAGCAACAGCCTGCAGTGGAGTGTTAAGACTCACAGCAGTGAAAGGTATGTCACTGCGTACTAGAATAGCCACACCCCCACCATGACCCTGTCCAGGAAGAGGATCTGAATAAAAAACCTGGTAACCAGGTGGACTGGGAGGCGCAGCATCACCAACCATTGTCTCTTGTAGGCAAACACACACAGGTGAATACTCAGCCAGAAGCCAACGGAGTTCCTCCCAGTTGGCTCGTAAACCACGGCAGTTCCATTGAATAATATTAGCCATTAAAACTATTGAAATAAAAAGGGGCAGGGGAGAGGGACAAACAGAAAACCATAAAAAAATACTAAAAATTTAAAAATGGAGGAACTATGTACACAAAAGAAAGGGTCACTTAGTGGAAACCACTGAGCGACCCTGGGAGACAATCTTCTTGGGAATGCGGATACGCCCACTAAAGGGCTTGCCACGGGCAGCAGCATGGCTAGAACGAGGGCCTGGGGTCTGCGAAGTGTTGGGAGACTTCACAGACACCCGTCGCTGCCCAGCAGGAGAGGAAGAGCTACTCCGAACCCTGCCCGGGGCCCCCAGTGAACCAAGAGGTCGAGCATGAGGCATTGGGGTCCTGGCCTCCAAACGTGGAGGGGGCAGGACAGGATCCTCAGAGGTAACCAGAGGAGGAACATCCGATACCCCGGAGGAAGAGGTGCCAGACTGACCTGACACCCCAGAAGCCCCCGAAGACCCAGAAGCAGGGTCTGAGGGCTGTTGCACAGATGGACTAACTACAGAGGATGTGGACTCCACGACCGACACCTTGCTTGGAGGATCTTCAAGACTCAAAGACTCTGAGGAACCATGATGACTTTTAGCAAATGAAGAATGTGCACCATGACTACCAGGGGATATCATAGATGTAGAGGTCGAGTCTTGAACTGTAGCGGCAACCGTCTCAAGTGCGGGAGATTGTTGCACTGGCATGGGATCAACAGATGAAGGCATAGGAGCTGACACAACAGGAGGAACTCGAGTCTGCTGCTGGACAGGACGATGAGGACGGCTATGACCGGACAAAACTGACGCATAAGACACTCCATTACGGAAAACAGATGACATGGCTCTACTCCTGGCCTCAGGAAAGCTTATTTTATCACGATTACGGATGAGGAGGATCTCCTTCTCCAAGCAAAACTGGGCACAGTCTTTAGATGAAGCAGGATGTGCCTCGCCACAGTGCAAACAACAAACAGGTCCAGGACAGTCTTGTCCTGCATGAGTGGATTCTCCACAACTGACACACACCACTGGGAGGCCCTGTTGCAAACGACGACAGACTCGCCCAACATGCCCGTACATCTGACAGTGGTAGCAGCGTAGTGGGTTTGGTACAAAGGGTTTGACCCTAAGGGACAACCAAGCCACCTTGATGGATGAAGGGAGAACAGTACAGTTGAACGTCAGCAACAAGGATGGAGTTGGGGTAAGTACACCATCAACCTTCTTCCGAAACCTCTCCACTTTGACAACCCTGTGGACCTGGAGTTCTTCAAGTAGCTTCTCTTCACTGTAGCGAAGTAAGTCTTTGGAGAAAACAACACCTCGACACTGATTGAAAAAAGCATGAGGGACACAAGAAAACAGCGCATCCGGGTCCTTACACTGGGCAGCCAGCCGGGAACCCTCTTCAGGGGATGTAACCTCCACTAGTAGGCTACCATCCCCCTGAGGTGAAATCTTCGGCTCCCTCCCACAGATTGACATAATGCGCCGATGAACAGTAAAAATATCCAAATTCCCAATAGGTTGACCATCCAAAGTACGAATGGTGTAGTACCTTGCAAAATCAACCCTCTCAGAGACACCCGGCAGGACCTCACGGGCATGTCCACTATATGTTGTTGTCTGTGTCTGGCTCTTCTTTGTAGTGGCCGCTGACCATAAACCACTGGAACCAGGTAGGTATGGTTCCGGGGCGGCAATATGGGCATCACCAGCCAGAGGCACAGGAGGCGCACAGGAGGGAGATTGTAAAGGATGGTCAGGGACAGAACCAGGGTCGTCAGCTGATGAAATTTTATTCGAGGCCATATTAGAAAAAAACTACCTTCATTCCCCCACCCCTCCACCCACCATGGAGCCCAACAAGGGGAGGCCATATGCCAGGGAAAGCACCACTGGCGACCCCAGAGGTAGTGGGAAAGTATACGCAGGTAACCACCAAGGGACCCTGACAAGGGTGACTCCAGGACGATAGGAGCCACCAGGTCCCCCAGTGCCCGCTTGACCCTAAAGCCACTAGGTGACTAGCCTGGATGGCTAGCCAGTGACCAGCCGATTGACCTGGTCGGGCCCAACCAGGCCACCCATCTAGCCAGAATAAGGGACCAAAGAGGTGTATTGCTAGCTGCAGGGCGCACCATGCAGCATCACTCAACCTCCAGGACTCCCGTCTCCCAGCATTACGGGACGCCACGCACGGCAAACACGTGGGGAGGCAATAGTCCCACCCTAGATGGCAAATGGGCAGGGACTGACATCACCAGTAGGCCTCCTCTACCAGTGATGTAGGGGGTGCTTGGTCCACGACACAGACAAATGCCAAACCCTACAGAGGTAGGCATGCCTTCAAAGTAGGTGGCACTGCCAGCCACGCTTCAAGCCCCGCCACCACGTCAAGGTGACCCCCCTCAGCGGGGTGATCTCCAGACTAAGCTTTCTCATCTACCTTCCGAGGAAAGGCAGGAGTTTTCGGCATTACTGCAGGAGTACCCGCAAGTGTTCCGTGCCACTCCAGGAAGAACTACTGTGTTGATGCATGATGTCGATGTTGGAGACGCAAAGCCAATTAAACTGCCTCCTTACCGTGTGAACCCAGTGAAAGTTCCTCTCATCCAGAAGGAGCTTGGCTACCTGTTGGACCACAAGATGATTGAGCCCTGTCAGAGCGAGTGGAGTTCTCCTGTCACTCTAGTCCCTAAGCCAGGTGGGTCACAGTGGCTTTGCATTGACTACAGACGTGTTAATCAGATAACCAAAACAGACACTTACCCTCTCCCTCGCGTGGAAGATTGCATAGACAAGATCGGAAAGGCTAGGTATATAAGTAAGTTTGATTTGTTAAAGGGATACTGGCAAGTACCTATGACTGAACGTGCTAGGGAGATCTCATGTTTTGTAACACTAGGAAAGACTTTTGCATGTTCTGTAATGCCATATGGTATGAAGAATGCACCAGCCACATTTCAGAAGCTCATGAATGTTGTAACAGAGGGTTTGGCAGGGTGTGTTGTTTATATTGATGATGTATTAATCTTCAGTGACAACTGGAAAGATCACCTATGCCATGTCAGTAAATTTCTTGAGCGTTTTGTTCAGGCTAATCTTGTAGCTAATTTATCAAAGTGTGAGTTTGGTCAAGCTAAAGTTCAGTACCTTGGGTACGTAATTGGTGATGGACATGTTGCACCACCAGCAGCTAAGGTTCAGGTTATAAGTGATCTTCCCAGACCTAAAAGTAGGAAAGAGCTACAAAGATTTTTGGGAATGGTAGGTTATTACAGGAGATTTGTTCTTAACTTTTCAATTCTTGTATCACCACTTACAGACCTACTGAAAAAGGGAGTTAAATTTGTCTGGACCGATGACTGTGAATCCTCTTTCAGCAAACTTAACCCGCCCCGTCCCGACGACGTATGGGTACGTTGCAACGATTTGCATTTGCCAGTCCCGGCGACGTACCAGTACGTCGTGCAATTGCAACGTCGCTAATTTGCACAATTTTCAATTTTCGCACGTGATTTTTCGTATGTATACACGGGACACCTTCCTCTATTCCTGTACAAGATACCAAGCAGGGACAATGCCTTACACTGCATAACCTCCCCCCTCCCCCCCTCACAACATTGTCTTGGCAAAGGACCTGTTACCAGTGACCTGGCTAGTAAAGTTATTCAGGGCCAGAGTGATTCCCCAATCGATGACAATGTGGAGGACAATGTTTACATAGCATTAGAAGAAGAAACAGCCAGAAATAATGATCAGGTAGTGTGGCAAAAATAGGTCAAGTATGGTGTTTAGTTAGTGAGTGAAACAATGCTTATAATGCCTTTATTACTGCTTGAAAACCAATATACTGTCATACTACATATACATTCGTACCAAGTAAATAAATAAATACCGTTTATGAGTGGATAAAATAGTTACCCTCCCATAGAACTCGTTTTCTTTGGTGCCAGCATGTTAGAAAACCCACTCAGGTAAGGAGGAACTCCTACCTGGATTAGGCACTTTAAACCTCAGGTGAGCGATTTCTCTATGAATTTTCGATGTTTCTCACCAAAAGCGAAGGTTTTAGCCAAAAAAAAAAAAATCGAAAATACCTCGGGACTGGGGGATGTCGGAGGTGCGGAAAACCTCGGGATGTGACGGGTTAAAGCTACCCTATTAAGTCAGCCAGTGCTCGCTACTCCAAATTTTGCTAAGCCTTTTAAGATGGCTGTTGACGCAAGTGATACAGGAGCTGGGGCTGTTTTGCTGCAAGAGGATGATCAGGGTATTGAACACCCTGTATCTTATTACAGTAAGAAGTTCACTCCACCTCAAAAGAACTACTCAACTATTGAGAAAGAGCTTTTGGCCTTGATTTTGGGTTTACAGCATTTTTCATTTTATTTGTGTTCAGGTTTTGACCCCATAGTCATTTATACCGATCATAACCCACTGAAATTCCTTAGTAAGTTTAAAGATAAAAATCAGAGATTGACAAGATGGAGTCTACTTCTTCAGGAGTATTCATTAGACATACAACATATCAAGGGGAAAGAAAATGTTATTGCAGATTGCTTATCTAGACTTTAGACAGATTGTTTTAGAGTAATAAGAAATTTCCTTTGTAAATTTCTTTTTTCTTTGTGGGGAGGTGTTACATAGCCTATGATTTCATCATCCTTTGTGTAATTCTAACGTACAGTATGCTGCATGTTTGATCTCGAGCGTGTTCTACCTCACTCCCCCCGTCCTCCCTTATAGTAGAGTAAGTCGTTCTTTCTGTTGTTCAGAGCAGGATTGACAACTCTTTGTCCCCTCTGGCTTCATTTGCGCGTCCTTCTTACAAGTTGTATCAAGCTCTGCCGGCCCCTATATAATGAGCTCAGTCTCTGCACTATTGCCACTTAGATCTACTCCTCATTTTGCTCACATCTCTGTCCTCCCCTGTACAGTTGTTGTTATTGTGAGTGCTCAGGAAGTCTCCAACCATCTAGCAGCTGTGTAATTTGAGTATAAGTGTTGTTGCATTTTTTCTTGTACTATGTAGCATAAGGTGTTAATTCTTAGGCCTAGTAAGGTTTTTGTGATTAATGTAAGGTTATGTCAGCCAATTGTTAATAATAGTTCGTTCGTTGTTCGTTCGTTGAAAGATTCCCTGCACATATAGTGCAGGCCGGGCCATACATTAGCCCGGTCAGTGGTGTATGGGCTGATTAAAAAACAGTAAGTGGGGAGGACAGGACCTGGGGAATGCCCAGCACACACGTCCTGTCTCCTGACTGGCTTTGTGGTGTGTGACGTAATAATAGTTTGTATCTGTAATAATTTATCTTGCATTATCTGAGCATTATCCAGTGTATTGTCATTTTATCAGGGCTGACTTAGATAAATTTGCACTTGCTAATTTCGTGTTAATAGAGGCTATTGCAGTTAACCATATATTTAACCTGTTTTTGCCATTACATTACCCTTATGAGTCCTGAATGTTTAGTTGTTAGTTTGAGCATTAAACTTTAACTTGTAATTTTACCTAACTCTTTTGTTTTGAACCTGGAACTTTGCGGGACAGTTTTCTCTGTTCCGTAACAATATATATATATATATATATATATATATATATATATATATATATATATATATATATATATATATATATATATATATATAAAGTCATGGGTAGGTGTGCATGCATTTTCCAGCCCGATGATGTACATTTTGTCAATTTTATCAAAGATTGATTAATTGGTCATGTTGACGCATCACAGAGCCTCTTTTGCACGCTCCCTGCCACAGTTACCTGGTTATCTCCTTAACTTTTCCAAGACAACGTGTGTGTGTGTGTGTGTGTGTGTGTGTGTGTGTGTGTGTGTTTACTCTTCACCTGACAAAGTCAGAGAAGGGTTTTGTTATCACTGGGATCAATATGTGTCCATCTGTAGAGCTGGGCGACATGGTGACTGGCTGGACATAGATATATCGTCTATGGGCCAGAACTCAGAAAGTATTCTCAATATTCATGAAATTTCACATATTTATGTGTAGGACTGGTGCCTTTTGATATGTAGAATGCTGAGTAGTTATGAAGTGCCCAGGACAACGCAAGCGAAGTCCTGGGCACTTTGTAATGGGCATCCCCCCGACCCCCACCCCAACCTCCCATTACGTAGTACTGGGCATGCCTTCAGGCAAACCCCTAATTCAACCCATGTCCAGGACTACGCACGCGAAGTCCTGGGGCAGGGAGTTGTACTGGGCACCCCCCTCCCCCATTATTAGGTCACATACCTCCTGTTCAGATCTACGCAGTGCTGATGATGTTTTAATCATGAGAGCTCATCTCACACGTCCACCTTCTACGGTGGGTGGTGGGTATATGACCGAGGAAAAGCTCCAGTGAGTGGCCTTGATCAACTTTCATCGGCGAGTATCTCTCTCTCTCTCTCTCTCTCTCTCTCTCTCTCTTTGTTTCCTCCCTATTTTTTTTTCTTATTTCTTCCTATTACCACAGTCAAAATCACTATACAGTTAGAATTAACTACCAATAATATTACCATGATTGGAAAAAAATAAACAAAATAACTGGCTATGAGCAAGAGGAGTAGACTGTACCACCAGTCGAGCAGGGCAGTACTCCCGAGGTGGATGGAAAGCTGATGATAGGGAGTGCTGGAGCTCCCGTTTCATCAGCCCTCAGGACTAGTTCCTGACCATCCCCCTTTGCTGAACTTTTTCAGTGTCTCAGTTACATGAAGAGTAGGCCAGCATGCTCTCCAACACAAATTTCTCTAACTATCTACACCAAACTACATGCACAGTACACACTACACTTCCTTTTCCAAAATTTAAAAAAAAATCATGGCGTTTCATCACCCAGCCTCGGAGTCCCCAGGGGAGAAGACCATAAATGCCCCCACCTTCCACCCCTCTCCCGGTGACGACTCGAGCTGCCTGGAACCACTGACTCTCTTCTTCATTTCTGCAACATTCGCCGCCTTTCCTCTAACTTTCGCTCTGTTGAGCACCATCTCTCCTCCTCTAAACCTCACCTTCTTTTTCTAACTGAGACTCAGCTGTCTGAGGCAACTGACAGCAAACCCTTTTCTGTATCCTCCTACTTTCTCTATACTCATTTCAAAGCCAAAGGTGGATGTGGCATATATATATACGGAACGACTTATCTTCCTCTCGTGTTCCTGAACTCGATTCTTCTGAATTCTCTACACTCTGGCTTCGGCTTTCCTGTCATTCTGACTAAATATATCTGTGCTGTTTTCTTATCCCCTAATTCTACTGACTATCAAAAATTCTTCGACTATATTACTTCTACGATGGAACACATTCTATCCATTTCTCCTTTCACTGAAATCTCCATTCTAGGAGATTTCAATGTTCACCAGCACCTTTGGCTCTCCTCTCCTTTCACTGATCCACCTGGTGAACAAGCCTACATCTTTTCTCTCCATTGGGCTCCTCCGATTACAACCTTATCACCTTAACCTGTCCTATAACTCCCGTAGGGCCTGTGGACCCTCCAGGGAAATGTTGTCTGTGGCATTTTGGAGCCGCTGATTGGAAGGCCCTCAGGCAGTACTTCTTTGATTTTCCCTGGAATGATTATTGTTTCCATGGCCGAAAGCCATCTGAGTGTGCCTTCCGCATTACAGATGTTATTCTCTCGGGCATGGAGGCATACATTCCTTTCTCGTATCCTTTGTCTAACGCAAGAAAGCCTTGGTTTAATCAGGCTTGTTCTAATCCTGTCCACAACAAGGAGAGGGCCTACAAAAGGTACCGGAGTGTCACGAATAAAATTCGCGACATTTTCCTTTTGTGAGAAACCACGAACTTTAGTGGAAAACTCACTGTATCACGTGTATCGTTCAGTTAACCGTTTCTCTCTCCATTTCGATGGTATACTTTTTTTCCAAAACATTCGTCACTGTTTCAAAAGTGACCATTCTAATGCACGTCATTAAGTGCTCTACTGAGCGATATTATTGTTTCTATTGTTCGCCCCTGCTTGCCTCAACCGTTGGCCATGCCTTCTTCCGGCTGGCCTGGGCATTACCCCATACATCGTATTTGAATCAGTCTTTTGTCTGTCGCGATGGAGTGTGGTTCTGTGCTCCAGTAGTGAGAGTGAGAGAGGTCATCTAGCACCCAGACTCCACTAGACTACAGTTCTCCAGGCTCCCACCCTTCCTTGGTGATACAGTACATTGACCAGTATTTCCTTTTTGTTTTCCTGGACTTAAGAGTTCAGTTAAGTGCGCTGTTCCCTCACATGCCGGTCGGCTGCGCCGCATGTTGTTTTCCTAGGTTTAAGAATTTAGCTTTTGAGTGAGTGAGTGAGTACGATCTCTTTAATTTGAATTCATTTTGAAAAGTAACGTTAAATTTATTTCTTTGTAATCAATAAATTTAACAGTTCTTTTTCTTTGAGCTTAATGTAATGTAAACTCGTGTTTCATTTCTCCATAATTAAGCTTATTTCCCTTATAGCTCCTAGCTTGCATAAACGCTTTGCTATTCATAACTGGTACTTAGTCCAGTCTTGTATTAAGCTTAAAATCCGTTGTGCCTTCTAGGAGTTAATGCATCAGCAAGAACCTGATATCATTGATAGTATTAGTTATTTATTGTCAGGGGTGAAGTCACTTTCTCCAGAGGCTAACAGTACCAATAAACAGCAATTGTGAGGAACTAGTCTCTGCTGTGTACTATTGAGAAATTTTATAAATTCTCGTGTTTTGAGAATCGAGCTAAGTAAGCCAGCATAAAGTAATCATTGCTTGATTTTAGCATGACAATTCATTGTACTGCTCTTCAGTATTACTGAACATTATCATTTAATATTGTTTACTTTTAAAAACCCCGTGACACGGAGCCAACCCACCCCTGAATCACATTATCTTTATGTTTCTGCCTGGAATCGTGCTAAGCCTGTTCTTCACCCTGCTAAAAATAATTTCATCCATACTAAATGCTCTCAACTCTCCAACTCGAATTCTTCCTGCTCCTTCTGGCACCTTGCCAAAAACCTTTCTAACAACTTTACCTCATATTCCTTCCCTCCTCTTTTCTACTTTGATGGTTCTGCAGCTATTTCTACTGATAAAGCAGATCTCTTCGCACAGACTTTCTCCTCCAATTCCACCTTTGACGATTCCGATGCTGTTCCTCCATCACTTCCCGCCTCTGACTTCCTCATGGCTGATATTAAAATTTTTTTGGCTGATGTATTTTCTGCCATCACTGGCCTCAGTACTAACAAGGCATATGGGCCTGATAAGGTCCCTCCTGTTGTTCTCTAGACCTGTGCTTCTGTGCTTACACCCTGACTAGGCAAACTCTTTCACATTTGTTTGTCAACTTGTACCTTTCCTTCTTGCTGGAAGTTTGCTCTCATTCAGCCAGTCCCAAAGAAGGGTGACCACTCCCAACCCTCCAACTATTGTCCAATTGCTTTAACCCGAGACGTCCCGTTGACATATGGGTACGTTGCAACATTTTGCATTTGCCAGTCCCATCGACGTACTGGTACATTTTGCAATTGCAAGGTCCCTAATTTGCACAATTTTCAATTTTCGCGCGTGATTTTTCGTATGTATACACGGGACACCTTCCTCTATTCCTCTACAAGATGCCAGGCAGGGACAATGCCTTACACTGCATAACCTCACCCCCTCCCTGCATGCCATTGTCTTGGCAATTCACATGTCACCAGTGACCTGGCCAATAAAGACATTCCGGACCACAGTGATTCCCCAATCGATGACAATGTGGAGGACAAAGTTTACATAGCATTATAGGAAGAAACAGTCAGAAATGATGATCAGGTAATGTGGCAAAAGAAGGTCAGGAATGGTGATGAGTTAGTGAGTGAAACAATGCTTATAATGCCTATATTACTGTTTGAAAACCAATATACTCTCATACTACATATAAATTCGTACCAAATAAATAAAAAAAATCCCGTTTAGGAGTGGTGTGGAATAGTTATCCTCCCACAGAACTCGTTTTCTTTGCAGCCAGCCTGATAGAAAACCCTGTAAGGTAAGGAGGTGCTCCTACCTGTATCGTGTATTTTAAACCTCAGGTGAGCGAGTTCTCTATGAATTTTCGATGTTTCTCACCAAAAGCGGAGATTTTAGCCAAAACTTTTTTTTTCCAAAAGTGGTCGGGACGTGACGGGTTAACATCCTGTATTTCAAAAGTTTTCGAGTCAATTCTCAATAGAAAAATTTTAAGGCATCTTTCCTATCACAACCTTCTTTCTGATCGTCAGTACGGGTTCCATCAGGGACGCTTCACTGGCGATCTTCTCACCTACCTTTCAGACTCCTGGTCATCCTCCTTTCAGGACTTTGGCAAAAGCTTTGCCATTGCACTTGACATCTCAAAGGCTTTCGATCGAGTCTGGCATAAATCTTTAATTTCCAAACTGCCCTCTTATGGTTTCTATCCTTCTATCTGTGCCTTCATCGCTAGTTTCCTTTATGGGCGTTCTATAGCTGTTTTTGTAGACGGTCATCGTTCTTCTCCTAGATCTATCAACAGTGGTGTTCCTCAGGGCTCTGTCCTATCACCAACTCTCTTCCTTTTATTCATCAATGACCTTCTAAGCTGTACATCTAACCCTATCCACTCATACGCTGATGACTCCACCCTTCACCTTTCCATTCAGTTCCCGCAATGCCCATCTCAGCAGTTACTTCAACAAATAAGGGATGAGGCTATGGCACACCTAATGTCTGACTTGGCTCGTATATCTGACTGGGGTAAAAATAATCTTGTTGTTTTTAATGCATCTAAGACTCAGTTCTTACACCTATCAACCCGTCAAAATCTTCCACAGGTATACCCACTAATGTTTAATAATATTCAGCTTAACCCTGCATCATCCTTGAACATGCTTGGGGTTTCATTTACTCGGGACTTATCTTGGAAAGATCATATTATATCTCTTGTAAAATCTGCTTCCAAGAGATTGGGTGTGCTAAGCCGACTCCATTCTTTCATTATCCCTGCATAATTGTTGACTCTATACAGGGGTTTTATCCGCCCCTGTGTGGAGTACAACTCTCATGTATGGGGAGGCTCCCCACATACAGCTCTTCTCAATAGGATGGAGTCAAAGGCTTTTCGTCTCATTAACTCTCCTCCTCTTACTGACTCCCTTCAACCTCTGTCTCATTACCGCACTGTTGCATCTTTATCTCTTTTCTATCGCCACTTTAATGGTCACTGCTCCTCTGAACTGTCTGCATGCATTCCTCCACCTCTACGATGGGCGCGTAGCACCCGTCTAGCAGCACACTCTCATCCCTTTTCTGTCCAACTCTCTAATGCAAGAGTTAACCATTACTCCCAGTCCTTCATTTATGCAAAAGGTCAACTCTGGAACTGTCTCCCTCTGTCTGGATTTCCTGCTTCCTATGATCTCCAGTCTTTCAAACGCAGTGTGTCCAGGCATCTCGAAATGAATGGATCTTGAATTTGGCTGTCTCTTGTATTTTGTTTTTCTCTTGGAGGGAACAGTTATTGTGGACTCATGGCCTTTGGTTCCTTCTTCCTCTCATAAAAAAAAAGAAAAAACAGTACTCTCCCGACTCCCCTAGTTCAACCCTGCACAGGTCTACGCACGCGTAGACCTGGGCAAGGTTGAATCACGGTCTCTCTCTCTCTCTCTCTCTCTCTCTCTCTCTCTCATTTTGCTACCACCAGTAGTGCTGTAATAGATACGATTCTCCAAAACCATATATTCCGATACTTGCATTTTTTCGATTCGGGATTTTGGATATGGACGGAAGAAACATTAACATGACATTTATTGAGTGTTTCGGTTATTGTTTTGCCTGATTCCGTGTGAAAGAATGTTGTTACCTTGACACTGTTTTGCAGCCTAATAGTCTTACTCAGAATCGTTAAATGTTCATAATAAGTGGACGAGTGGGAAAGGAGAGAGAAAAAGAACTGAAGGCCGAAAGCAGCAAGTTGAGAGTGAGGTATACTGTGTACAGTTGCCTCCACTTCTAACGAGTACAGCCTGTGGTGTGTTTGGTGAAATGTGGCACCACTGTGTTTGTTTACATCGTAGTAATAGTAAGGGAATGGGCTGGCCCGGCAGAGCTTCCCCTCCGCTACAGTATCTAGTACCCACAGAAAAAATATTCTTTCAAGTCATACTCTGTCTGCAAAGGTAAAGAGAAAAATCAATAGCAGTGCCATTGGATACCAATGTTTCTCTGACAGGAGATGACTGTGAGGCGAGTTGGAACAGAGGGGAGGGAGGGGGGGACAGGTGTTGGGGGCGCATGTATCGAACCTTTGTCGTGTTTCGTTTAGAAAGATGAAGGGTGTGATTACACAGATGTTCTGAGGTGATCTGTAACTCCGTATGCAAAAATGTGTGTTGGATGAATGTTGGAGTCTTACTGTAGTGTTCGTCATACAATGTGATAAACAACTGTAATTCAGCGTAATGATTCAGAAGTTATGATGTCCAGTGTCTCGAAACGTGGTTCACCTGAGTCTAGTGAGTGTACGACTCAATACTGTAACATTTTTGTGGCTGAACCAGAGTGGTCATATATGTTTTATGATTAAGTATGTGACACAACGGTCATGCCATGTTGTGGATCATCCAGTCTGTTTTATTGAGAGGAAAAACAATCATAATATTCGTAAACCAAGGTAAAGTAGATGTCCTGTTGCATAGGCTTATAGCTGCTTTGAGTGTTGGACAGCTATTGGCTTACTGTGAGAAAATGTTGTGCAGTCATCATACTGATGGATGACGCGGAGGTAATAAGATACTATGTTTGCATAACGAGTGCATATCTTGTATTATAATAACTGAAATAACGGTGTTACGAGTGTCCAGTCCACAAATGATGTCGCATTCTTCGAGGTGCTATTTCATTAGTCTGGATAGTTGTGACACAACATCCACAAACACTGATCATCGTATATTACACCCTCTTTAAAACATTCATACATTAGTTTTCACACAAGTATTATACATTCAGGCAGTCCTTAGCTCCAGACGCATTAAGCTATGTAATTGTGCGTCTACACTCACTGTTCATCCAGAGGGAGCAAGATTTCTTTACCATGAATGACTGTCCATTGTCTGCCATTATAACACAAGGTTTTAGTATGTGGCCACGGCTACACAAAATATATCGGTGGCGTGGTGCTGCTGGGAGAGTGTAAAACTGCATATTGTCTACGTGTGTTTGTGCAGAAAGTCTGGTAATACACTTCGCACTCATGCCAAGATAGCAGCCAAAGTCACGGTTTTGGTAACTATACTGACTGAGCATTGAACACACTTTCACCTCCCAGCAATCTGAATGAGATCCACTTTTCAAGCAACAGAAACATTAAGTAATGCAGTGAACAATGCAATTTTATATGTAAAGTAAGGAGGGTTTTATGCACCGTGTCATCATACAGACTAATACAGTATAACACAACCAGGGTTAAGCTGGACCTACGTTAGGGTAAACGTTGAGTGGTGCTGGAGCGTCCAAGTAAACGTAAGCAACGTTGGTCCACCAGCACCTGGATGGTAAAACCCAGGCACAGCGCTTACACAATATACTCTCGGGTTCTGAAGCTACTCCACGTCATCCAGTAGATTTACACAAGATCATTGATAAGGCTGTAATCTCGTTGTAGTGATGCGAAATTATAAGGAAATCAGTATCAGGTCTCGTTACCCATTGTAAGAGGAAGGGCCGGATTTGTGTGTGTGTGTGTGTGTGTGTGTGTGTGTGTGTGTGTGTGTGTGTGAGAGAGAGAGAGAGAGAGAGAGAGAGAGAGAGAGAGAGAGAGAGAGAAACAAACAGACTGGTGCATTCATGGCGTCATTACAAGTTGCTACGATACGATATAATATAATACACCCAGGGAAGGAAAAAGGTTCCTTGTCTCGTTAACAGTGAATACAGGCCCGATACTATCCTTGCAATTTCAGTAACAGAAATGGACACATAATATATCAATCGTAGGTAAACGGGAAGCAGGACCTAAAATATCATGATGTGTAATGTGTACCGGGCACTTAGGTGATTTTGATTGTAGATGGGAAATTGTTTAGAGCCATCATACGAGATTCATAATAACAAGTTCGACAATAGATTTTGATATTACGGTTATCTGTGATGCTGTGTCCGATGACGCTGAACACTGAAAACTATATTCCCAATGCAGTTAGAAAGAGACTAGAACATTTCGTCGGTAAGTGGGGACTTGAGGCGAGGTTGGACAGTGGGACGAGGTATTAGGAGAGGAAGGAAACGTTGCAGGAACAGAGAGGGTGGGAGGGCTTGACCACCCTGCCTGGTGGCAAGGTGTGCGTGGAAGTGGACTGTTGTGGAGCAGGAGCGAGTGAGGAGGTGGGCAGGTGAGAGTAGGGTCATCACCAACATATGTGATATTTAGTGTTGATAAGGGAAATATTTCTCCCTCTGGATGAACAATGTGTGGGTGTAGGCACACGATTAAATAGTATAATGCATCTGCAGAGAGAGAGAGAGAGAACCCTCTCTCTCTCTCTCTCTCTCTCTCTCTCTCTCTCTCTCACAAAATCCGGCCCTTCCTCTTACAATGGGTAACGAGACCTGATACTGATTTCCTTATAATTTCGCATCACTACAACGAGATTACAGCCTTATCAATGAGCTTGTGTAAATCTACTGGATGACGTGGGGTAGCTTCAGAACCCAGGAGCATTTTGCGTAAAGCGCTGTAGGTTTTACCATCCAGGTGCTGGTGCACCGATGTTGCTTACGTTTACTTAGCCGCACCACCAGCACTCGACGTTTATCCTAACGTAGGGCCAGCTTATCCTTGGCTGTGTTATACTGTATAAGTCTGTATGATGACACGGTGCATAAAACCCTCCTTACTTTACATATATAATTGCATTGTTCGCTGCATTACTTAATGTTTCTACTGCGTGAAAACAGGACCTCATTCAGACTGCTGCGAGATGTAAACGTGTTCAATGCTCAGTCAGTATAGTTACGAAAACCGCGACTTTGGCTGCTGTCTTGGCATGAGTGCGAAGAAGTTGGTGAAATGTATTACCAAACATTCTGCACAATCACATGTAGACTATATGCAGTTTTACACTCACCCAGCAGCACCACGCCACCGATATATTTTGTGTAGCCGTGGCCACATGCTAAAACCTTGTGTTATAATGGCTGACAAAGGACAGGCATTCATGGTAAAGGGAATCTTGCTCCCTCTGGATGAACAGTGAGTGTAGACGCACGATTAAATAGCTTAATGCGTCTGGAGCTAAGGACTGCCTGAATGTATAATACTTGTGTGAAAACTAATGTATGAATGTTTTAAAGAGAGTATAATATACGATGATCAGTGTTTGTGGATTTTGTCACAACTATCCAGACTAATGAAATAGCACCTCGAAGAATGCGACATCATTTGTGGACTGGACACTCGTAACACCGTTATTTCAGTTATTATAATACAAGATATGCATTCATTATCCAAACACAGTATCTCATTACCTCTGCGTCATCCATCAGTATGATGACTGCACAACATTTTCTTACAGTAAGCCAATAGCTGTCCAACACTCAAAGCAGCTATAATCCTTTGGATCAGGATATCTACTTATACCTTGGTTTACGAATATAATGATTGTTTTTCCTCACAATAAAACAGACTGGATGATGCACAACATGGCATGACCGTTGTGTCACATGTTTAATTATAAATCATATATGACCACTCTGGTTCAGCCACAAAAATTTTACAGCATTTGAGTGGCAGTCCCACTTCAGCCTGTGTTGAGTGCGGACGTTCTCTGCTCCTTCTGGCGCTTGCTTGTGTATTTCGAAGCTGTTTCTTTGTGTTCGGATTTTTTATAGAGTCACCGGCTGCTGTGAGTGTGGGCTGAGTGCTTTGCTAGTGTTCTGTCGAGGCCTTGCCTGGCCCGATGGAGTGTTCGGGGTCGGACGCTGGTTCACTCCTGGAAAATGATTTAGCCATGTCTGACGATGATGCCTCTCCTACCGTGAACCACTGGCCTGAACTGCCTGTGCCTGCCACCTCACAGCCCCTTCAGGCTTTGACCACTCATCATGGGATACAGCCTTCCACCCCGTCCACTTATAACAAGCGGCCTGTGGAGGACTCTCCTGACGGTGAATGTGTGCCTCCTGTCACCAAGACTGCCAAAGGTGACTCATCGGTGCGTGACGTGCCTGTCTGTCTGTCTCCTCAGCTTCTCGCTGGTATTTCTCCCTCTTCCCACTCTTGGCCCTTGTCTCACCGCCCTGCATTTGCCCCGTGAGATGCTCACATCAAGCTCTCCTTCAGTGGCGACCCTTCCACGAATACGAAGCTGCAATGGTTGTCTTCAGTTACCAGGGCCTTCCAACTACAGCGTGAGCAGGCAGAAGTCAAGATGGCTGCAGTCACCTCCCGGTTTGTCTACATTTCTAGACAAAGAGAGGACATCATTAACAGAGTCTTATCTGATGAGTTTTTCTCGCTGCCACTCGTTCTTCAGGACTCACCGGAGAGGCCACGTAAGTACCCCAGCTACATCCTCACCCGTTTCCCTGTTGACGTTGACCCAAATCTTGCCAAGGGATATCCTGGAGTGTACTCTGCCCGTCGTTTCATGCAGGATGGTTCTCCCATTAACCGGATTGTTGTCGTCTGGATTCTTCCTGACCCACCTCCATCAGTTATTAGTTTTGACTTCCTCCCCTGTCTTCCACTGTGTGAGGTGCAGAAACTCCATAATGATCAGCCTTGGTGCTACAGATGCTGGGGCGTGGGACACATTTCCCAGTACTGCTCTGCCTCGCCGAAGTGTGCCTGGTGTGCGGCTGGCCACGAATCCAGGACGTGTCCTGTCAAGGGTGAGCCGTCATGTCCTGCTGCCTTTGCATCCACCTCAGAACCCCCACCTCCTCGGGACACGTCTCTGTGGAAGTGTCCGCGCTGTTTTCAGCCAGGGGTCAACGTGTGGCATGGTTGTGCTCGGCGCCAGGCCCCAGTTTGAGCCATCACTCCCGGGCCACCCCAACCACCACCTCAGCCTGTTCCTCCCACCAGCACTGCTTCGGCTCCTGACCTGGCCCTCCGCAAGGCTGTTGCCTCCCTCATGGCACGATGTACGGCTCTCGAGGACCGCTTTTCTGCTATTGAAGCCAGAATTGATGGGCTGGTTGCAGCTCATGCTTCTTCGGATAACAAACTCTCCACCTTGGCTCAGGCTCAGCAGAGCATCATCTCCGCTGTCACCACCCTCACCGACAAGATGGGTACTATCTCCTCTCGCCTTGAAAATTTCTGTGAGTCATTCCCTTCTGGTTCGTTCTCTAACCCAGGTCGTTCGTCTGCCTCCACTCTCCGGTCACCTTCTTTCAAGCATAAGGTTCGCTCCTGATTGCCAGCTAGATGTCATCTCCTGGAACGTCTGTGGTATCACCAGTTATGCTAAGCTCGCTCAACTCAAGCCCTTTGTTTTTCGACACCATCCTAGTGTTATTTTTCTCCAGGAAGCGTTCCCAGGCCGGCCGATTGCCGCTGGGCAAGCTCCCCCCCTCACAGGTTATATTCCGTACGTCCATCTGGTAAGGAATGGCCTGTTGACTTACATACACACTACAGCTCCTTACCACACCGCCTTCTCTGCAACTCCACCGACCCTGACATGACTTTCCAGCTCTTTGAGGTCACACTTGGGGATGGCGTGCTCCAGCTGTGTAATGTCTATTCCGCCCCTGCCAAACTCTCTCTTGAGGCTCTTCCTCCTCCTACAGTGCATGGGGTGGTGTACTGTATGTGGGAGATTTCAATGCTCGGCATCCTGACTTAGGTGATCGTTCTGGCTCTTACAATCGTAATGGTCTTCATCTCATTTCTTACATCCGCAGGCATCACCTCGCACGCTGGGATACTGGCGGCGCCACTCACTCCCGGTTAGGCACTCACGATCACGTCATCACGTCTGGCTTGATAGCGTCTCGGGTCCAATGCTCCTCAGTGCCAGCCTTATTCTCTGATCACGTCGCACTTCGATTTCGTTATTCTCTGCCTGCTGCTTCTACTGCTCCTGCTGCTCGTTTATGCATTACTGTGCCCCCTAAGTATTGCCCGACATACATATCATATATGGCCCAGATGGTACCTACTTTTAATCTTTCTTCACCTGACCAGTTATACTCTGATCTTGTCTCTGCAACTCATGATTTTTACAGGCAGTATGTCTCCCACCCACATCTGCAGCGCCGCTGTACCGCCCACTCCTGGATGCTTGATGCACGTATACAAGAGGCGAAGAAGGAGGCTGAACGTGATGGGCTCTTGTTTCAAGCCAACCCAAATCCTGGCACACTCCATCGTTATCAAACGTCCAGAGATGCACTAGTCGCACTGCAGGAGTGTGTCATTACTGAGTCCTGGCAGCAGTTTACGGACAGTATTAACCAACAAACAAGTGTGGCTTCCATGTGGTACCTCATCCGTTGAGTTGTCAAGAAGACGCCCGCCACTGCTCACCATCACACTCCCGCTGTCTACGTCCAAAACCTTGTCGACGCCTGGTCGGAACAGTCTACCCCAGCAAGTCTTCCCAACCACATACAAGATGCACTCTCTTCCTATGCTCCTGCCCGTCAGCTTCGTTTGATGTCTGCTTTGCTGCAGGATGATGATGATGATGCAGAGGAGATAACCGAGTTGGAGCTGCGCTGTGCTCTCTCTCGAGGTAAGGCTTCATCCCCTGGTGATGACGGTATCACCTATGCTGTGCTACGTCTGCTGCAACAAGTTCCTGGTAACCCTTTACTTAAATTGTACAATCTTTGTTTCAGAGACGATTGTGTACCACGAGCCTGGACCAGCAGTACAATTGTTCCCATCCCCAAGCCTAGCACGGCGAAGTTCAGGCCGATTTCCCTTACTTCTTGTTTCTGCAAGGTGATTGAGAGGATCTTACTCAACCGTCTCATGTACAGGCTTCAGGACCGCCTTTCTCCACATCTGTATGGTTTCCTTCCTCAGCGCAGCACGCACCACTGCCTCGTTGACTTGTATTCTCACCTCTCTCGGGACAGTGTGGTGGTCTTCATTGACCTTCAGAGTGCCTTCGATATTGCTAACAGAGCCATCATTTTGGATCAACTTGTCGACTTTGGGATAAAAGGTAATCTCTTGTGGTGGATTCGGGGCTATCTCAGTAACAGGACCTCTCGGGTGTTTTTCAGTGGTGTGTACAGTCCTCGACGCAGTTTTCATCTTGGTACGCCACAAGGGGGTGTTCTTAGCCCATTTTTGTTTAACGTACTGATGCATCGGTTGCTCACTTCTCTCCCTAATATTCCTGGAACTACGATTACATGCTATGCCGATGATATTTGTGTTCACTCTTCCTCGCCAAGGGATCTCCAGCGGTTTCTTGACTCCTTCTATGTGGCTTCCTCTCACTGTGGCATTATTCTTTCCCTAGATAAGAGCAGAATATCCTCCTGCAGCCCTCCTCAAGCTCTGCCTGACTTCACCATCGGAGGGACTGTCATTCCCTTGTGTTTCCAGTACCGCTACCTGGGGGCACCTGTTAAGATCTCGGCTGTTCCCCCCGCCAGGGGCCAGGGCCATCCCTTCATCCGTGACCTGTTGGATCACCTCCAGCTCCGACTCGCACCACTTCACTGGCTCACCAACAACTCTTCGGGACTCTCCATCCATGTGGCCAGGACAGTCTATGTTACTTTCATTCGCTCTGTTGTTGACTATCTCTCCCCTGCCTTGATTCAGCTTTCTAGGACTGCTCTGGAGTCTTTAGAAAAATTTCAGAATAGAGCAATGAGAGTAATTCTTGGCTGTCCCATGTCTACCAGGATAGTGAACATGCAGCGTGAGCTGGGGCTTCCATCTTTAATAGAAAGAATTTATTCTAATGTAACTCGCCTCACTGTCAAGTGCCTCCATTTCCCACAACTTTCGCCCCACTACTCTCAGTTAGTCAGGACTTCTCTGAGACCAAACTCTCCCGTTCCTCCTATTCTGCGCGGTGGACGTGCTCTTATTAAATCTGTTTCCTCTATGCTCCGCAGCCTTTATTTGGATGTTCTTGTTGCAGAAGTACCCCCAACCCCCCCACCCTGGGTGCTGCCTATGCCAGAGGTGAGCTTCACTCCACCTCCAGGTCTGACCCACCTAATCTACAGCTGCAGCTGGCTCTGGAACACGTGGCGACAGTGACGTCCTGTATCACAGCTCCACATCACCTCCATACTGACGGGTCACTGCAATCGGATGGTGCTGCTGGTGGTGCTGTCTACTCGCCCGACTTGGAGCCACCCCCAGGGGGTTGGGTTGGCCGACGTCTCTGTGATCACTCCAGCTCCACACTCTGTGAACTGTCTGCCATTCTGGATGCTGTTAGCCTTGTCTGCCAACGGGGAGTAAATGCTGTCATCATATGCGACTCCAAGCCTGCCCTTCAGTCCCTATCCAGTGTTCGGCCCACACACTCTACAGTTGTTTGACCGATCTTATCTTTTCTGGCTTTACTGCTTCATCGTAACTTGACTGTCATATTTATATGGGTGCCATCTCATGTTGGCTTACGCCACAATGCCACAGTTGACAGACTCGGGAAGGAAGCCTGCCGTTTGCCTCCTCGTGGTGATGGTCGCCCTCTCTCCCTGACTTGTTACCTCTCCAGAGTTCGCACCGCTGCTTTCCTCCCTGTGCAACGCCGCAGAGATGCAGAGAGGCCCTACAGCGTGTCCATCAACCATTATGAGTCTGTCTGCCGCCTCAAGCATTCCTAACGTCGCCGGGGTCTCATAGTTCGGAGGCACAATGTTGTCTCTGCTCGTCTGCGGCTGGGCTACTGGCAACAGTGGCAGGTCGCTGGGTTGGAAGGGGAGCCTCCCTTCGCTGAGTGTCACTTGTGCCACTCGTCTCGCTCCGACACTATAGAGCATTATTGCCTGGAGTGCCCTACCGTTCGACACCTGCTGCCCCAGGGCCAGCCGCTTGATGTGGTGTGTCGACACTTATTAAACCACGAAGTTTTAGAAGAACTCTTGGTGCGTCACCCTCGTTTTGGCGGGTTTAAGTAGCTTACTATGCCCTGTGTGGCATATACCTCCATGTAATGTCCCTACATGTTCATGAGTTTTGTCTTTATTTGTGTGTGTGTGTGTGTGTGTGTGTGTATATATATATATATATATATATATATATATATATATATATATATATATAGGCTATGTATATGTGTATATATATATGTATATATGTATGTGTATGTGTGTATGTATGTATATGTATACATATGTCCATAGCTGTTTTTGAGGATTCCATATGTATCATGTTTCACATGTACTGTCTGACGCTGTTGCGTAATAAATTAAATAAATAATAATAATACAGCATTTGAGTCGCACACTCATTAGACTCAGGTGAACCACGTTTCGAGGCACCGGACATCACACCTTCTGAATCATTACGCTGAATTACAGTTGTTTATCACATTGTATGACGAACACTACAGTAAGACTTCAACATTCATCCAATACACATTTTTGCATACGGAGTTACAGGACACCTCAGAACATCTGTATAATCACATCCTTCATCTTTCTAAACGAAACACGACAAAGGTTCGATACATGCGCTCCCACCACCTGTCCCCCCCTCCATCTCCTGGCAGAGAAACAATGGTATCCAATGGCATTACTACTGGTTTTTGTCTCCACCTTCCACTATACATACGTGTCAAACACTTGGATTTGTAGACAAAGTATGACTTGATAGAATATTGTTTCTGTGGGTACTAGATACTGTAACGGAGGGGAAGTTCTGCCAGGTCTGTCCATTCACTTGCTATTACTACGATGTAAACAAACACAGTGGTGTCACATTTCACCAAACACACCACCTGCTGTACTCGTTAGAAGTGGAGGTAACTGTACGTGTACTGGTGGTGTGTAAGTGTGATGGCCGTGTGGGTTTATGTACAGTACATTAATAGTGTACACTCGCTGGCGAAATAAGCGCGAAATGACCGAACCTATTTGTTACCGTATTCTTTATCTAGTCGTAACAGTCAGTCTTCTCACTGGAGACTAAAGAAGAAGTTATTTGCTTAAGGAAGAAGACAGTAGATGGTGGTAATAGAGGACAGTGACTCTGAGACCTGGGGTGAACGACATATGGCACGTTTGTTGAAGCTCATCATAAACAGTGAAACAATAGCCTACTACACTTGATAGAAAAAAGTTACATATAGATCTTGCCTAGGCTTCATCATTACTACGCAAATACAGGGTTTGCAATTTGGTACTTGTGTGTGTGTGTGTGTGTGTGTGTGTGTGTGTGTGTGTGTGTGTGTGTGTGTGTGTACAAAAATAAATGGATATATAGATATGTGATACCGTATACACAAAAGAGAGACGGTGAATGGAAGGTTGTGAACGTCTTTTGATGATGTGTATGTATGGTCGACAGTATGTAAGCTACTAGTGTTTGTGTAAGCAAATGATCCCCAGAATCGAGCGTCGTCTCAGAACGACTATTTAGCGTGGCTGAAGGGGTGATCCAAAGCGTCGCTCTCTTTAACAAAAGAACCCTCAATGCTTAGCTTTTCAAAGTAAATAAGATATATTTGACTGAAGACTGTCTTAAAATCTACGGAAGCATAACATTGTGTGTGTGTGTGTGTGTGTGTGTGTGTGTGTGTGTGTGTGTGTGTGTGTGTGTGTGTGTAATGTGAACCACTACAGTACCTACATATTATATGTAGTTGGCAAACACTGAACTTAGACATTTATTCTTTATTTCATGGAAAGCGGTTTTAATCAGGATATATATAATGCTCAGTCTTTGACTACTAGTGTGTTAAATCCAATCTCGACAATGAAGGAAGGTGTGTTTTTTCCACATAGACAAGCTCTCGGCTGGACTGGCACCTGAATTGGCTAATGATCAAAATGTTACATACTGTGGGTCACAAAAATCCCTACCGAAAACATTCCAACAACTGCTTACATTACCAGTGTCACATTTTGTATGAACAGTGTTTATATAAACATACCATTTGCTAAATGTTTGTATGAGGAGTTGGCGATATATGACACCTCCCGACGATAGGCCTACCGGCGAGTGGTAGGTTGGACACAAATATTTCAGTGAGCTTCGTCCTGTGGTCCAAAATGTTTCACGCATATTGTGCACCGATACCTTTGTGACCCATAGCACGTTTAAATACAAATGTTGTTTATCTCTATGGCTAATGGCCCCCCGGCCAAGATTTTACAATCGGTTCGGAATTTTGAAGTAGAAATGTTTTATTATATGGTAATGACCAGAAGCTTATATATGTTATGCGTTTCATATATCGTTAAATCACCATGCTCTGGCTTAGATTTAGAAGTTGTTATAAATTTACTGTTTGTCTTATTCCGTACCTTTAGGGGAACAAACGTTACGGTATGTGCTTTCTGTTTCCTATTACTTGGCCCATTAATCACTTTGTGGCTTCTTTATAATAAAAATCCAAATATAAAAACTAAAGGAATTGTTATTCGATATATATATATATATATATATATATATATATATATATATATATATATATATATATATATATTAAGCTATACAAAATTAGATTTGCAAGTTATGATAAAATATGGCACTAATTTCCCTAAACTCAAAGAAAGGCAACGATAATTAAATTGTGTTTATTATTTAATTGTACGCATTGTACTGAAGATTATTAGAAAAAAATGAAACGAAACCCTTTCCTGCCCACCTGTGTGTGTGTGTGTGTGTGTGTGTGTGTGTGTGTGTGTGTGTGTGTGTGTGTGTGTGTGAGACACTCGCAAGTTCATACAAGTCTGCCACTGTTTCTTGACAGAAGACCGTTTTCTAGGTATTTGTGTCAAGCATCATTCTGACAAGTAATATAATTGTAATGCTAGGTGTTTAAGGCTCGACTTTTCGTTCCTAGAACACCTAATGTGTAGCGGGGTCCTCTTTCGAGACCGGGGCTTGGTACAAACAAGAGAGAGGCAGGACACAAAAACTCCAGGCAGTAACCTTTACGCGTGTATTACTCAGTCAGACAAGGGACAACAGCAGATGTTACAACACAATATTCGGTCAATTACAAACACTTATAACTAGATAATCAGTATCTCGCAGGATACTATAGTAGTATGCACTTGATATAACACTCGAGACTGAGTGTCCAGAATCACTACAGTCCAAGGTCTCTGTGCGCGTGGAGGAACTAGGGATGAGGCTCACTAAGGGAGGTTATAAGACAATGGGGTCTAATTGTAGTTATGGTAGTAAGAGGCGGAGGTTGTTGATAGCGTGTTCTATTTATTAATTTCTGAGAGCAAGGGACTTTTGGTTAATTATTGATACAAACTCCACGGCTTTGGTGTTTCGCTTATTATAATATGAGGGGTGTTGCACATGGGTCTTATTCACTATCACTTAGATTCTGCATGGGTTATTCACTGTTCCGCCTCATTGTATACTAGACCATTATTTCAATTTCACGTGAACACTTGGTCTTGTACTATGAATGCACTTTTTCACCTTATCACTGTCACACTACCTAAAGGTGCAATCACTGTCTCATGAGTCACTTGGCGGCGGGTGCAGCGGGGAAACACGCCGGCTACAGTTCTGCAGGGGCAGGGGCACTGCCAGGGGAGGACGTGCCGAGAGGGCACGGGACCACACGCATGGGCGTCTTCTCTCGTCCGGGACTGCAGGTGGCGAAGGGGCCCGTGCTTTCAAGGCTGGGTACACGAATCTGGCCCTCAGGACTGGGGCTGAAGAATTCCCTGAGCCTCTCCTTCAGGTCTCGGTCGGAGGTAGAGGTCCTTTGCTGTCGGGGCGTGGGGAGGTCCTGCCCGGGTGTTCTGGGGAGGGCCTGGAGTTTCCGCGGGCTGCGGCCCCCAGATGTAGGCAGCGCCGTCAGGGGGGGCTGCGGCACAGGTCTGCGTCAGGGTCCGTCAGGTGGGTCTTCTCCAGGGCCAGTCGTATGGAGCAGAGGCTGGGGGAGGCTATAGGGCCTCTCCAGTACTCCGCGTCAGGGGTCAGGACACTCGCCTCACGCTGAGGCAGCGGGACTACTCTCTGTTGCTTCCAGCCATGGGGCCCGGCTACTGGCCGTGGCTTCCCAGGGGCGCGACCACAGGAGGCCGAGGCCTGGCTACCGGCCATGGTCTGAGAGGGTGAATGGTTACCAGTGCACCCTGGGACACCTTCTGAACAGCTACCGGTCATCTCACGAAGGCGGGAGTGGCTACAGGCAGACTCCTGCAGGAGGGCTGTGGAGCAGCTACAGGCAGACTCGAGGGCAACACCTTCAGAGCGGCTACCGGCCGTCTGATGAAGGTGGGAGCAGCTGCAGGCCGACTCCTTCAGCTGGAATGAGGAGCGGCTACAGGCCAACTCAGGGGCAAAGCCTTCGGAGCACCTACCGGCCGTCTGACGAAGGAGGGAGTGGCAACAGGCCAACTCCTGCAGGAGGGGTGTGGAGCGGCTACAGGCCAACTCAGGGGCAAAGCCTTCGGAGCACCTACCGGCCGTCTGACGAAGGAGGGAGTGGCAACAGGCCAACTCCTGCAGGAGGGGTGTGGAGTGGCTACAGGCCGACTCACGGGCAACGCCTTCAGAGCAGCTACAGGCCGACTCCTTTAGGAGGGGGTGTGGAGCGACTACAGGCCGTCTCCGGAAGGACACCTTCTGACGAAGGTGGGAGCGATTACAGGCCGTCTCCTTATTTCCCTCAGTTCGGCTACTGGTCGATTCCTTAGCGAGGGGTGGACGGCTACTGGGGGTCCCAAGAGGGAAGGCACCTTCGGAGATGCTACTGGCTGACTCCTGAAGAAGGCGGGAGTGGCTACAGGCCAACTCCTTAGGGGTGCTGGTAGGAGCTCGACAGACAGCTCCACCCTGAGATAGGTTGGTGGAAACTCGCCCAGAAAGTAGTGCAAGATTCCTGTTATGGCGACGGCAGGAGGGCTTCAAGTCATAGGGGCGCATGGCCTGGGCTGCCTTGCTCTGTTGTCGCACTGAGTCTCTGTGTGTTGCTGCTTCTCCTCTGTGAGGTCCTTGTGGGGGTGTCTGGTAGTTTCCGGGGGCACTATGCTGAATCCATGGTGGAGGTGATTGGGCATTCCAAGGGACACTATGCTGTATTTCACCACTATCCGCTTGGAAAAAGTCATGTCCTCATGACTGGAGGTGATAGACGTGAATATCATTGGTGACGTAGGTGGGTTTGAGATTTTTGAGGATGGCTTGCCAGGTAGTGGTGGTGAGGTTCTCATCCTGCTCCACATCACAGGTGAGGAAGAGTGTGGAGGTGGCGGAGGAGGAGCGAAGGAGGTGGAGTAGGTGGTGTGGGCTTCGGATCCTGCAGTTTCGACCGAGGGTAGGTGCCCATACAGCCTGTCGGATTCTCATTGTCGTGGTTATTGCTGGTGGTGTGGTGTGGTGCTGAATGCTGGACACTGAAGGTAGGAGTCAGGTTTTATGCCAGGGTAATGCGGCATAGGGTCTCTGGGGAGTACAGGTGGCCGGGATTTGGGCCTGGTGTAGCATGACAGTGTGAAGTTAAGGGAAAGCAGGTGGGTTGGGAGAGTGGGTGTATCGGGCTGGTGCACGTGAGATGCGGCCAGAGAAGGTTGTTGTGGTTTTGAGGGTTGTTGTGGGTGGGGAGGTGGGTGTGCAGGGTGGGCGGGGGCGGGAAGTACGTGCCATTGGGCATGGGGTTGGTAAGGTGGGGTGTGAAGAGGTGGGAGTGGGTGTGTGTAGGGGTGGTGGTGGTGGTAGTGTGGTGGCATGGGCGGCACACGTGGAGCTGGGCATGGAGGATGGGGTGGCGGAAGGAGGTGGTGAGGGAGAGCGGTGGGAGGTTGGTGGTGCAGGTGAGCTGTCAGGTGAGGTGCGGGGTGGGGTGGTGGGTGGGGAGGCGGAGGTGGTAGGAGGGGTGGAGGGGGAGGGGGAGGAGGAGATGTAACACTCATAGGGGGCGGTGGTGGGGCAGGAGGAGGGATGGGGTGTGGGGCTGGGGCAGCAGAGGCAGGAGCGCGGAAGGGACGTACGTGGCGGTTTCGGAGAGTGCGAGGGGCGCCGTGGTAATCAATGGGAACTTAATAGGGGTTGGGGCCGGGGGTGATAGTGTAGGGCCCCATGAAGTGGGGTGCGAGCTTGTGCGGGGTAGGGAGTTGAGCGACCATGAAGGCGTCGCCAGGTCGGTAGGGGTTGGATGCTGTGTTGGGGCTGAGGTCCAAGTTATTCTGAAGGTGTATCAACTGGCTCTTAAGGTGGTGTAGCGGGTCTTTTGCGGGAGCGGAGGTGGGTGGTTGTAAGGATTGCCGAAGGGGCAGTAGGAGGGGTGTCTCACCGAAGATCCTCTCATATGGCGAAACTCCGTCTTCTCTGGGGCAGGAGTTGATGCCCCATTGGACAATTTTTACGTGAGTAGGCCAGGCGTCATCTTAAGTGGCTTCGATGCGTGTGCGGAGTTGAATTATAAGAGTACGATGGCTGTGCTTGCACACTGCATTTCCTTGTGGCCAGTAGAGGGAGGAGTGGGAGATGTTATACCCGAACATTTTGGCAAGTTCCTCCTAGACTTTTCCGGTGAACTCGGGGGCGTTGTCCGAGTGGATGGCCTGGGGAATGCCAAAGTAGTGGAAGACGTGTCGGAGGAGGGCGTCTGCTACTGCGACAGCGTGATGTTCCTTGGCTGGGCAGGCCACGACGAATTTTGAATAAGTGTCCACGAATGTGATCACGAACTTGTAACCCGATTTTGGGGGTAGAGGCCCTACCACGTCGATTGCTAGGAGCTGCAAGGGTTTGTGGGCGGTGATGTGGCCCGATGGTCCTGCGGTCCGTGTGATGTCCTTCCCGAGTGCACAGGCGCGGCAACTTTGAATAATTTCCTTGGCGAGGGTGGAGGGGTTTGGTGCCCAGTACGTGTCATTGAACATTTGCAACAATTTTTTGGAACCCAGATGGATGCCGTTATGAGCGTGAAGGTGAGGTAAGGCGTCGAGAGCGGTATCAGGGGCCAGGAGGATATGACCGGAGGGGCTTAGAAGGTGGTCGCCCTGCTGGTATAGTTTTTTGAGCAAGTGGGGAGGTTTGTTTCTGGCTGGATGGTGTGAATGGGGAGCCAGGAAAGTGCGTCTGCATTGGTATGGAGCTTGCCTGATCTGTAGATCTCATAATTAAATTCTTCTAAGGTCTCACGCCATCTGATGAGTTGGGCATTGTGGGAATCTGATTGGCGTAACCACTGGAGGGACTGGCGGTCCATGATGATGGTGACCTGAGTTCCAGAGAGATATGTCCTGAAGTGTTGGAAGGCCCATTCTATGCCTAGGCATTCCCATTTAGTGGCAGCGTAATTTTTCTCCGCCTGATTCAAGGTACGGCTGGTGCAGACGATGATGTGCTCGCAGCCTTCCTGGACTTGTGCTAACACAGCGCCTATGGCAGAGAGGGAGACATCGGTGTAAAGGCAGAAGGGGAGGGCATAATCAGGGAAAGCTACGATAGGGGTGGAGACGAGTTTTTCTTTTAATTGCCGGAAAGCAGCTCGTCTCTCGTCCGTCCAGAGGAACGGCTCCCCTTTTCAGGTCAAGTCATGGAGAGGTTTGGAGATGTGGGAATATCCCTTTACAAAACTGCGGTAGTAGGACGTCAAACCTAGGAAGGCACGGATGCTGTGGATGTCCCATGGTGGGGGTATGTCCGCAATGGCGCGGAGCTTGTCAGGGTTGGGGGAGATTCCTGCCTGAGAGATAACATGTCCCCGGAATGAGATGGTCTGAGCGGCCAGGAAGCACTTAGAGGGCCGGAGTTTGAGGTCTGCCTGACAAATTCTGGTAAAAACTTGGCGGAGGTGCTGCAGGTGGTCGGCCCAGGTTCAGCTAAAGAGGATGACGCCGTCTAAGTACACCAGGCATATTTCCCATGTAAGGCCACTGAGGACAGATTCCATCAGCCTGGAGAAGGTGGCGGGGGCATTGCAGAGACCGAACGGCAAGACATTAAACTCATAATGCTTGCCATTACTTGTTGAGAAGGCCGTTTTGCCTCGGTCTTCTTGTCGCACAGGTACTTGCCAATATCCAGACTGGAGGTCCAGGGTGGGGAACCAGGACGCTCCATACAGGGAATCTAAGGAATTGTCGATTTGGGGGAGTGGAGTGGCGTCTTTGATGGTTACATCGTTAAGGCAGCGGTAGTCGATGCAGAATTGCATTCTTTTTCACTAGGACGACAGGGGAGGACCAAGGGCTGTTTGAGGGGGAAATGACGCTGGCCTCTATCATTTCTTGCACTTGACGGTCCTCCTCTTCCCACTGTCTAGGGTTCTTTCGTCGGGAGGGTTGTCGAATCGGTGGACCTGTTGTATGAATTTCATGCTGGTCCTGCCGCGAACAGATCTTGGAAATCCAGGAGATGGCGGCGTAGGGTGTCTGACTGATGAGCAGAGAGATGGTCAGTGATGAGTGGCAGGGGGGTGGGGGTGTGGAAGGGGGATGGAGCACAGGGCTCGGCTTTTTCCATGTCTCCAATTATGAGCCCTTTTGGGAGGGTGAGGGAGGAAGGGGCAAGGTTCGCAATGCGGACTGCTGTGTGATGCGGGGGAAGGAAAGTTGGAGATAAAAGGCAGGCCGAGAGGGCTCCCAGTGGCAGGAGGGGGGAGAATAAGACAGAGGGACCGGAGGGCCGGTTGAGGGGCACCCAGGCCTCACGATGAGGGGGAATGGTAACGGCAGCAGAAACGGCGGCGGGAAAAGAGGGAGGGGGGGTGGTGGGAGGGGGCATGGGAGGAGAGGGAGGAGGGGGGTGAGGGAGGGAGGGAGGGGGTGAAACTTCCGGCTGGGGCCGTGGTGTACAGGGGCCGTGGTGTACAGGTACAGACGGCCCGGGTGGGGTTGGGTGGGGCATGGAACTGGAGCTGCCGGTAGTGGCAATCT
Source organism: Coenobita brevimanus (assembly GCF_032717465.1). NCBI lineage: Eukaryota > Metazoa > Arthropoda > Malacostraca > Decapoda > Coenobitidae > Coenobita > Coenobita brevimanus. The sequence goes on from NC_137047.1 coordinate 36,624,442, forward strand.
ATGGTGGCTCCTAGTTTCTGTAGTAAGTCCAGTCCTAAGTACTTGTCGTAGCTTCAGCAGGAAGAGTCAAAAATTATAAACCAGTGCTGGGTCGACACCAGCTGGTGGGTGTCGACCCTTGGGGCCCATGTTTCCCAACGAATGGGCAGGGGGCCATCCCCCGCGTCCACAAGGTGAGTGGCGTGGGGCGGAGCAGGCCAAAGGTAGATCTATGGCGGGAGAAGTAGTGGCTGTAAAGGCAGGATCTGGCTGCTCCCGTATCGACTAGAAGTCTGGCCTTCACACCGTTCAATTTCATCTTGTGGTACAGTTGCCTCAAAGAGTTCCATTACCCCCTGTGTTACCTCCTGTCAAGATGTGGCAACATCGCAGTAGTAGCGTAACTGTCTATGATTGAACGGCCATTGGTCTTGTCAGAACGGACGTGAGTGGTGGGTATGTATTCCAGACGCCATAATGGCTGTTTATATTATGTAAATAGGGAGTGATTATAATATGACCAGAAACAACATTTATTTGGCTCATGTTAATAAGGAATACCAATACGAATATAAATGCAGCCAAAATGACAATAGATATATTGAAAGTTGTCGCAGTTATAGTTATCATACATCAGCCACCCTAAGTATACCTTTACGAATGAAACATTAGCTGTGTCTCATGGATCTCGGTGTAGGACAGCTTCAATGCCTTTATAAATCACTGAAAATATGGAATCGCGAGACGCAGAAATTAATATAGACTCTTATCGTTATCAGCGCCCCTATCACTATCCCCCACTATATCGCACTTAATACCTCTCCCGATCCAGCCGGCCCCTCTCTTTACATCAGTAAACAAGCTTGGCAAAGGGCCGGTCGGTGTATGTCGTCACTCAGAACGCCAGTATAATAATAATAATAATAATAGGTATTATACACCTTACACCTTATCAGATATACTCGTCAGTGACTCATGTCTCGCTGGTTTGTCACCAAGTGTGCTTCATTGCTCCGAATCCTAAAGGACTTTCTTCCTACTGAATCCAGCTGGCCAAGCTGTGAACCTCACATATGCGAAACAAAATTCTGTTTTAGTATAATTATAATTATTATTAATATTAATATAGATAATAATAATAATAATAAATAATAATAATAATAATACCTATTATTATTATTATTATTATTATACTGGCGTTCTGAGTGACGACATGAGACACAGCTAATGTTTCACTTGTAAAGGTATACTTAGGGTGGCTGATGTATGATAACTATAACTGCAACAACTTTCAATATATCTTTTGTCATTTTGGCTGCATTTATATTCATATTGGTATTCCCTATTAACATGAGCCAAATAAATGTTGTTTCTGGTCATATTATAATCACTCCCCTATTTACATTATATAAATAGCCATTATGTCGTCTGGAATAAATACCCACCACTCACGTCCGTTCTGACAAGACCAATGGCCGTTCAATCATAGATAGTTACGCTACTACTGCGATGTTGCCACATCTTGACAGGAGGTAACACAGGGGGTATTGGAACTCTTTGAGGCAACTGTACACTGGGGGGCAATATTTGGGGGTAATGGACCACGCCACTGTGGGATGGTGAGGGGGCAGGCCTAAAAATCCAGCTGTCTGGGGCCTCCTTCTTCCTGCTCCTGCTCCTGTTCCCCAGGCTCGGTCTCCTCTACAGGTGCCAGTTCATCCTCGGGGGCCTTGTCCTCCAGCGAGGACACTTGGCGTGAACCTTGGGTAGTGGGCTTGCGACGTGCAGCCTTTAACTGGTCTTGTATGTCATGCAGGGGACACCTGGAGCAGCAGGCTGTAAATTCCCAGGGATTCACCAAGATCAGGTTAGGATTTTCCCTGTGGGCAGGGTGCCGGCACATGGGATGTGCTCCAGGTGGGCTTGGTGGCGGGGTGGGGCTGGTGTGAGGCATGGGTGGATGTGGCTTGACTGGGGGAACCGAAGTCTGTGTGGGAAACTTTTTCACCGCATTGATCTGCTGGTGTGTTGGGCGGGTGGTCAGGAGGCATCGTGTAAGCTGGATGTCTCTATGTCTCCAGTCGGGTCATGGATAGTGAAGTGTTCTTTTACAACACCGGGGAGCACTCTCAGAGGAGTGTTAAAAGTATGCTGATCCCGGGTTTCTTCATCTGCCTCTGGGTAGGCAGCAGTAACCAGGTGTCTTGCCTGAATTAGGATATCGTCTAGACTCCCATCAAACTAAGACTATCAAGTTGGGATAGTGCCACCACTTTCCTTAGTGATGGGGTGATGGCCTGGGTCAAAAATTTTGTGAAGCTCTGCCAGGTGAGCTCCGGAACGACTTTCGGTGCTATGTTCGCCGCCGCTTTGCCCAGTAGTGGGAGTGTGACTGCGATTTTTTGTTTATTATCAAAACCAATATCTAGTAAAGGTTTGATGATCGCCAGATATGTGTGTACATCATACTGGTCAGGGTCAAACTTGGGCAATTGCACGCGTGGTTTAGTTGCAATTTTGCCGGTATTTCCTTACTACCTCTCTCGTATGCCCGGGTCAAGAACCACCGCTGTCCACCAGTGTAGTGCTAGGTGATTAAGGCTCGACTTCTCGTTCCTAGAACACCTAACATGTAGTGGTGTCCTCTTTCGAGAACCAGGGTTTGGTACAAACAAGAGAGAGGCAGGACACAAAAACTCCAGGCAGTAACCTTTACACGTGTATTACTCAGTCAGACAAGGGACAACAGCAGATGTTACAACACAACATGCGGTCAATTACAAACACTTATAACTAGATAATCAGTATCTCGCAGGATACTATAGTAGTATGCACTTGAAATAACACTCGAGGCTGAGTGTCCAGAATCACTACAGTCCAAGGTCTCTGTGCGCGTGGAGGAACTAGGGATGAGGCTCACTAAGGGAGGGTATAAGGCACTGGGGTCTCATTGTAGTTATGGTAGTATGAGGCGGAGGTTGTTGATAGCATGTTCTATTTATTAATTTCTGAGAGTAAGGGACTTTTGGTTAACTATTGATACAAACTCCACGGCTTTGATGTTTCGCTTATTATAATATGAGGGGTGTTGCACATGGGTCTTATTCACTATCACTGAGATTCTGCATGGGTTATTCACTGTTCCGTCTTATTGTATACTTGACCATTATTCCAATTTCACGTGAACACTTGGCCTGGTATTATGAATGCACTTTATCGCCTTGTCACTGTCACACTACCTAAAGGCACAATCACTGTCTCATGAGTCACTGGGCGGCAGGTGCAGCGGGGAGACACGCCGGCTACAGTTCTGCCAGGGCAGGGGCACTGCCAGGGGAGGCCATGCCGAGAGGGCACGGGACCACATGCAGGGGCGTCTTCTCTCGTCTGGGGCTGCAGGTGGCGAAGAGGCCCGGACTTTCCGGGCTGGGTACAGGAGTTTGACCCTCAGAACTGGGGTCGAACAATTCCCTGCACCTCTCGTTCAGGTCTTGGCCGAAGGTAGAGGTTCTCCGCTGTTGGGGCATAGGGAGGTCCCGCCCGGGTGTTCTGGGGAGGGCCTGGAGTTTCCGCGGGCTGCGGCCCCCAGAGTTAGGCAGCTCCGTTAGGGGAGGGCTGCGGCACCGGTCTGCGTCAGAGTACATCATGTGGGTCTTCTCCAGGGCCAGTCATGTGGAGCAGAGGCCGGGGGACGCTATAGGGCCTCTCCAGTACTCCCCTACGTCCTCTACGTCGGGGTCAGGACACTCGTCTCACGCTGGGGCGGTGGGACTACTCTCTGCTGCTTCTGGCCGTGGGGCCTGGCTACTGGCCGTGGCTTCCCAGGGGCACGACCACAGGGCGCCGAGGCCCAGCTACCGGCTGTGGCCTGAGAGGGTGAATGGTTACAAGTGCACCTCGGGACACCTTCAGAGCGGCTACCTGTCATCTCATGAAGGAGGGAGTGGCTACAGGCTGACCCCTGCAGGAGGGAGTGGCTACAGGCTGACTCCTGCAGGAGGGGTGTGGAGCAGCTACAGGCTGACTCAAGGGCAACACCTTTGGAGCGGCTACCGGCCGTCTGACGAAGGCAGGAGCGGCTGCATACCAACTCCTTCAGCTGAAACAAGGAGCAGCCACAGGCTGACTCAGGGGCAATGCCTCCGGAGTGGCTACCAGCCGTCTGAAGAAGATGGGAGCAGCTACAGGCCGACTCCTTCAGGAGGGGATGTGGAGCGACTACAGGCCGTCTCCTGAAGGACACCTTCTGACGAAGGTGGGAGCGACTACAGGCCATCTCCCTATTACCCTCAGGTCGGCTACTGGCCGATTCCTTAGCGAGGGGCGGGCGGCTACCGGCCGTCCCAGGAGGGAAGACACCTTTGGAGAGGCTACTGGCCGACTCCTGAAGAAGGCGGGAGTGGCTACAGGCCAACTCCTAAGGGGTGCTGGTAGGAGCTGGACAGACAGCTCCACCCCGAGGTAGGTTGGTGGAAACTCGCCCAGAAGGTAGTGCAGGATTCCTGCTATGGCAACGGCGGGAGGGCTCCGAGTCATACGGGCACACGGCCCGGGCTGACTTGTGCCGTTGTTGCGCCTAGTCTCTGTGTGTTGCTGCTGCTCCTTTCGCGGGGTCCTTGTGGTGGTGTCTGGAAGTTTCTTGGGGCACAAATCTGAATCCCTGGTGGAGGTGATTGGGCATTCCAAGGGACACTATACTGTATTTCAGTAATATGATTTAAATATTTTGTATGTTCTAACAAGTGGTATAATGTTATAATTTAAATATTTCGGATGTTTTAGTTCAAGCATTTTATCATTTAAAACAGTCATTATAATGTGGGATACGACCGTATCTCTGAAAAATAATCGTCATTATACCGTTGATTCACACCTACAGTGGTAGAGAAATAAGTGCTACAGTCTAGGGTCATTAGGTAAAACAAGCATTTATGTATTTTTCATCGTACGAATCCAATTATCGTTTAATGTCTCCCTTCCGATACCGATACCGATAATAATCGAATTTTGGCTGCCGATTTACAGCACTAACAACCGACCGATTTTATTTGACTTTTAACAAACCTTTTGACGCAGAAAGGTTACTGAAAGCTATAGTCAATTCTTCCAGGTCGAAAAATCTGTTCATAGTTTATACAAAAATCGTTTGACGCAAACAGTAACAATCACTGCATTGAACTGGTTATGAGATTATTTGTGACGGACATTTGTTCTCACAAGGATTGTAAATTGAGGAGATGAAATTGTGGGAGTGGTTGATGATGATGATGATGATAATGTTTTTATAAATAATAAAATAGAGGAAGGAAAAACAAACGAATGATAAAAATAATCCATACACCAGATAACTGGCATTCTCCATTCATAAAATATCTGTAACAGTTGGACTTGAACAGCTGTTTGTTGAAGTGTGGGGGGAAGTCACTCTGGGGAAGCGAGTTCCAGAGAGATGCAGTTCGAGGAATAAAAGAATTCTGATATGAAGAAGTTCTGCAATATGGCTGAGTGACATTGCAGTCATGAGCAATACCAGATCCCTGTGTAGCATGAGGGAAGGCATAGAGATGTGGCTTAATGGACGCAGCATTGTCTGAACATTTGCTATAAAAATATCTGTAAGATAATGCAAGGGAGGCAACATTCCTTCTCACTTGTAGGGGAGTTAGTTTATTTATAATAGCAGAGTTATTAATAATTCCTACAGCTTTGTTCAGAATTTTGTCTAGTTGTTTTAATGCAACCTCTCCACAAGAAGGCTCGTAGTAAAACAGTTCAAGGAGAATGGTGAAGGATCTATCTATCTCTCTATTGCCAGACGCCTCAATCCCGTTCGGGGTGGCCACAAACAAATCGCCTCCACGTCGCTCTGTCCCTCGCCAATTCACTGCCATGCCCCCAACTCACACCCCCCTCTTTCATCTACCTCTCCACCCCATCCCTCCATCTCATCCTCGGCCTCCCCCTCCCTCTCCCCCCCTCCACCTCACTCACATACACCCTCTTCGTCAGTCTCTCACCCTCCATCCTCTCCACATGGCCAAACCACCTCAGTGTATTCCTCCTAACGCTTCCTATCACAACATCCACACCACAACGCTCCTTTATATCCTCATTTGTCAGCCTGTCTCTCCATGTGACTCCACAGGCTCCTCTTAAATAACTCATTTCCACTGCTCTCACTCTTGACTTGTGTCCTTCCAACAACGTCCAAGCTTCACTTCTATACATTAGAGTTGATATCACAATACCGTCATGTAGTAACTTTTTCACTTCCATGCTCACTTCCCTGTTTCCTATCACTGCTTTCAAGGAACCAGCAACCTTTCTTCCCTGCTGTATCCTTTCAAGCACTTCACCCTCCAAACCTCCATCCTTACTCATCACACTACCCGAGTACTTAAACGTACTCACATTTTCCAATTCCTCACCATCCAACCTCGCTGTACATTCACTGACTTCACGTCTCTCAAAGCCCATCACTTTACTCCTCCCTACATTCACCTATAGATTCCGTTTCTTACACACTTTCCCAAACTCATCCACCAAGCCTTGCAGCTCCCCTTCGTCTTCGCTCAACAACACAGTATCATCTGCAAACAACAGCACAGGGAGTTTCCAAACACTACCTTCTCTCACCAGGGCCACTCCAACATCCACTACCCTACCTTGTACCTCTTTTATTACCCCATACATGTACAGACTGAACAACCATGGAGACATGATACATCCCTTTTTCAACCCAACCTTCAAAGAGAAAAATTCACTCAGTTCACCATTCACACGCACTGCAGCCTTAGCACCATCATACATACTCTTCACAGCATTCAGCAACTTCCCATCTACTCCATATATTCTTAATACTTTCCACAATCCTTTTCTATCCACCCTGTCATATGCTTTCTCTAAATCCATGAAAGCCGCATACAACTTCTTTCCCTTCTCTAGAAACTTTTCCACTAAAGATCTAAGAATGAATATCTGATCTACACAACCTCTTCCCTTCCTAAAGCCTCCCTGTTTCTTCTCCAACTAATTTCTCTGTTCTTTCTCTCTGTCAATAAGTATCCTACCATACACTGTTCCTATTATACTAAGAAGACAAATGCCCCTATGATTACCACACACTTCTTTTTCCCCTTTTCCTTTGTACAAGGGAATAATTATACATGACTTCCAATCCTCCGGGACTCTACCTTCCTCCCAGGCCAATCTGCACATCTTCCACATCCATTCTACTACTATCTCTCCCCTATGCTTCAGCATTTCACCACACACTTCATCAATTCCTGGGGCTTTCCCCAATTTAACTTTATTGCTCACACAACTTCTATCCTACTGATTTCTTCCTGTCTTCTCACCACTCTTCTTCTCCCAGCCATTCCCCAGCCATTTATACTCGCATTACTTCCATCCTCTATGTTCAACAATTCCTTAAAGTGTTCTCTCCATCTGCTCACTTTTTCTCCCTTCTCCACCAGTAATCTACCATTTTTATCTTTCACTCCCCTGCTAACTTCACTTCCACCCTGTCTTATTCTCTTCACCTCTTTACAGAACATTTTCTTACAGTCCCTCCACTTTACACTCAAATTCCTTCCAAATTCCTCATCCACTCTCTTCTTACTCTCTTTTACTAATCTTTTCACCTCTCTCTTTCTTGCTACATATAACTCTCTCTTCCGCCTCTCAACTTCTTCCACGCCTCTATTTCTCATCCATTCATTGTATGCTTTCTTCTTTTGTGCCACAGCCTGTCTCACCTCTTCATTCCACCACGCTGTTCCTTGCATCCCTCCTTCGTCGAATATCAGTTCCTTTAGTTTTTATATTTGGATTTTTATTATAAAGAAGCCACAAACTGATTAATGGGCAAAGTAATTGGAAACATAAAGCACATATCGTAACTTTTGTTCCCCTAAAAGTATGGAACACTTAATCATAAGACAAACAGTAAATATATAACAACTTCTAAATTTAAGCCAGAGCATGGTGATTTAACGATATATGAAACGCATAACATATATAAGCTTCTGGTCATTACCATATAATAAAATATTTTTACTTCAAAATTCCGAACCGAATGTAAAATCTTGGCCGGGGGGCCATTAGCCATAGAAATAAACAACATTTGTATTTAAACGTGCTATGGGTCACAAAGGTATCGGTGCACAATATGCGTGAAACATTTTGGACCACAGAACGAAGGTCACTGAAATATTAGTGTCCAACCTACCACTCGCCGGTAGGCCTATCGTCGGGAGGTGTCATATATCGCCAACTCCTCATACAAACATTTAGCAAATGGTATGTTTATATAAACACTGTTCATACAAAATGTGACACTGGTAATGTAAGCAGTTGTTGGAATGTTTTCGGTAGGCATTGGACCCCTGAGCACAGATACTTTTGTGACCCACAGCATGTAACATTTTGATCATTAGCCAAAAGACGTGTTGCCGATTCTGGGTAAACATAGTCAGTGCACTCTGGCATGTACTTAAAAACTTACGGTATATGTATCTTTTAATTTAATTTATCATTTGCACTGAACAAGACGTGATAACTTTAATTCTTTGCGGTTGGAGGGAAGGAGCCGCCATGTTGGCGATGACGTCAGCATTCACACCGCAGACGACGCTCCAATCCATCACATAATACTGTACCAGTAACAGAGATGATAGTTGTACCTACATGGCCACCGTAGGTCCAAACTACCCTCTTCAGGTATGTTGTGAAGGAATATTTTTCATGGTGTAAATGGGTGGTACCTGTTAGGTACGTAAATTGTGGTGAAATCGACCAGAAATAGCTGACAGCTACACCATTCCCGAGCGGTGCTCATACCTCATGAGGTGGGAAGTGTTAAATGTATGCAGTACAGTATCAGTTGTATGAGTTTATGATGGTATTATGCTCATATTTAATATCTGACCTCTTCATTATTAGTTTCCTGAAGAAAAAAGAAAACAGTTTCAGTGACTCAACTACAGTACTTCAGGGGGAGTGTGACGAAATACCGAATCGGCGGTCATTTACCGAATCAACACCGAATTAGCACTTTTTAATTGGTGTTATAGATTTTATCACCATAGAGGTCCATACTCACCTAATTATTCGAAATCTGGTCAAATTTTTGTATTTTACCTTTTAAAAAATCCGGATTCACAGCGAAAACGGGCTAAAATTAGCGGAAGTGTTTCTCCTTTAGCTGAACAGCTTGCCTTGGCAAACTTTTGCTCTGTATAATTATTAATTTAACATACAAATGCATTTATTTGCTTTAAATCAGTATCTGCAAAACAGAAGTCTCCCAAGGCATGTTGGCGGTCTAAAGTAGAAATACCCGCTAACCTTAGCAAGTTTTCGCTCTGACTCCTAATATTCTATTAATAAATAAAGCATAGTTTTTTTTTTTTTTTTTACTGAATTTCAGATAATTAGGTGTGTATGAACCTATATGGTGAAGAATATAATCTTTTCACAACAGTAAAGACTGCATTACAGCACTGGGAACTTCCGACGAGCAGCCAGCCACCACTGTTTTCGTTTATTGTTATTGGCTAGTATACAGAGGAATAATTTCCCTACTGTGCTTTTGTCAGTGCACTTACACATTGCAACGAAACATTAGCAATTATTCCTCTTGTCAATGGACATTCTTAGAGGTCAGAAATAAGCACAGTGTATCCTGGATAAACGGTAACAAAGCAGACTATGCTGCCTCAGTGTGAGTAGTGACGTCACGACCAATCACAGGCCGTTTCAGTGTCACGTGATTTTTCGGCTACTTTATCTATAATTTTTTCATGTTTCTGTACATTTTTATTGGAAATAATGGTTGACATAGTTATTTTCTGAGTATCTTTTACCCATAGAAGTATCTAACTTCGAAAAAATTTTGACCGGAAACTCGTCTATTCAGGCGCCAGTCCAGCCGAGAGCTTGTGCATAGTGGAAAAAACACACCTGCTTGAGATTGGATTTAACACACTAGTAGTCAAAGACTGAGCCTTATATATATCTTGATTAAAACCACTTTCCATGAAATAAAGAATAAATGTCTAAGTTCAGTGTATGTCAACTTCATAATCTGTAGGTACTGTAGTGGTTCACATTACACACACACACACACACACACACACACACACACAATGTTATGCTTCCGTAGATTTTAAGACAGTCTTCAGTCAAATATATCTTATTTACTTTGAAAAGCTAAGCATTGAGGGTTCTTTTGTTAAAGAGAGCGACGCTTTGGATTACCCCTTCAGCCACGCTAAATAGTCGTTCTGAGACGACGCTCGATTCTGGGGATCATTTGCTTACACAAACACTAGTAGCTTACATACTGCCGACCATACATACACATCATCAAAAGACGTTCACAACCTTCCATTCACCGTCTTTCTTTTGTGTATACGGTATCACATATCTATATATCCATTTTTTTGTGCACACACACACACATACACACACCGCTCGCTGGTGCAGTGGTAACGTTCTCGCTTGCCATCTGGTAGACGGGAGTTCGCGCCTCGCTCAGGTTGCGAAAAGTTTCACTGACGAAGTGGGTGGTTACTGTCCCCCTCGAGCAAGGGGACGGGTGTGTGGGTGTGTGAAGGTCACAGCCTTGCCCTTAGATCGGACTATATGAGCTCTCAGCTCCCTTCCGGGAGGGTAAAAGCTGACGATCACGACCATCAACTGATCCTGACCGACCCGGTGAATTACACACACACACACACACAAGTACCAAATTGCAAACCCTGTATTTGCGTAGTTATGAGGAAGCCTAGGCAAGATCTATATGTAACTTTTTCCCATCAAGTGTAGTAGGCTATTGTTTCACTGTTTATGATGAGCTTCAACAAACGTGCCATATGTCGTTCACCCCAGGTCTCAGAGTCACTGTCCTCTATTACCACCATCTACTGTCTTCTTCCTTATGCAAATAACTTCTTCCTTAGACTCCAGTGAGAAGACTGACTATTACGACTAGATAAAGAATACAGTAACAAATAGGTTCGGTCATTTCGCGCTTATTTCGCCAGCGAGTGTACACTATTTATGTACTGTACATAAACCCACACGGCCATCACACTTACACACCACCAGTACACGTACACAGTATACCTCACTCTCAACTTGCTGCTTTCGCCCTTCAGGTCTTTTTTTTCTCCCCTTTCCCACTCGTCCACTTATCATGAACATTTAACGATTCTGAGTAAGACTACTAGGCTGCAAACAGTGTCAAGGTAACAACATTCTTTCACACGGAATCAGGCAAAACAATAACCGAAACACTCAATAAAAGTTATGTTAATGATTCTTCCGTCCATATCCAAAATCCTGATATCAGCAGCAAATATCGGTATCGGTTCTGAATCGGAAAAATGCAACTATCGGAATATATGGTTTCGGCGAATCGTTTCTGTTACAGTACTACTGGTGGTAGCAAAATGAGAGAGAGAGAGAGAGAGAGAGAGACTCTAGTTCAACCCTGCCCAGGTCTACGCACGAGTAGACCTGGGCAGGGTTGAACTAGGGGAGTCGGGAGATTACTGTTCTTGCTCCTAGCCAGTTAATTTGTTTATTTTTTCCAATCATGGTAATATTATTGGTCGCTAATTCTACAGTCAGCGCACATTGACGTGTCCGTATGAAAACAAAACTCGCGCTGCCTAAATAAAATCATTATAACAGCCAAACTACAGCCCATATTGGAACTAACTCTTACTTGAACACTCACCATCTATCTCTTTACTTGTTGATGGGATAATCTTTGCGTCTTCGCACTTCCACAAGACGGTCTGGGATACTATCAGCGAGTTTCATGTGAGTATTGGGAGGAATGCTACTCCTCTCACAACGAAGGGCAACCTCCAAGTTCGCCTAGGTGGATGTGTCTTCACCTCTTAATTTTTCTTTCACAATAGCCCAGAGGTTCTCAATTGGTGAAATATCAGGACTACTGCTTGGCCAATCATGAATACACTCAACTTCACTTGTGCAGAGCCACTGTTTTACGGCTTTGGCGGTGTGACAAGGAGCCCCATCCTGCTGCAGCCCTTCAGCGCCAGTAGCTGCAAAGCATTCAGCCAAATTATTGTCTAGGAGCCGAAGATATGAGTCTCCGTTGACAGTCTGGCCTTTAGGGAGAATTATAAGGTTGGCTGCTCCTCCGTAAGAGAAAGCCCCCCCACACCATAATAGAGGCAGGATGCTTGACAGTCTTTCTCGTGAACTTCGGGTTACAGGGATCAGAATTTCTTCCACGCCACACCTTCTGCCCCTTCGACTTACTAACGCAGAACGTGGATTCATCTGACCACAGAACACGTCTCCAGTCATCCAAAGTCCATAAGGTATATTTCTTTGCAAAAGCAACTCTTTTTTTAAGCTGAATATTGGTAATGAAAGGCTTTTTCCTGGCTGTCAACTTCCGATAACCAAGTTTCTTTCGTATGGCGCTCTGAATAGTTCATACACTCACGTCCTGAAACACAATAGGGTTTTGTTCTTTAAGCTGTCTGGCAGTAAGAGTTGGTTTGTCATCCAACTGATGCCTGATAACTTTTAGGCTGCGCTTGCTGATCTTGGGTGTCCTTCCTCCACTGTGTTTGTGGGAAGGTACCTTTCCTCCTCCAGAGGCCTTGTAATTTGTCACCAATCGGCGCACTGTACGTTCATTAACACAAGTTTGTTCACTTATTTGACGGCTATTCAAACCAATTTTATGACACTCGATAACTCTTACAATGTTGTCATGGCTTGTATATGGCTTAGACATCGCTTACAAGCCACACTGCCAGCTTAAACACTTAGCGCACGAAGGAAACGGGAGTCAATCCTGGGAGACAATCAACAGCTACATCCAACAAAAACGAGCGTAAATGTAATTTACCGTTATGTCACTCAGTGGAGGGGTATGGGCCGAGGAGTGATGTAAATTGCCAAGTAGTCATTTTTCCCCAGCAATTTTCTTAACTGTCCGCACATTAACTGATATAATTTCAGGAAATTTACATTGCTGCGCTCCCTCCCGGACACGTCAATGTGCGCTGACGGTAACTGTATAGTGATTTTGACTGTGGTAATAGGAAGAAATAAGAAAAAAAAAATTAGGGAGAAAACAGAGAGAGAGAGAGCGAGAGAGAGAGTTATTCGCCTATGAATGTTGGTCAAGGCCACTCACTCGAGCTTTCCCTCGGTCATTTACCCACCACCCACCGTAGAAGGTGGACGTGTGAGATGAGCTCTAATGATTAAAACATCTTCAGCCCTGTGTAGATTTGAACAAGAGGTATGTGACTTAATAATGGGGGAGGGGGGTGCCCAGTACAACCCCTGCCCCAGGACTACACATGCGTATCCTGGACAGGGGTTGAAGTAAGGGATTGCTTGATGGCATGCCCAGTACTACATTATGGGGGGTTGGGGGTTAGGGGTTGGGGGCTGCCCATTACAAAGTGCCCAGGACTACGCACACGTAGTCCTGGGCACTTTATAACTACTATGCTGTATCTTAAGTAGTTTTTGTTTTTAAATAATGAAAAAGTAAAAGAAAATAATTTCCTCATAACGTTCAATGCAACCTGTGCAAGGAATCTGAAGGACCCAGGTTATGTTTAGTACTGACTGATTAGATAGTTTCTAAGTTGTAACTCTTCACCTGACGAAGTCAGATGCGGGTGTTGTTATCACTTGAATCAATAGGTGTCCGTCCTTAGAGTTAGGCAGCAGGGCAGCTATAGTCTGATTCCCGCCCGTTTGCGGCTTAGGTGTGGCCCACACCTGTGGACAATGGTGCCACGTTTCCCCAACTTGCGATGTGAAACGGAAGCTGTTTATGTACAAGGCATCACAAATTCGACAAATTCAGATGAATAAAACTTACACTTGTGTATTTTGATGGATGAATCAACAGTAATCTTATTATGCATAAAATATTTATACAGTAACACAGAAACATGGCATACATATTGTACAGTGTTGCTAAAAGAAATAGCAGTCACTTTTAATGTTTTTTAGCGTAGTTTTAGGGTGGGTAATAATATTACAGTTATGGATATAATAGAATGAGCCTGAAAAAAGAAGAAATATGCCAATATCCAAAGTAAAAGAAATAATTCATATAATTCTTGTGAGTGGCAGCACTGACAGATAGCTTCCCTACAGAGAGAGAGAGAGAGAGAGAGAGAGAGAGGCAGGAGAGGGGCATGCATTGAATGCATTGTCGGCATCACTAAATATAACCAAACCAAATTAACAAATGAAAGCACAATTATAAATAACTTATAAAAGAATCAAAAGTACTCAGGGTAGCTCACATTTCCCGCCAGGAGAGAGAGAGAGAGAGAGAGAGAGAGAGAGAGAGGTCTGTCACTGCCTTCTTTGTATTCATTTGTTCCTTTGTACATACTGCACACACTGATATACATTGTTCCTATTGATGCACATATATCTATACACGTAATTTCTCTCTCTCTCTCTCTCTCTCTCTCTCTCTCTCTCTCTCTCTCTCTCTCTTCTAATACTGACCACGTGGTAGGTGAATCCAGCCCCCCCTTCCCCTTCCCTCCCTTCTTAATCCCTCCTGGGTGTCTCAGGTCAAATCCCCCTTCACACTTCCCCTCCCCCCTGGACCACCACCCCAACAAACCCACATCCACACTCCCACCCACACCTACACCCACACCCCACTACGTCGGGGTGTATGAATCAGTAACGTAACAAACCTCTCAGCAGACAGTAACTTTGACACTCCATCTACTACTAAATATAACAAAACCAAATTAACAGATGAAAGCACAATTATAAATAACTTATAAAAGAATCAAAAGTACTCAGGGTGGCTCACATTTCCCGCCAGGAGAGAGAGAGAGAGAGAGAGAGAGAGAGAGAGAGAGAGAGATAACGGTATAGAAAACGTGGCAACATTGTACACAGGTGCGGGCCACACCACAGCCGCAAACGTGCGCGAGTCCTACTATAGCCAGGTGGAGAGATTTCGTTCTGGGCCAGAACTCAGAAAATATTCACTATAGAGTCTTGAAATTTCACATAAATTATGTGTCTTATAGTGAACAGGCACCTTTTGATATGTAGAATGCTGTCTTAATTTTTTTTTTTTTTTTGTTAATGAAAATGTAAAAAAAAAAAGTTTCTGGGCAAGAACTCTGAAACTAATACAGGTACAGTCTCCAAACTCTTCAGGAATGTGTTAATATTCCTCCTTGTGCCTTTTGGTAGTTGTAATGCCATGAGATTGAATAATGTTGTGATTCTGAAAAAAAAAAAAAATATATATTTTTTCAATGCATTATTTAAATTAAATTCTTGCAACTATTATACCTAGAAGACAGAAATTGTACATGATAAATGATTATAATAATATCTAGTTATGTATGAAGTTTCATGACTGTACCTATTATGGAAGCATAAAAAATGGCTGCCTACATGAAAAAAGCAAGAGTCATAATTTCATCAGATCTGCTCTTAACTTCATTATGACCATGCATTAACTAATGAACTTTTGAAGTTTTAATGTCTCTGTTATACAGGGGGGGAGGGGGGGAAGGGGGGAGGGGAGTTATGCTCTTGGTTAGGTGTGCAGGGAGATGGAGGGATATGTACTTGGTCAGATATAGGGTTGCAACAGTGCAGCATTGCCTATGTTGTTTCTTGTTATATCCTTGCAATATCTTGGTAATTTATTCAGATTAGGAAAGTTTTGAGCTGGGAGGTTAGGTAAAGTCTTCATTAATCCTTTTGCTGACAGTGAGCTCTCTCAAGTTGCATAAAGTATTTGGTAGGAACAAGAATACTAGATTAATTTACCACTGATCGTTTATATGGGGCGATATCAACTACATTTGTTTTCACGTGTTATAAAATACTATTTTACGTTTGCTTGGAATGACTGGATATATTGTGGATGTGCTTCCTCATTCCTTATTAATCCCTTCATCCCGAGAATTTTATCTGTAAAATATTCATGCTTTCCCCAGACTATGATTATCAGGCCTTTCTTGGGCTGCTAAGGTTAGGTCAAGATGGGTTACGGATAAACAGAGTAAGAACCAAAAACCTGGAAAGAGAAAACTTGGCGAGAGGTGCTGCAATGGCTGACAGTATGGAAATATTCTCCCTTTAATCACTTCTGTGCCAATATTAAGTGCTGTCGACCATCATCCACTCACTTGATGTAGTGCTGCCTACTTTTCCCTTACCCTTTATCATTCATTTTCAGTCTGCCCTCCTCTCTTCCTTTTTCGGCCATCTTTCCTGTCACTTTTTATTACCATACTCTTCCATACTTTTCAGGTGGCTTTATAGTGAGTGACAAGCCTAATTATATCCTGTTATCCAGGAAACCAGTTACAGCATTGGGTGGTAACCATATAACCAACCCACACATGTTCCTTACGTGTCAGCAAGTGGGTGGGCGAAGGGTTACTGTTCTTAAAATAAAACAACTAACTCAAAGACAAGCGGGCACCCATTATGGGTTTATGGCATCTGGTTATAGACAAATAGATGTAACAATATGTACTGTTCCATACTATACACGCCTGTCACCCTCCTTGATTCTTCGTTCTGTAACTCAGATTCTTTTTCACTCCATTCTACCGTTAAGTCCTTAGCCACTTCCTCTCAGTATAACCACTTCCAGTCTCTATAAATCTTTTGTTAGTGTTTCTAAATTTGTTTTAAACGATCTATCCATCTTCTGTTGCCTGACCTAACATTCATTCTTTTCATGTGTCACTGTCATCATAACACATTTTTATCCCCGTTTTACGTCATTGTGCATCGCCTTCCATACATTCTTACAGAGTTTATCCCTTTTCTTCTTTTTTTTCTCCCTGTAAATCCAACTTACCACTCATATATTTCTCAAGGGCACAGTTCCAATCCCTCCACCCCATTTAGTGGCTAGCATTAAAGTCGCCTTCTATGTAGGTGGGCTCAGCGGAGGCCAGGGCAAAGATCTGTCCCAGATCCAGGGTGCTCTCGTGGCCTCTGTACAGATTGAAGACATGTAGAGGGGAAGAGCCGAGTTGCAGGGTAACCCCCAGTGCCTCGACGCCTTCTCTGCAAAAAATGGGCGGAAGTATGGCCGTGTGGGGGATGTGGCTCCTTACGAGGATGGCACCTCCCCTAGTGGCACCCTGGATTCGGGGAAGAAAGTGCCCCCTTAAGCCTCCGAGTCCAAAAGTGGAGTCCTCGGGAAGGAGAGTCTCCTGCAGAAGGATGAGGTGGATGTCCTCTTGGAGGCTATGTCTTGGAGGTGTGCAAGTTTACTCTTTGCCCTGAGGCAGTTCCACTGCAAGACTCGGAGGGGGCGGGCCGTGTGGTTGGTAAGGGATGGGGTGAGTGGTCTGGTTTCTGCGGGGGTGGGGGAAGGAAGGTTCTGTTGCCTTCTCTCCCATCATGGTCTGTGGAGGCCTGGTGGTGTTGGCAGGCTGAGGTCGAGTGCAAGGTGCAAGACGAGGTGAAGGTGTCTGGAGGATGGTAGCGGAAGTTTTGGCGGGTTGTTTGTGAGGCTTGTGCTTGCTCTGGATGACCCAATCCGCAATAGGTTCTGCGACTGGAGTTACTGGATATGGGACAAGGTCTCTGCCAATGATTTGTGCTATGGCACCTATTATGTGCTTGGACACTCCCCTCAGGATAGACCGGAACTCCTCTGGCTGAAACGCCATGGCTGACGAGTCAGCGGTGGGTTGGGTGATTGGGGGGGTGTCCAGAGGAGGAAGCATGGGTGGGGGCTGCATCTCGCTTGCAAAGGCGGGACCGGGGAGAGTGTGGGGCTGTGCTGAAGGCAGAGGCAGGAAGTCCTCGATTGCTGGGGGTGGTGGTGGTTGATTCCCAGACTTTTTTTTGGGTGTCCCGGATGAAGGTGCCTGGGGGTGCGGAGTTGGGGCTGATTTTCTGTTGCTCCTGTACCCAGGAGACCTGGTATAGACATCCCTGGTTTACCAGAGTAAGTCTTGTGGGGCAACTTGGGTGCCAGTCGACAATGCCTTATATAGGATCAACCCAGGACAACCAAATCATAGAAGAAATAACAGACAACTAATGGTACCTAATGATTATACCTCACATTTTAAGGACAACACGTGATAGTCCACATGCAGGACATCCTGGCAAGGACAGGATGGTTAGACAAGCCCGGATGTTATACTACTAGCCATCGTTATGCAAAGATATACTGTACACAATCACATAGACAGATGTGAGTCATGTGCGAGACACAAAGGCCACACGTTATTACCTGCACCAATAGGGAAATATCCTGTACCTAACCAACCGTGGGACATTGCTGTGGTTGACTTATTTAAGTTACCCTTATCTTACAATAATAATCAGTATCTCTTCGTTGCTACAACTAATTTCTCAAGATATGTGATTTTGGTCCCAATTGAGGATAAGACAGCTGAAACAGTGGCAAGGGTAATCATAGACCATATTATCTGTAGATTTACTAAACCAGAGGCATTAATAACTGATAATGGAAGTGAATTTAATTCTGAAACCTTACAAGAAATGTGTAAGCAATATATAAGTTCAGTGTCTTAGCCTGGCACCCAGCATCCAATGCGCTGGTAGAGAGACAAAATAAAAAAGTGTTAGAGGTGCTACGACACTTTCTCAATGAAAATTATGCAAGATGGGATGATTGGATTCTCAGAGTGGAAGCATCAATTATTTGTGCAATAAACGAGTCTATAGGAGACACACCCCATTTCATTATCCACGGGACAGACAAAAAGTTACCATACAATATTCTGGAAGGTGAAAATTTGCCTGTATACATTTATGACGATTATCCTAAACTCCGTTTGCGTGAATTCCAAGAGATACACAAAAAGGTGAAGAAACAATTATCGTTGTCCAACGAACAAATGACAAAGTAATTTAATAAAACGGCAAAAGAATCAACTGTCAGCATAGGTGACATTGTCTATGGTATCATTCACACTAGAGACAATAAACTATCACCGAAATTTGAAGGCCCATACAGAGTAATTAAAAGTACAGCCAATAAAGTAGTAATTAAGTCACTGTCAAGTGGCGAAGAGGAGCAAAGTCATGTTGATCATTTAAAAAGGGTCTCAAGGAATTTGGCCAGCAATTATGTAACTTCTGACACAACCGAAAAACTGAACACAAACGATGACAATAAACTAAAAGAAATTGATACCTACAGAAATAAGACTGCATAACAAACAAACAAAAATAGGTGCAACTGTTGCTACAAATGCGACAATATAGCATTTACATGATACTAGGTATCGATTTAAATTCCTATAAGTGAAACAATGAGCAAAGTTATTGTTCTCCAAGAGCCTGTTTAAAATGTGCATCATCACTATCATCTACCTCAGCATGACTGGATCAGCTAATTAACAATATTTCAATTAGACAACACCAGAGTTCGTTATCAAGCTTTGATGAAAGGTATTGCAAATGCTGGTAATGGAAAGATCACAATAAACTTAATTCCTGCTCGCGATCTACAGGTAGGTCAAATAATCAGTCAAGGCATACATAAACAAGGTTTGAAGCTTTTGTTTCAGGACAGGAATCTCATGCTATATTATCCAGATGCAACTCTAACACCAACATCAGTAATAGTTCATGTGCCATTCATAACAGATAATCTGTTCACAGTCTATCAATTATACCCTTATTCATCTAAGAAGAGTGATACCTTGGTCACCATCAACATCAACACCAACATAGAAATCATCATGATCTCCAAGAGACAAGGCACTGTTGCGTTCGCTAGTGAATCATCAGTTGAACGCAAGTGTCGTACATCCTTACATGCTGTTCACCTTTGTTCCCCATACATCTTCACATTTCAGCCAACTGGAACAGTCCCATGTGTAATGGCTACTTTAAGAAATCATGACATTCATCAGCACTGCAACTTCACATTTGTTCCAGATAAACTCACCCACCATCAGTGCACTGGACATTCACAGGTTTTCTGCTTCATTCGTAACACATCAGTTTTTGTAATTTCTCCAGATACACCACCATCTCATGCTTCAGCATCAGGACTATACATAGCACCTGAGTATTGTGCTGTCCTTTTTTTTTTTTTTAATGCAAGAAAGAAGGAACCAAATGCCAGGTGCCTGCAAACTGTTCCTTCCAAGAAAAAAAAAAAAAAACAATACAAAAGAGAGTCAAATTCAAGATCCGTTCATTTCAAGATGCCTGAACACACTGCATTTGAAAGACTGGAGATCATAGGAAGTAGGAAATACAGACAGAGGGAGACAGATCCAGAGTTGACCTGTTGCATAAATGAAGGACTGGGAGTAACGGTTAACTCTTGCATTAGAGAGTTGGACAGAAAAGGGGCGAGAGTTTGTTGCTAGAAGGGTGCTACGCACCCATCGTAGAAATGGAGGGATGCAAGCAGACAGTTCAGAGGAGCTGTGACCATTGAAGTATAGATAGAAAAGAGATAAAGATGCACCAGTGTGGCGAAGAGACAGAGGTTGAAAGAAGCCAGTAAGAGGAGGAGAGTTGATGAGACGAAGCCTTTGACTCCACCCTATTGAGAAGAGCTGTATGTTGGGAGCCTTGTCACATGTGAGAGTTGTACTCTACACAGGGGTGAAAAAACCCGTGTATAAAGTCAACAACTGTGCAGGGGTAAAGAAAGTACAGAGTCGGCTTAGCACACCCAATCCCTTGAAAGCATATTTTACAAGAGATGCAATATGATCTTTCCAAGATAAGTCCCAAGTAAATGAAACCCGAAGCATGTTCAAGGATGATGCAGGATTGAGCTGGATATTATTAAACATTAGTGGGTACTCCTGTGGAAGAATGTTTCAGGTTGATAGGTGTAAAAACTGAGTTTTTGATGCATTAAAAACAACCAGATTATTTTTAACCCAGTCAGACATACGAGCCAAGTCAGACATTAGGTGTGCCATAGCCTCATCCTTTGTTTGTTGAAGTAACTGCTGAGATGGACGTTGCGGGAACCGAATGGAAAGGTGAAGGGTAGAATCATCAGTGTATGAGTGGGTAGCATTAGATGTACAGCTTAGAAGGTCATTGGTGTATAAAAGGAAGAGAGTTGGTGATAGGACACAGCCCTGAGGAACACCACTGTTGACAGATCTAGGAACAGAACGATAGCCATGTACAACAGCGGCTATAGAACGACCAGAAAGGAAGCTATAGATGAAGGCACAGATAGAAGGATAGAAACCGTAAGAGGGCAGTTTGGAAATTAAAAATTTATGCCAGACTTGATCGAAAACCTTTGAGATGTCAAGTCCAGTGACAAAGCTTTCGCCAAAGTCCCGAAAGGAGGATGACCAGGAGGATGAAAGGTAGGTGAGATGATTGCCAGTGGAGCATTCCTGACGGAACCCATACTGATGATCGGAAAGAAGGTTGTGATAGAAAAGATGCTTTAAACTTTTTCTGTTAAGAACTGACTCGAAAACTTTTGAGACACAGGATGTTGATGCAACTGGACGATAGTTAGAGGGTTGGGAAAAGTCACCCTTCCTTGGGACAGGCTGAATGAGAGCGAACTTCCAGCAAGAAGGAGAGGTACAAGTTGAAAGACAAAGGCAAAAGAGTTTACCTAGGCAGGGTGTAAGCACAGAAGCACAGTTCTTGAGGACAACAGGAGGGACTTCATCAGGCCCATGTGCCTTGTTAGTATTAGCCAGTGATGGCAGAAAATACATCAGCTAGAGAAATTTTTATGTTAGCCATGAGGAAGTCAGAGGGGGGAAGTGATGGAGGAACAGCACCGGAATTGTCTAAGGTGGAACTGGAGGAGAAAGTCTGAGCGAAGAGATCTGCTTTATCAGTAGAAGAAATAGCTACAGAGTCATCAGAATAGGAAAGAGGAGGGAAGGATGATGAGGAAAAGTTGTTAGAAAGGTTTTTGGCAAGGTGCCAGAAGGAGCGGGAAGAATTCGAGTTGAAGAGTTGAGAGCATTTAGTATGGATGATATTATTTTTGGCAGAACAAAGAATAGACTTAGCATGATTCCGGGCAGAAACATAAGCAAGATGTGATTCAGGGGTTGGTTGGCTCTGGTACCTTTTATATGCCCTCTCCCTGTTGCAGACAGCATTAGAACACGCATGGTTAAACCAAGGCTTTCTCGCATTAGTCAAAAGATATAATGAGAAGGGACTGTGTGCTTCGACACCTGAGAGAATAACCTCCGTAATGCGCAACACACATTCAGTTGGCTCCCAGCCATGGAAGCAATAATCATTCCAGGGAAAAACAAAGAAGTACTGCCTGAGGGCCCCCCCATCTGCAGCTCCAAAGTGCCACTGATGACGTTTTTTTTAGACTGTCCACAGGCCGTAGCAGAGCAATAGAACAGGTCAAGGTAATAAGGTTGTGATCAGAGGAGCCCAACAGAGAGGAAAAATTAACGGTGTAAGCAGAAGGAATAGTTGTGAGAAAGAGGTCAAGTATGTTGGAGCTCTCTCCAAGGCGGTCAGGGATACAGGTAGGGTGCTGTACAAGCTGCTCATTAAGGAGAGAAAAGATGTAGGTTTGTTCACCAGGTGGATCAGTGAAAGGAAAGGACAGTAAAAGGTGGTGGTGAAGATTGAAATCTCCTAGAATGGAAGTTTCAGAGAAAGGAGAAATGGATAGAATGTGTTCCATCATGGAAGTACGATAGTCGAAGAATTTTCCATAGTCAGTATAAGGAGATAAGCAAACAGCGCAGATATATTTAGTCAGAGAATGACAAAGAAAGCCGAAGTCAGAGAGTATAGAATCCAGAAGAATCAAGTTCAGGAACACAAGGGTAAGATAAATCGTTCGTACATGTACACAACAGCCACCTTTGGCATTGAAATGAGTATATAGACAGTAGGAGACAGAAAAAGTTTGCTTTCAGTTGCCTCAGACAGATGAGTCTGACAGGAAGAGAAGATGAGGTTTAAAGGACGAGAGGTGGTGTTCGACAGAGAGAAAGTTAGAGGAAAGACTGTGAATGTTGCAGAAATGAAGAAGTGAGTCAGACAGTGGTTCCAGGGATCTAAGTCGTCACCAGGAGAGGGGCGGGTGGTGGGGGAATTTATGGTCCTCCCCCAGGGGACTCCGAGGCCTGATTTAATGACCCCATTTTTCTTTTTTTCTTTTTCTTTTGAAAAGGAAGTGTAGTGTGATACTGTTCATGTAGTTTGGTGTTGACAGAGATACTTGTATTGGGGAGCATGCTGGCCTACTCTCTGTGTTACTGAAACACTGAAAAATTTCAGCAAAGGGGGATGGTCAGGAACTAGTTCCAAGGGCTGATGAAACGGGAGCTCCAGCTCTCCCTGACATCAGCTTTCCATCCACCTTGGGAGTTCTGCCCTGCTTGACTGGTGCTAAAGTCTACTCTTCCTTACACCATCTTTGCACACCTTAGCTACAAACAATTACTCTGCCATCGTTAATCACACACATAGACACTTCCAACGACTGCCTAAGATGGTTTGAGGAATAAGCACAAATATTAAGCTGACTTCACCTAACTATGCATTCAGTCACTCAAACAATGAAGCCCTGGGAAGAACTGAATATGAGTATGTTCAGTCCATATTCTGTGTATAGCCCAGCTCCAGTTGTCTTTATAATCATCTGCATTATATTTAGTATATTACTATTGGCTATGCACAGAATCCAAGCAAGAACTGCAAACTTGGCAGCGGTATTGACGGGAGGAAGAGCAGACATTCAAGTGAGACCCCCCTGTGTGAATTATATATATATATATATATATATATATATATATATATATATATATATATATATATATATATATATATATATATATACACAGTCGTATATAAAGAAAATGAAGGAAAATTATGGGGTAGTAAATAATCTAACCATGCATAAATGATAAAACTGATCCATTTTATATAACAACATTGATATATCTCAGGGAAAAAGAATAAGAAGAGTACATGTGGTTGATTCTTAATACAACTGATTACTGTGTACCTGTCATGGTACTGATAATATATTACCAGTGTATAAATGCATATATACATTATATCACTACGATACAATGTTCTATGTCCTGTTTTTACTACCTTGTATTTACTCCATACAATGTATTGCTACAATACGTTATGTCCTTACAGTATTAGTATGTCAGTACTATATTGTGATGAATACCATGTATTAAAATGTTATGACAGGATATGTAATTTGTTACTACATGCAGTCGTACTTGTGTACAAGAGCTTGGCGTGACCAGGCGATGTCAGGACACAAAACTATCATAACACACTACATAATAGCTAGTGCCATATGTGTTGTTAATATGTAACATAGAGGTTTGAGGAAAGTCGTGCCTAAATTCGAGAGAGCTGGAGGAAACAGCAGTGGAGATTCTAGCTAAGGAAATTCACACACAGCACATTGTGACGTAATGGGAAACTCATACCACACACCTAATGGAAATCACCACACGTGCCCACACTCATGACCCAACCAGTCATATAGAGGGGAAATTGGAGATACAGGGCAGAAGGGGTTGGGACGAGATAGGAGATAGGAGAGTAAGGTGGAAAGGCAGAAGTAAAGGGCACGACGTTAGGTAGCATAAACTGCTTTCACCTTAGTATTGCTCTTGTCATGATAACTCCCTCTTGAGAATAAAATTGCAGTTAAACCCCAGACTCATCTTTATCTTTCTCCTGTCATCCACGACAAGACCAACATGAAAATTTTCTCCTCTTACAACCCCTACAATTTAACATTTTTGGAAACGCCTTGGCCATTGTGTAGATCGTCGAACCAACGCCAGTATAATGTTGTGAGGGTTGTATGGCTTGAACTTGCTGCTGTTCTTGTTCTTTGTCTTGTTAATGTACACTCAACTTTAGAATTGTAGTCGTGGTTTGTAGGATTGCTGCCACCAAAAATCTGGTACCCATTGCCGAGGCGTTTCCAAAAATATTAGATTGTAGGGGTTGTAAGAGGAGAGAATTTTCAAGCTGGTCTTGTCGTGGATGGTAGGAGAAAGATAAAGATGAGTCTGGGGTTTGATTGTAGTTTTATTCTGAAGAGGGAGTTATCTTGACAAGGTAAGGTACAAAAGTGAGAGCGGTATATGCTTGCTAACGCCATGCCTTTTACTCCTGCCTTTCCACCTTGCCTCTCCTGTTTCCCATCGCGTCCCAACCCCTTCTGCCCTGTCTCTCCAATATCCCCTGTGTATGACTGGTTGGGTCATGTGTGTGGGCACGTGTGGTGATTTCCATTAGGTGTGTGGTGTGAGTTTTCCATTACGTCACAATGTGCTGTGTGCGAAATTCCCTAGCTAGAATCTCCACTGCTGTTCCCTCGAGCTCTCTCTAATTCAGGCACGACTTTCCTCAAATCTCTATATTACATATTAACAGCATATATATCACTAGATGTTATGTGATGTGTTATGATATTCTAGTGTCCTGACAGCGGTAAGATGTGACCAATGAGTCTCGCGCACGATACACGTTTCTCAGCATAATTGTGTATATCCTTAGGGAAAGATACCCGACAGTAAGACATTCTAAATCTAACCTGTATAATGCACCTCCTGCTGTCAGGGTGGATGGTGTCTGGGCTGTCAAGAAGTACCCATAAAGTCTGGGGTGTAATCAACTTTGGTGCGAATAATGCAAGACATTTTTTATCTTACTGGGTTATCCAGGGTTTCGCCTTTACAGTGTCCAAGTTATCACCGTAAACTCATATAGTGGGACAGCATTTTGTGTCAAACTATACTGTCGATTGACTCATGAGATGTGTGTACAATTAAACTAGATTTGATCACTCCTTGGAGCTTGTGAAAATTTATTTACAATGATGAGCGTTTCACTTTGATTAACTAAACGGTCTTGGATTACCCGATAATGCATCCACCACTGCACTTATTATGTCTTTAACGTAATAAATGGCGGGGTCATAATTTTCTTAAATATAGTTCCACCGTGCTTTTCTTTTAATGAGTGTGTTTTCTTTTATTAAGTATGTCCATAGGTAGTTCATGGCCAGTGTAGATAAGAATTTTGTACTCAGATAAAAAATCGCAGATTTTCTGAAGTAAAATTAGGAGTGCTATACCACTAGTCCCGTCGTATAAATTATTATTATTATCATTATTATTATTATTATTATCATTATTATTATAATTTTTGCTAAACCATTTATCCCATCGTAAAAATTATTATTATTATTATTATTATTTTTTCAAATTAATGTTATTATTGTTATTTTTATTATTATTATTATTATTATTATTATTATTATCATCCGGACCTCCTCTCCCACCCTATGGGAGGGTGAGGAGTAGCAACGTCCAGACAGTCCAAATTTTTCCAATCCAATGGGCCACGCTTCCATTTACTCACCATTCAAACCCCCGGAATCCTGGCTCTATTTCATAAGCCAAAAACATTCATCACGTATTCAAGCTTCACACGTATCCTGTAGAGTCAATCCGGACGTTGTCACAAAAGGGGTGCCAAAACTCTGATCATGCAATTCTCACAATGTTCTTCAGCCAGCTCGATCTCTTGTCAGTCTCCTTGCCTCACTGACTTCCAAACCTCTCTTCCTCAAACACTCATCCACCATATCCCTCCACCTTCTCCTTGGTCTACCTAGCCTCCCCCCTCCTTCAAATTCACTCAGATATACCTTTGTAACCACTCTACTGTATTGTTTATCCATTCTCTCCACATGACCATAGCATCTCAATACACTCATTCGATTCTGGTATCCACAGACTTCCTCACTCCACATCTTTCACGAACCACATTATTTCGTATCCTATCCACTCTCTGTACTCCACATATATTCCTCAGCAGTCCCATCTGCACTGCTCTCACCCTTGACTTATCATTTTCATACCGTACCATAGTCTCACATCCATATGCTCAGTCATTTGGTAAAATTTTCGATTTTCAGGTTTTGAACTATCTATCAAGTTTAATTTCTATATTTCCATTTCTTATAATCAAAGTAGCTGATAAAACTCCATATATTTTATTTCGATTTTCAAAGTTATGCTCTGACAGCGTCGTTCCCGGTGTGCGTCGGATGGAACCTGAAAAATGAAAAGCAATCCTGTGGCTAGAGAGGTTAATTTGGAACCTCAGTTTATTCAGAGGTTAGTGTGTTATTTTAGCCGTCATATTTAGCTAAATCCACCATAAAAATGCCATATATGTGTATGTATAGGTTGTTTTAGTCTTCATTTGCAATCATATGTATGATGTGAGCCAAAAAATGTCGCGCAGCAGGCGACTGATATGAACAGCTTCCATATTTTACCTAATTCCCCCCAAAACCTCACGTACAGCTGTTTTCTCTAATGCTTAGTGTTCAGAGAATGGCAATACTCTGTTCAGTGATTGGCTGACTCTGATGGATATCCTCAGTTCTCACTGGCTGAGAGAGAGAGAGAGAGAGAGAGAGAGAGAGAGAGAGAGAGAGAGAGAGAGAGAGAGAGAGAGCAACTTGGAGTAATTCACTGTTTAGGGCTCACATTGAAGCTGTCCAAGTATAGCAGCCTACAATTATTCCCCATAATTTAAAAAATACAAAGGTTTTTCTGTGCTTATTTTTTAGCCTCTATTTCTCCCAAATTTACTTATTCTTGCAGAAAAAAAAAAAACAGTTGTTGGGCAAGTTTTGTGGTGAATATACAAAGCTTGGATTATAAACTTCCTCAGCAGGCTTATCTGCTGTGCTGGTAAAATGCATCTATAGAAATAGGCTACATAAGATTTTTTTTTCTTCTGAATATTTTATAAAAGTTCTTTTACTTTCTCAGAAAAAATTACCAAAAATATTTATATTCTCTGATGTCAATTATGTTTCTACTAAGATTGAAAATGAGTTGATTATGAAAATGAAACAAAAAATAACTGAATCTAAGACGATATAGAAGATACAACTCAGGTACATGTTCACCTATAAAATACACAAGATTATTATTTCTGAATATTTTATATAAGCTCTTTTACTTTCTCAGAAAATACTCACCAAAAACATTTATATTCTCTGATGTTAATTATGTTTCTACCAAAGACTGAATATAAGTTGATAATGAAAACGACACAAAAAATAACTGAGTCTAAGACGATATAGAAGGTACAATTCAGGTACATGTTCGCTTATAAAATACGGCCTGAGAATGCAGCCTTAAAGTTGGCACTAACACTCCTTCATGTATGCCTCGTGCAGCTGCAACACTCAAGCCTCTATTTCTTATCAAGGCATTCATTGCACCAGCAACTTTCCTTCCTTGTCTCACTCTAGTTTCCACTTCTTTTGCACATTTTCCTCTCAATTCTGTCACTGTACCCAGGTATTTGACCTCTCACCGATTCCAGTCTCTCTCCATTCAGTCTAACATCACACTGGGAGTCACCTTCACTCTCAATAACCATCATGGTACTCTTCTCTACATTTACTCTCAAGGCACGACACTCGCAGACATCAGCAAAACTCTGCACTAGTCTACCAAGTACTTGTCCGGTATTTTGCAAGTAGTGGTGCATCATCAGCATACAACAAATTTGAGATATTCCATCCATCACCATTCATTACCAACGCCATCCTTCTCTCCATTACTCGCGTTTTTACTTCTCTCATCACCCCATCCATATATATACTGTACTGAACAACCACAGACATCTCATAACCTTGTCACATGCCCACAGTTATCATAAAAACTCATGACGGCACCTAACAGCTTACCGTCATGGGCAAAACCTTCCACAGTCCTTCTCTGTCTATTTTGTCAGATGTTTTTTCCAAATTCATGAATGCCATAAACACCTTATAGTACTTCCCACAAGCCTTCACCATTTGGCTCATTGCAAATATTTGATCCACACATCCTCTGCCACTCCTAAAGCTACCCTGTTCATCACTCACCAGGACTTCTGATATCTCTTTTATTTTGTAATAATTCTTCCATAAACCTTCTCTGCCACACTCAAAAAACTTATGCCACGATAATTATTGCACTCGCTTCCCTCACGTTTATTTTTGTACGGGGGTACAATCACAGCCTTTTTCCACTCTGCTGGCACAGTTTCGCTCATCCATGCCATCTTTCATATCTCCAACAAGCACTTCATTCCGCTCTCTCCACTACACTTAATCATCTCTGCATACATCTTATCAACCCCAGCTGCTTTCCCATTTTTCAGCCGTTTCACAGCGTTCGTAAATTTACCTGTGCTAGTGTCACGTTTCTTAATACTGCATTCCTTCTCTGAACACCCCCCAAACTAATCATGTTCACAGCAGTTCTGCTCCCTCTATTCCCATTCATCAGACTTTCAAAATATTCTTTCCAACTGGTCCTTACTTCATCCTCATGGGTTAATAATCTTCCACTTACATCCTTCGCACTTTCACATTTTTATCTGCTGTCACTTCAACATTTACTCACCTCCTTCCAGAAAAACTTCCTATTTTCAGTGTAGTTTGAATTCATGTTATCGTCTTAGATCATCATTTACCTTCTTCTTTTTCTCTTCACTAGTCTTTACATGATTCTTGCTGTCAGTATAATTAGTTCATGTTTCCATTGAACCCCTGTCCTGTAACCCCTCTATAATAATAATAATAATAATTATTATTATTATTATTAACAATCCTGAGAAGCACAATGGTATCTTTTTCGGCACCTCGCTCTATACTGTTTTGCGAGATTCAGCCTGTCTGTGTGCCTATGTGTGCTTCAACTCCTCCTAGGCTATTTGATGGATTTGAACGAACCTTACCATATGAATCTGTCTGGTTACTGGGAAGGTCGTCGAATTTGTCTAGTTAATGGGAAGGTCGTCGAATTTGTCTAGTTACTGGGAAGGTCGTCCACTATGTAGAATTTTCCAAACATGATTTTTAGGGGGGCATGAGCCCCCTCACCAAAATAAATACTATCAGAAATAGCAAAAGGAGTCCAGATATGGTTTTGATATCTTAACACACTATAATTGTACAATGAACTCTCATTTGTGATGCAGTGTTTGGGGAGAGTGACCCCCCCCCCAATGATTTGGGGGGTTCGGGGTCAGCCCCCTCCCAAAAATGAAAACGATCAGAGGTATGAGAAGGCGAGCACATGGATTTCACTGAAACCAACATTCACATCGCAGGATTGGATTTGCATTTTCCATGTTTTCTACGAATGAACAGGAGGAATCTACACATCTACTTTATTATTTTCCTTGCTTTGGTGTGCTGGCAAATGCAATCGGCTGATTCTTCTCTTCCTGCATTTTTATGACTCTGAGACCCTTTTCTACGGGATATGTGCAAATTATGAAGGGCTTACAAGAGTCTCAGTTAAAAAAGGTAGATATAAGGTTGTCCTCATATTCATCAGCGCAGTTTGTTAACTTCTCCTCCCAGTGAAATGTACCAGTTTTAATAGGCAGAAAAGGACTACTTCAGTCAAGAATGTATTATAAACAGGCTATTTTGTAATATCCTGTAAGTCCCAGACACTGATGTTCTTTGTCTGTGTTACTAGGTTTTGGGAATTTTTCTCCATTTCTTCTATGATGTATGTACAGTACATATTTGCGATCCCATGATGAAAGAAAAACTTTATTTCATAAGGGCATATTTTAACTAGCTGATGTCATGTCCTTGATCATATAGCGGCCATGGGTTTTTCTATTTTTTTTTTTTTTTAATGAAATGATTGCATAATCAAGGTACACAAAATTTTTCTAAAATAAACATACCTAGTAGCATGCTCCTGGGAGTAAGTCTTTGACAAGGGTAATGCAACGTATTCGCCACACAACTTACTGGAGCCTTCTGAAGCAACTGGGTGATCTAAACTTGAATTTAAGGGTCCTCACAACTAATCCTTCTGCTTATGCTGTTAATCTTTCCTCTCTGTTGGGCTCCCTCAGTCACAAACTTATTGCCTTAACCTGTCCTATCAGTCCAGTACAGCATATGGACTCTCCAAAGAAATGTCGGTTGTGACACTTTGGAGCTGCTGATTGAGAGGCCCTCAGGCGGTACTTCTTTGATTTTTTTTTATTTTCCCCGGAATGATTATTGCTTCCATGACTGGGAGGCATCTAAATGTGCCCTGCGTGTTACAGATGTTATTCTCTTGGGCATGGATGCATACATTCCTTTCTCATATTGGTTGACTAATGCATAAAAGCCTTAGCTTAGTCATGCTTGTTCTAATGTTTTCCACAACAAGGAGAGGACCTATAATAAGTACCTGAGCCAATCCATCCTTGAATCACATCTATTTTATGTTTCTGCCCGGAATTGTGCTATGTTTTTTTCACTCTGATAAAAATAATTTCATCCATACTAAATTTCCTTAATTCTCCAACTTGAATTTTTTCCACTCCTTCTGGCACCATGCCAAAAATTGTTCTAACATCCTTCCCTCCTTTTTTCTACTCAGATGGCTCAGTAGCTATTTCTTCTACTGATAAAGCAAATCATTTTGCTCAGACTTCTCCAATTCCACCTTAGATGGTTCTGATGCTGTTCCTCCATCATTTCCCCCTTCTGACTTCCTCATGGCTGACATTATAATTTCTTCAGCTTTTATATGTTCTGCCATCACTGGCCTGAATACTAACAAGGCATATGGACCTGATGGGGTCCCGCCTGTTGTCCTCAAGAACTGTGCTTCTGTGCTTACACACTACCTAGGTAAACTCTTTTGCCTTTGTCTATCAACTTGTACATTTCCTTCTTGCTGGAAGTATGCTCTTATTCAGCCTTTCCCAAGGAAGGGTGACACTTCCTAACCCTCTAAGTATCGTCCAATTGCTTTACCATCCAAGTCTCAAAGGTTTTTGAATCCATTCTTAACCCGCTCAGGCACGTTGACGCAAATTGCGTGCCATGTGGTTTGGCACATAAATGCACATAGACGCGAATCGCGTTGTCAAGCACAAAAAAAAATAAAAAATAAAGTTTTTGGCCAATTTGCATCAAATTTTGGTTCATCTTAGTGTCTCTCCTGAGGTAAGGCATTGGTAACACTTAGAGCCTCCTCAGGCCCAGCCTGTAGCGATAAACTTCAGTCACTCAGAAGAAGCCAGGCGGAAGGTTTGCGCTGCATATGCTGTCCATTTAACTCTCACTAATTCTCCCTCTCCTGCCCAAGCCAAAGCCCCTATGGACTCAGTGTGATAATACATTATTTCTGAGCATATTTCGTTGTTATTTTGTCGATGGAACATAGATATATATCATGAAAAAGAATGGTGCCTGTTGTCAGTCATTAGGGCTAGGGCAGGGGTTCTTAACCTGGGGTCCATGGACCCCACAAGGGTCCATGGATAGAATACAGAGGGTTTGTGAAGGTCAGAATAATTGAGAACAATTTAACGAGATTGCATGATGCCGTTTGGCATCATTATCTTAAAAAAAAAAAAAAATGAAGTCTTGAAGAATTCTGGTGTTCGTTGACACAGGCCTACCCTTGTCTGGCAAAGTGAGCTATCGGTGCTGTGATTCCGTTTGCAACTACATACCTTTGTGAGCCAGGGATTTCAGCGCTTGTTTCTATCAAAATGAAAAGTCGAAATCAACTGGATGTCAACGATGACATGCATGTTGCCTTGTCAAAGACCACTCCACAATTTCATCTTATTCAAGCCAAACAGCAACAACAACTCTCTCACTGAAATGAACTTTTGAGCAGACTTAAAGTTTTGTTTTGTTTAATTAGCTCAAGTTTGATGTATTTCATTTTTTTGAGTGGCCATTAGTTTTTGCATGAAAAAGAGTGTGAAACATATTTCTTTGTAAAGACTATTTTATACTTTGTGATACACTGTGTGAGGTAGTTTTCAATAAAATAATGTATATTCATTGCATGCAAAATGCTGCATTTGTGCTTATGTGCATTTTTGTAGGGAAGGGGTTCATAGCATTCACCAGATTCTTGAAGAGGTCCGTGACTCAAAAACGGTTAAGAACCACTGGGCTAGGGGCAAGACGCGTGTTCACTGTAGTAGGGTTTCGCCACTCTGCCTCCCCTAGGCAGTACAAATACATGTATAATGAAGCCAATGCCTAAACTGTAAATTGTGTGAAAGATATTGTGGCTGGCTTTGTGAAATAATGGAACTTGTTAGCGTTATGGACGCCATAAACCTTAGTGTGGAATGGGGCAGGTGTCACGTGTGTGCTTTATAGTTGGGAAGCGATTATTAGAGGTGCTTAGGGATGGAATTATGGTGATTCTAATAGCGTAAATGTGTATGAATTTGTGTGAAATATATGTCAAACATGCTGCGAGTGTTCGTGAAAGAGTGTGGTGTGTGGCAGTATAGCGTTGCTTCGTACTTTCCTGCAAAGGATGCTGCATCATAGTCATGTTGTACTGTACTAAGGAAGGGAATAATTGCGAAGGTAGGGGAGGAATCATTGTGGTAGTCATGTATTTGCGTATGATTTAGTGTGAAGTGTACATGAAATATGCCATGTGTGCTCATGAAGGGATAAGTTAGGGTGCGTAACGTAGGTTAGCGATACCTTAGCGCCAGGTGTGTTGGTGACGTAGGGACGCCTAGGAATCATGGACGTCATTCAACAGGTACTGTACCTTGCTCTGACATTTAGTGAGAACTTATACTTTATGCAGAATGTAAGTGAACTGTGCTGCAAGTGTTCGTTATGGTGCATAGCATAGGATAGTGATACCATAGTGTCAGGTGTGCTGGGGACATGGGGACGTCTAGCAACCATGGACGTCATTCAACAGGTACTGTACCTTGCTCTGAAATTTAGTGAGAATTTTTGCTTTTTGTTGAATATACATGAACTGTGTCGCAAGTGTTTGTTATGGTGCATAGCATAGGTTAATGATACCTTAGCAGCAGGTGTGCTGGGGACGTAAGGACGCCAAGGAACCACGGACGTCAGTGGACAGGTACTGTACCTTGCTAGGACATTTGTTGATTATTTATGCTTTATATAAAAAGTTAGTGATGTGTGTCACGGGTGTTCGTTCTGGGATACTGTGGGTGCATTGCGTATATCAGCGATACCTTAGTGGTAGGTGTGCTGGGGATGTAAGGACGCCAAGGAACCACGGACGTCAGTGGACAGGAACTGTACTTTGCTAAGACAATTGTTAAAATTTATGATATATATATATATATATATATATATATATATATATATATATATATATATATATATATATATATATATATATATATATATATATATATATATATATATATATATATATATATATATATATATATATATATATTATATATATATATTGTTACATAGCCTATGATTTCATCATCCTTTGTGTAATTCTAACGTACAGTATGCTGCATGTTTGATCACGAGCGTGTTCTACCTCACTCCCCCTCTCCTCCCTTATAGTAGAGTAAGTCGTTCTTACTGTTGTTCAGAGCAGGATTGTCAACTCTTTGTCCCCATGGCTTCATTTGCGCGTCCTTCTTACAAGTTGTGTCAAGCTCTGCCAGCCCCTATATAATGAGCTCAGTCTCTACATTAATTGCCTCTTAGATCTACTCCTCATTTTGTTCACATCTCTGTCCCCCCCTGTACAGTTGTTATTATTGTGAGTGCTCAGGAAGTCTCCAACCATCTAGCAGCTGTGTAATTTGAGTATAACTGTTATTGCATTTTTTCTTCTACTGTGTAGCATAAGGTGTTAATTCTTAGGCCTAGTAAGGTTTTTGTGATTCATGTGTTTTTATGTCAGTCATTTTTGATAATATTTCGTATCTGTAATAATATATCTTGCATTCACTGAGTATTATCTGGTTTCTCATTTTATCAGGACTGACTTAGATAAATTTACTCATGCTAATTTCGTGTTAATAGAGGCTATTGCAGTTAGTCATATATTTAACCTGTTTTTTGCCATTACATTATCCTTATGAATCCTGAATGTTTTGTTGTTAGTTTGAGCATTAAACTTTAACTTGTAATTTTACCTAACTCTTTTGTTTTGAACCTGGAACTTTACGGGACAGTAGTGATTTTTAATATTCTCACTTAAAGTGTACATTATCTTTCTCTGTTCCGTAACATAAATTTGGCGACCTCGCCAGGATATTCAGGATATTATCATAAGGATATTGCTTGATATTTTGTGACTGTGATTTATTCATAATGTCTACTATTACTACGCTTGATGAAGCCAAAGATTTTTTGTCAAATGTGCAAATAGTGTGTGATGTAGAAAACAGAACAAAGAATGAACTTAAGCTTGATGCTCAACAATTGGGAATTGCAGTTCACTCTCATCATTCTAAAGATCAAATTGTTGGCATGATTAATAAAAGCTTGTTTAATGTAACTCCTCCAAATGAGCAAACGCAGATTGAAATAGCTAAGTTACAGCTAGCTCTGCAGGAGGCTCGTGTTAAAGAAGCTGAGTTTCAGGCTCGTGCTAAGGAGGCTGAGTCTCAGGCTAAGGAGGCGGAGTCTCAGGCTCGTATTCATGAGGCTGAATTTCAAGCAAATGCTCGTATTCAGGAGGCACAGGTACAGGCTCAGGCACAAATTGAACTTGCTAGGATTCAGGCAGACCATGAGTATCGCATGAAACAAGGTGGAACTGGATCATCTAGCTCTGATGATTTTGATGTGGCTAAAAATGTTAAACTTGTCCCTTCTTTTAATGAATCTGATTTAACAAAGTATTTTCAGTTGTTTGAGAGGGTAGCTACAGGTTTTAATTGGCCCAAAGAGTATTGGCCAGTACTCCTTCAAACTGTTCTCACTGGTAAAGCTCAAGTAACTTATGCATCTTTGCCTCAGGATTAATCTGATAATTATGATGTAGATAAGAGCTTGATTCTCAAGGCCTATGAGCTTGTTCCTGAAGCCTATAGAGTAAAATTTAGGACAACTTATAAGCAAGATAAGCAATCCCATGTTGAGTATGCAAAAATCAAAGAAGATCTGTTAGAGCAGTGGTTAAATTCTAAGAATGTGGATTCTGATTTTGACAAATTTAAGCAGATGATTTTGCTGGAGGACTTCAAAAGGTGTGTTAATAATGATGTAAGCCTATATCTTGATGAGAAAAGAATAGATAATTTGTCTGATGCTGCAGTCTTAGCTGATGAATATGTTTTCACTCACAAGAGATATTCTAAAGAAAAAGGGAAAGCTGAGAGTAAGTACGTTGCCTCTACTCAGAGTACAGGTAACAGGAAACAAAATAAAGATGATGTTTCTCAGGAAGTAAATACCAGCTTCACCTCTAGATTTCAGAAAAGTAAATGTACTTATTGTAGTAAGCTTGGTCATACTACGGAGAAATGTTTCAGGAGACAGCGTGATGTGAAAAAAAAGGAGTCTTTAAATATTCAGTCAATTGGTCTAGTGTCCACCCTTGAGAGTTCCCAGAATTCTTTAACTGAGTTAACTGAACCTGCTTTGAGGGGTAAGTTAAATCCTCATGATGAAGCTCCTCTTTTGAGCAGTAACGTGGATGACACTCTCAAGAGTTCATGTGCTAATTTCCTGTCTGATGGTTTTGTCAGTCCTCTGGACAGTAATGACAGGAAATCAGTTAAAATATATCGTGATACAGGTGCTTGCCAATCCCTTATGCTGACCAGTGTTCTAGGCTCTAATGTTAATTCCTCTGATGAAACTATAATCTTACAAGGTGTAGGGAATAATTACTTCTCTGTCCCTCTGTTCAGAGTGAATATAGAGTCTGGTTTTGTTAATGGTTCCGTTATTGTTGGGTTGGTTGAGACACTCCCAATGTCAGGTGTCACTTTCTTACTTGGAAATGATATTGGTGGAAGTCAAGTGTGTCCAGCTCCTCAGTTGTCTAGTGAGCTAGTGGCTGCGGCCCAGGATTGTGATGTCCCTGATGTGTTCCCTGCATGTGGTGTCACTAGGGCTAAGTCTAAAGTTACTGGTGACTTAGAGGATAATGATGATGATGATGTTATCCTAGCTGACACTTTTCTTGCTAATTTGGACCACTCGCCAGATGAGGCAGTACCCCGTAGTGTTGATAATTTGTCTCGTCAAGAGTTGGTTGAGTTGCAGGTTGCTGACCCTGAGTTGAAAGGTCTAGCTAACTCTGCTTGCAGTGAGGAAGAGTCAGCTGGTGCTTCTACTTGTTATTATATAAAGTCAGGAGTACTTATGAGGAAGTGGAAACCCCGAACAGTATCAGCCGACTGTGAGTGGGAGGTTGTACATCAAGTTGTTATCCCTCGTGTTTGTAGGCAGGATATCATTAGAGTGGCTCATGATTCCAGTTTGGCAGGACACCTTGGAGTGAGGAAGACTGTGGCACGCATTTTGAAACACTTCTACTGGCCAGGTATCTTCAGGGATGTTTCCTGGTATTGTAAGTCTTGTCATACCTGTCAAGTTGTGGGGAAGTGTAATCAGACCGAAAAGGTTGCACCTCTAGTTCCCATTCCTCCTTTTGAGGCGCCATTCACCCGTGTGTTGGTGGATATTGTGGGCCCTCTTCGTAAGACTTCTTCAGGATTTTCTTATGTGTTGACCCTGATTGATATGGCTACTCGTTACCCTGAAGCCATTCCACTTAGAAATATCTCAGCAAAGAACGTGGTTAAGGAAATGCTAGGGTTCTTCATAAAGTTTGGTCCGCCCAAGGAGGTACAGTCAGACCGGGGAAGTAATTTCATGTCAAAAGTTTTCAAGCAGTCTCTGAAAGAGTTGGGCATCACCCAGATCACGTCTTCACCTTACCATCCCCAGACCCAAGGAGCGTTGGAGAGATATCATCAAACACTCAAATCGATGCTCAAGAAATACTGTTTGGAACATCAGAAAGACTGGGATAAAGGTCTTCCATTCGTTGTATTTGCCACAAGAGAATCTCCAAATGAATCACTGGGCTTCTCACCCTTTGAACTACTGTTTGGCCATGAAGTAAGAGGACCCCTTAAGTTACTCAAGGAATGCTGGCTGTCGGAGGAAGATGACGTCAACCTGCTGGAGTATGTGATGAAGTTCAAAGAACGGCTGTCCACTGCTTTACAGCTGGCAAGAGAGAATTTAGGAGCTGCTCAGGAGAAGATGAAAACTTGGTATGATAAGAAGTCCAGGTTACGCCACTTTCAGCCAGGAGATCAGGTTTTGATTCTGCTACCAGTGCATGGGCAACCTCTTCAAGCCAAGTTTAGTGGTCCTTATTTCGTGGAGAAGAAACTCAGTGATGTCAACTATGTCATCGCCACACCAGATCGTAGAAAGAACAAGCAACTTTGTCACATCAACATGATAAAGTTATATCACAGGCGGGACGAAAATCACCCATTCTGCACTGTAGCTGTTCCACCCGAGTCTGCAAGTAAAGTTCTCCCATGCAGCATGAGCCTGAGTGATAGTTTGGGGAAGAATCCTGATATCATGAATGATCTCCAGACTAACCTTTCTCATCTACCTCCCGAGGAAAGACAGGAGTTTTCGGCATTACTGCATGAGTACCCGCAAGTGTTCCGTGCTACTCCAGGAAGAACCACTGTGTTGATGCATGATGTCGATGTTGGAGACGCAAAGCCAATTAAATTGCCTCCTTACCGTGTGAACCCAGTGAAAGTTCCTCTCATCCAGAAGGAGCTTGGCTACTTGTTGGACCACAAGATGATTGAGCCCTGTCAGAGCGAGTGGAGTTCTCCTGTCACTCTAGTCCCTAAGCCAGGTGGGTCACAGCGGCTTTGCATCGACTACAGACGTGTTAATCAGATAACCAAAACAGACACTTACCCTCTCCCTCGCGTGGAAGATTGCATAGACAAGATCGGAAAGGCTAGGTACATAAGTAAGTTTGATTTGTTAAAGGGATACTGACAAGTACCTATGACTGAACGTGCTAGGGAGATCTTATGTTTTGTAACACTAGGAAAGACTTTTGCATGTTCTTTAATGCCATATGGTATGAAGAATGCACCAGCCACATTTCAGAAGCTCATGAATGTTGTAACAGAGGGTTTGGCAGGGTGTGTTGTTTATATTGATGATATATTAATCTTCAGTGACAACTGGAAAGATCACCTATGCCATGTCAGTAAATTTCTTGAACGTTTGGTTCAGGCTAATCTTGTAGCTAATTCATCAAAGTGTGAGTTTGGTCAAGCTAAAGTTCAGTACCTTGGGTACGTAATTGGTGATGGACATGTTGCACCACCAGGAGCTAAGGTTCAGGTTATAAGTGATCTTCCCAGACCTAGAACTAGGAAAGAGCTACAAAGATTTTTGGGAATGGTAGGTTATTACAGGAGATTTGTTCTTAACTTTTCAATTCTTGTATCACCACTTACAGACCTACTGAAAAAGGGAGTTAAATTTGTCTGGACCGATAACTGTGAATCCTCTTTCAACAAACTTAAAGCTATCCTATTAAGTCAGCCAGTGCTCGCTACTCCAAATTTTGCTAAGCCTTTTAAGATGGCTGTTGATGCAAGTGATACAGGAGCTGGGGCTGTTTTGCTGCAAGAGGATGATCAGGGTATTGAACACCCTGAGCTTTTGGCCTTGATTTTGGGTTTACAGCATTTTCCATTTTATTTGTTTTCTGGTTTTGACCCCATAGTCATTTATACCGATCATAACCCACTGAAATTCCTTAGTAAGTTTAAAGATAAAAATCAGAGATTAACAAGATGGAGTCTACTTCTTCAGGAGTATTCATTAGACATACAACATGTCAAGGGGAAAGAAAATGTTATTGCAGATTGCTTATATAGACTTTAGACAGATTATTTTAGAGTAATAAGAAATTTCCTTTGTAAATTTCTTTTTTCTTTGTGAGGAGGTGTTACATAGCCTATGATTTCATCATCCTTTGTGTAATTCTAACGTACAGTATGCTGCATGTTTGATCACGAGCGTGTTCTACCTCACTCCCCCCCTCCTCCCTTATAGTAGAGTAAGTCGTTCTTTCTGTTGTTCAGAGCAGGATTGTCAACTCTTTGTCCCCATGGCTTCATTTGCGTGTCCTTCTTACAAGTTGCATCAAGCTCTGGCAGCCCCTATATAATGAGCTCAGTCTCTACATTAATTGCCACTTAGATCTACTCCTCATTTTGTTCACATCTCTGTCCCCCCCTGTGCAGTTGTTATTATTGTGAGTGCTCAGGAAGTCTCCAACCATCTAGCAGCTGTGTAATTTGAGTATAACTGTTATTGCATTTTTTCTTGTACTGTGTAACATAAGGTGTTAATTCTTAGGCCTAGTAAAGTTTTTGTGATTCATGTGTTTTTATGTCAGTCATTTTTGATAATATTTCGTATCTGTAATAATATATCTTGCATTCACTGAGTATTATCTGGTTTCTCATTTTATCAGGGCTGACTTAGATAAATTTACTCATGCTAATTTCGTGTTAATAGAGGCTATTGCAGTTAGTCATATATTTAACCTGTTTTTTACCATTACATTATCCTTATGAGTCCTGAATGTTTTGTTGTTTAGTTTGAGCATTAAACTTTAACTTGTAATTTTACCTAACTCTTTTGTTTTGAACCTGGAACTTTACGGGACAGTAGTGATTTTTAGTATTCTCACTTAAAGTGTACATTATCTTTCTCTGTTCCGTAACAATATATATATATATATATATATATATATATATATATATATATATATATATATATATATATATATATATATATATATATATATATATATATATATATATATATATATATATATATATCTATATATCTATATATATATATATATATATATATATATATATATATATATATATATATATATATATATACACACCTCTCTCTCTTTCTGTGTGTCTGTCTGTCTCTCTCTCTCTCTCTCTCTCTCTCTCTCTCTCTCTATATATATATATAGGTATAGATATATATATATATATATATATATTTATATATATATATATATATATATATATATATATATATATATATACAGTATATATATATATATATATATATATATATATATATATATATCCTCATCTTCAAATCCCAAAAGGTCCTTCGAGCAGCTCAACACCCCTGGGGGAAGTGAGTTTTCTGAATTTGGTTGATCTGTATATTGACCTATTTCAGTACCTCTATATTTTTCACACAAATAACCATTTTCTTCTACATATTACACATATGACAGAAAGTACAGCTTCATTACCACTAACTTGGAGAAAGACTTGTGGTCATAGCCAGTAGGTTATAGGACTATAAAAACAACCATTGGAGATTTTACAGCCTGCACATAAAAAAAAAAAAAAAAAAGGGCTCTGGTAACATATTTGATGTAAAGGCGCGGGGAGTTTTAATTTTTTCTTGCTTGTGGTAAAATATACGAGCACTCGGAGTAGTATTTCTAACTTTGTCATCCAGTTACTCGAATACTGCTGGACTTATCAACTTCCCGTAAGGACTGTGATAAAGATAAGTGAATTCAACGTGTATTCATTACCTAAATATTAGTCTTTGGGAGTACGTGTTGTAGGTAAAGGCGGGGGAAGAGAGTGTTTTCATGACTGCCTGCGATAAAATATATGAGTGCTCGGAGTAGTATTTCCTACTTTGTCTTCCTATTACTCGAAAGCTATTTGACATATCAGTTTTCTTTAAGAACCATGATAAAGATCAGTGAGTTCTAAGTATGTAAAGGACATTACAATTTAATATCTATGATGAAAAATCGTTGTTGTGTAAGCAGGAATATAACTGGTGATGTGTGCGCATGACGAAAGCACAGCAAGCCCGTGAGTACCCGGTATTTTTTTGGCGATTTACTCGGAAACTATGAGGCGTAACACAATTCTGTGGTAACCAGGAGAAAGCGCATGATATTCTACACAATGCATTGAAATAAAAACGTAAGGTGTGCAAGAAAACTTTTGCAGGAAAACTCCCTGAACAAAATTCAATTAAAAAAATGGCTTTCAGTTTTTTGTTTTCTCGAAGACTACAATTCATATCACAACTGGCCTATCAAATAAGAAAGCTGATGAAATTCTGTATCAAAACTTCTAATAACATTTTTCTGTTTGATGGAAAACATTCGAACTGTGATGTTGGGAAGTAATATTAACAGTTTGAAATATTTATTCAGGGAGGCCTAATGTCCTTTTATTTTTTTTTTTTTTTTTTTTTTTTTTGCTTATCGGCTAGAGCAAACATCGACGAATAATATAATGTAGGTTTCATGGCAATATTTAGAAGTTTGGGTGGCGAATATCTACATCATATTATTCGTCGATGTTTGATGTAGCCGATAAGCAACAACAAAAAAAAAAAAAAAAAAAAAAAAACGAATAAAACGACATTAGGCCTCCCTGAATAAACATTTCAGACTGGTCATATCACTTCCCAACATCACAGTTCTAATGTTTTCCATCATACAGAAAAATGTTATTAGAAGTTTTGATAGAGAATTTCATCAGCTTTCTAATGAGAAATGCCAGTTGTGATATGTGTTGTAGTCTTCAAGAAAATAACAAAAAACTATAAGCCATTTTTTTTTAACTGATGTATGATGGAAAACATTCGAACTGTGATGTTGGGAAGTGATAATAGTTTGAAATGTTTATTCAGGGAGGCCTAATGTCCTTTTATTCGTTTTTTCCTTTTTTTTTTTTTTTTTTGCTTATCGGCTAGAACAAACATCGACGAATAATATGATGTAGGTTTCATGGCAATATATAGAAGTTTGGGTGGCGAAAATTAGACGAAAATACGTGTTTTTTGCCGCGCGCTAGCGGCCTGGTGGGGAGAAGGGTGGATTAAAATTGTGTGCCAGCATAACTAATAAACTTATGCGTGCATGAGAGGGTTAATAGAAAAATTTTAAAGCATCTTTCCTATCACAATCTTCTCTCTGTTCGTCAGTATGGGTTCCGTCAAGGATGCTCCACTAGCGATCTTCTCACCTACCTTTCAAGCTCCTGATCATTGTCCTTTCAGGAATTTGGCGAAAGCTTTGCCATTGCACTTGACATCTTAAAGGCTTTCAGTCAAGTCTGGCAAAAATCTTTAATTTCCAAACTTCCCTCTTACTGTTTCTCTCCTTCTATCTGTGCCTTCATCTATAGCAGGGGTTCTCAACCTGGGGTACGCGTACCCCCAGGGGTACGTGAGAGGAATTTTGGGGGTACGTGACAGGTTTCTCAAAATACTTCGGTTTTGAATAACTGCAAACCTGTTTGTAGAAAGTGGCCTACATGTGCTAGGCTAGATGTGTCCTCCACTAGAACCAGGACACTAAGTGACAACGTTAACAAGGAAACTCTTGGAGTTACGTCATTTGAGAGAAAGCTCTCTTGGACTACACTTGCCACACAACCTTGCAAACCCATAATACAGTAGTCACCCTTGATCGTTTTCTATCGATCACGTCTCTCCTCACGCGTACCGAACAGGTACCAAAGTGAGACGCACTGTTGGCCTCTCACTGTCACCCACTCACCACTCTTCCCCCACTACCCTCACCCTCAGGTACGTTGAGATCTGCTTCATGGTTTCCAGTGTATTTGTAGTCTGATTTTTTTCCCCTCGTTTGTCATGGATTTTGCTTGCGGCTACGAAGTCATGTGCCTACACTGCAGCCATAATAACTGGTAATGGTTTCATGGCCAAGTTTGTGGTTTTCAATTACGTCTGCCAACGGTGGTTGCGGCAGAGACTGTGATCATCGATGTATGTATGTTTGTCTGTCTGCCTGTTAGTAAATTCATTACCGTACCCAGCTCACATGTGGGGGGTGGGTGTAAGTCTATTATAGGACCTGGACTGACCCATAAATTCTCAGACAATTATTGTTGTCATTACGTACGGTACTGATGAATTCATGGGCACATTTAGTAATAGATTTTATATACTGATAGATTTATGAGCAGATTTTTTTTATCATCACACACAGATAAATTCATGGACACATTTGTTATTATTTACTGATGAATTCCTGAACGCATATGTTATGTTCTGACGAATTCCTGGGCAAGTTTGCTGGGAAAGTGTACCAATGAATTGATGGGTACATTCGTTGTCATTATGTGACTGTGTGGTGTGCAGTATTACCCTGTGGTGCGCAGTATGACAGTGTGGTGTGGTGACTTGTCTGTGTGGTGTGCAGTGTGACAGCGTGGTGTGGTGACTTGTCTGTGTGGTGTGCAGTGTTACTGTGGTGTACAGTATGACTAGTT
This sequence comes from Coenobita brevimanus, assembly GCF_032717465.1. Taxonomy (NCBI): domain Eukaryota; kingdom Metazoa; phylum Arthropoda; class Malacostraca; order Decapoda; family Coenobitidae; genus Coenobita; species Coenobita brevimanus. The sequence continues at coordinate 36,668,629 of NC_137047.1, forward strand.
ATAAGTTGTATATAGCACCACTACCTCACAGTCACAGTTATTGGAAATATGTGTCTGATTTAGTTCTGTTTTATTATTTTTTTTATGCTATTCACACACACAGTGACTTACCTATCACTGTTACTAGTTACAAGTTGCAATTAGCTGCAAGCAGCACTAGTTCACTGTCACAATGATCGAAAACTGTCTGCTATAGTTCCGTTTTAGTAAATGTATTGCATGCTAGCAGCCAGTCACATAGTGTTTCCCTATGACAGTAACTAGTTCCTATCAACACTACCTCATAGTGACATACTCACATTAATTGAAAAGTTTGTCTGCTCCACATATATAACACAATTTAAACTTAATAAACTAAGTCAATAAACCATGCATTTCTTTTTACCCTTCCTGATGCTGCATTGTGGGTAAGGGGTACGTGACCAATACTGAAAGACTTCAAGGGGTACATAAGATTAAAAAGGTTGAGAACCCCTGATCTATAGCTTCCTTTCTGGTCGTTCTATAGCTGCTGTTGTAGACAGCCACCGTTCTTCTAGATCCATCACCAATGATGTTCCTAAGGGGTCTGTCTTATCACCAACTGTCTTCGATTTATTCATCAATGACCTTCTTAACTGGACATCTAACCCTATCCACCCATATGCTGATGATTCCACCCTTCACATTTCAATTCGGTTCTTGCAACGTTCATCTCAGCAGTTACTTCAACAAACAAGGGATGAGGCTATGGCACACCTAATGTCTGCTTTGGCTCTTATCTCTGACTGGGGTAAAAGTAATCTTGTTTTTAATGCATCAAAGACTCAGTTTTTCACCTATCAACCCGACTACATCTTCCACAGGAGTATCTACTGATGTTTAATATTATCTAGTTAACTTTGCATCATCCTTAAATTTATTTGTTTTTTTTTTCTCTTGGGATTTATCTTGGAAATATCATATTGCATCTCTTGTACAATCTCCTTCCAAGAGATTAGTTGTGCTAAGCCGACTTCATACCTTCTTTACCCCTGCACAGTTGTTGACTTTATACACAGATTTTATTTGCCCCTGAGTAGAGTACAATTCTCAGGTGTGAGGAGGCTCCCCACAGAAAGCTCTTTTCAACAAGGTGAAGTTAAAGGTTTTTTGTCTCATTAACTCTCCTCCTTTTACTGGCTCCCTTCAACCTCTGTCTCTTTGTCGCACTGTTGCATCTTTATCGCTTTTCTGTCGCCACTTCAATGGTCACTGCTCTTCTGAACTGTCTGCTTCCCATCCCTCCACATCTACAATGGGCGTTAGCACTCGTACATCAACAAACTCTCATTCCTTTTCAGTCCAACTATCTAATGCAAGAGTCAATCTTTACTCCCAGTCCTTCATTTATGCAACAGGTCAACTCTGGAACACTCTTCCTCTGTCTGTATTTCCTACTTCCTATGATCTCCAGTCTTTCAAACACAGTGTGTCTAGGCATCTGGAAATGAATGGATCTTGAATTTGGCTCTCTGTTGTATTGTTTTTGTTTTTTCTTGGAAGGAACGGTTTGCAGGCTCCTGGTCTATGGTTCCTTCTTCCTTCTGTAAAAAAAAGAAACACAGACATATTTACAGTGTATTTCAGCTGTAACAATGATTTATTGCTGCAAGAAGGATAGCAAAGGATTCCCATGTTTCCTATTGCACCTAGTAATTAAAATATAAATTATTATTATTTTTTTTTAATATTGTACTTTTCTGCAGGAAGATTAGCCTAAGTGGGGAGAGTGCACATTCTTCCAGGTCTTTATTTATTTATGTGACTGTTAAATTATGTAATTTAAATTAAGTTTGTATGCTAAATAATTAAGAGTGTCATGCAGTGTAAGAAAACTCTGGCATATTTTGGATGAGTCTGAGTTGGTAAATATTGTAATCGTCACTCACTCGGGAAAACAGGAGAACTGTGGAGAAGTGTAGAATTCTCTAGAATATAGGAAACTTATATAAGGATGGGGAAGGCACTAGAGCAGGGTCAGACAGTTTCAGTTTAGTTTTGAGTGTAGTTCAGTGACAATGCAGATAGTGAAGTGTTGTTGGCAAACAATGAAGTGTTATTGCAGTTTGTATATCTACGATGCTTGTGAAAATAGTGAAGTGAAGTTGGAAAGCATTAAGTGTAAATATTTGGAAAATAAATACAGTGAACTTCAGAAGATGGTGTTTATTACAAAACTGCAGCTAGTCTTTTTCCAAAACGAAAGGCTGACCATAGGAAGAACAGCTCACTGGGCAATATCCTTCCTATACTGATCTGCTGCTGTTGGAGTCCGTGGCAGTGTGGGGTGGGGACATAACACTTGGGTTAGGAGTGTGGATTTTTAGAAAATTCTGTAGTTAGTCTAATCTTCGACATGGAGCAAAGGGGTGTGCAGACAAGATCCCGAGCTGGGCAGGAGGACCAGGTGTAATTGGCTGCAATCATGAGGCTATTACAAGTACAAAATGAAGGACAGAGAGAACTCAAAAAACATTTACAAGCACAAAGTGTACAAGTTCAAGCAAAAATTGAAGAAATCAAAGAACAATTACAGGCACAAAGTGAAGAACAGAGAGAACAATATGAACAGTTTCAAGAGGCATTACAGGAGCAACAGAGGGAAATACAACAGCTAGATGCTTTCGTGGGGGAAATGAAGGAAGAGCAGCAACAGTAGAAGGAGGAAGTATATGCTGAGCTACAGCAGCAGAAATGTGAGGTAAGCAATAACTGATCGAGTTCAGACAGCATCTAGACAACCAGGTGATAATGTAGATGACCAGCTGAAGATTAGTGAGGGAATAGTCATGGAGTGTAGACAGCATGTAGATAAGCAGTTGAAGCATGTAGCCAATCATGTAAAGATAATTGGTGAGAAAATTGAGGCTGTTGGGAAATATTGCACTGCTGAAACTCAGGTTAGTGTACAGTGAACATATAAAAAGAAGAGACATGCATAGTGAATCTTGACAGATCCCAAGCATGGAAAGATAGCATTACAGGGTTGAATAATCAGAATGCAGAAGTTTTAAGTCCTAGACTTAACCCATCCCGTTCAGGTGACATGTATACATGTCTTTCTGGGGCCGCCCGGGGGTCATGTATACATGATCTAGTAATTTGCGCCATTGTTTTAATACTCAGCTGATTATATTCATCACCTGCACCCATTGGCAACCCTCCCACATGCATCTCAGTCATGCTTCAGTTATCTGCGTACCTCCGTAATGGATAGGCCTACGCGTATAGATATTCCTGTGTCCCGACTGTCGGCTGTCCGATCGCCCCCACCAACTTCCACTCTTATGAAGTCAAGAGGCCCTCGGAGGATAGGCCTAAGTGATAATGCAATAGGGAGGGAGATAGATGTACCATTATTGCCTATTGTGAGTGGGGAAAGTGACTCCTCCTCTGAAGAACCAGATTTAGCGATGCTGAGTATGGAAAAATACGCATCAGAGGAGGAGAGTGACCAAGAAATCTCCACTATGTGGTGATATTTTCCGTCTGCAAGATCATCATCCTTTCCTGTTGATGAAGGATCAGATGTTGTTGATGCTCCTGCAGAGGATGATATATGCACAGTGGAGAAAGTGGCGGGGGAGGCAGAGAGTGAAGGAAGCAAGGAGGCTGGCAGGAGGAGAAAACGCCACAGGCTGAGCTGCTGGGCACGAGAGCGGCCTAGGGTGGAATTTTCCACCCACACGCCACCATCACCACCTTCAACTAATGGCCTGCATCACTTTATGCATCACCACGTGCATCATCACGCAGGCCTGCATCACTCCAGGCCTCACCATGCGCATCACCACACCAACCTGCCTCACCACATGCATCACCACACCGACCTACATCACTCCAGGCCTCACCACGTGCATCACCACACTGACCTGCCTCACCATGCCGACCTGCCTCACCACATGCATCATCACACCAACCTGCCTCACTTCAGGCCTCACCACATGCATCACCATGCCAACCTGCATCACCACGTGCCTCAACACGCCGACCTGCCTCACAATGTGGTGTGCCATGCCGGACTGCCTCACCATGTGCCACTTCACCACAGCCTGGCCCATCTGGTTATGTTAGTGCAGGTGCACGCCAGCAGGCACGTGACCGCTGACACCTTTCACTAACACCATCACAACCACGATCACCGTCACCAGCATCATCACCTGCCTCATCTAGTTGTGAGTTGGTGGAATCACCACCACACCGCCATGCTAGAGTCCGTGGCAGGGCACGAGGCAGGTCACGTGCACGGCAGGCAAGGCAGTAACCACTGACTGGTAGGTTTGAAACCTTCGTGTGGGAGGAAGGGAAGCCTGAAATACCTGTATTTGATGACACAAATACATGTGTGCAGCCAGAATTTCCCTGCAATAGAGTTTCTTCTGCAGTGGACTTCTTCCTTGCTTTTTTCACAACAGCAGTGATGGAGTTCATTGTGAAAGAAGTGAACACTTTCACAGATTTCTGCTGCAATTGAGCTGAAACCTCGCACCTGAGAGAGAGTGGGAAAATGAAGCTAAGGACTGCAACAAATGTTAGCAAAATGTATGTTTGGCTAGCATTCACAATGTTGATGCCTCATGTTAGGAAACATAACATACACGATTAATGGTTCGTGGATGATATTGCAGCGACGCCAGTATTTGGTAAGAATATTCCACGTGACCGATATCTTGACATCTTGAGGTACTTACATTTTTCCACTAATATGGGCCCACATCCGAACGACAGGCTGTGGAAAATTCGCTCGATTCTGGGGATAATGAAGGAATAATTTTGATCATTTTTCAGGCCATTTCAGACGGTTGTTATCAACGAGTCGCTTGTTTTGTTCAGGGAATGTCTTGCCTTCATTCAGTACATTCCATCTAAGAGTCATCATTTCAGAATAATGTTCTTTGTCTTGTGTGATTGCAAGACTGGGTACATGCTTGATTTCATTGTGCATACAGAGAGTGATGCGGTGTTGTTGAAGGACGATCCCCATGGTTTCTCTGGCTCTGTGGTTAAGAAACTAATGGACAGGTACTTTGGTGGCAACCATATCCTTTACACTGATAATTATTACACAGCACCAAGTCTCTCAAAGTACCTGCAAGAACACCAAATTGGATCGTGTGGCACTGTCCGTGCAAAGAGGAAGCATTGGCCATCCTTTTCTAAAGGCACCATGAAGGGGGAGTGCAGGACCTTGCAATTAGGTAAACTCCTGGCAATTCACTGGCATGATAAGAGAAAGGTGAATGTCCTCTCCACAGTCCACGAGGGTGGGTTGATTGACACAGGCAAGGTCGGTAGAAGAACGAGGCAGCCAGTCTTCAAGCCTGGTGCTGTTCTGGACTATAACGTGAATATGCGATTCAACGATAAATGAGATGTGCAGATTGGCACAATCGACTGTCTAAGGAGGTACTATAAGTGGTATAAGAAGGCATTCCTACATGTACTGGACATCTGTGAACTGAATGCCTTCATTCTGTACAAGGATGTTACATTGACCAGCACATCCCTCAGACAGTTCGAGAAGGATGTGATTTACGGCCTTCTGGAGAGGTATGGACAGGTCAGTCCTTCCGTGAAACATAGGCACAGTGTATAGCAACTGCCTGACAGCCTGCAGTGCAGGGACTACCTCAGCAGGCAATTCATGAAATTTTTATCTCACACACCTGCAGGTAGAGAAGCTTTCCGGCGTTGCTAAGTTTACGCCAATTCATTGCGCAGACCACAGAAACGCCATATGACGAATTGGTGGTGTGCTGAATGTGAGGTTGCACTGTGAACTGACTGTTTCATTCATTTTCACACAAAGACCGAGTGGTAGGAGTCTGGGTATTATGAATAAGTTAGTTTTGTACAGTTGGACAAGTAGAAAGTGCAGAAAAATGTTGGGGAATATGGAGACATCTGGCAGTTCTCTGTAGTAACTCCACGTATCTTTATGAATGAATCGTTCAGAACCTAGCGCCTGTGTAAGGTGGAACGTGATTGGCTGAACTTTTTGAGTGGTGGAAAAGCAAATATTCTCATCACCTTATACGTAAATCAAGTTTAATAACTAATAAGTGACATAAAACAATGTATAGAGAATACTACAGTATATAATGATTGAGCGTGGAGTATAATAGAATAATAAACGTCAGCAATCTGTAAAACGTAACTGGCAATATAGCACAGAAGTGCAGATTGTCAGCTGGTAGTTTCGTTTATGCTTGGTATTCGAAGCAGTGGACACGAAGTCTAGTGAATCAGATTAATAGATGTTGAACTCCGATGAAGAGAACTGGCATTGCTGTCTTTAACGAATGTAATATTGGTATTACATTTCATCAATCTGAAGAGTTATTATGCTCTGTGATACATGATATCCGTTAATATGCATAAAGAGTTAATTAATACTAAATTATTTGTTGTCTTATTACCGTTTATATTTCACCCAATATATTGTTATGTCCCAGTCCCCATGCTGCCACAGGCTTCAGCAACAGTAGTACAGTACAGGAAGGACGTTGCCCAGTGAGTTGTTCTTCCTTATGGTCAGCCTTTAGGTGTGCAGTACACAAGATCAGCCGAGGTGAAAATAAACACTGGCTCCTTAACCCGCCCCGTCCCAGAGACGTGAATTCACGTCCTCACATGATGTGCACTCATATCCCGGAGACGTAAATTAATGCGGTAACATTGCAAGGTCCCTAATTTGCACAATTTTCAATTCTCGTGAGTGATTTTTGGCACGTATACACGGGACACCTTCCTCTATTCCTCTACTAGATTCCAAGTAGGGACAATGCCTTACACTGCATAACCTCTCCCCCTCTCCTGCACGCCATTGTCTCGGCAATTCACCTGTTACCAGTGACCTGGCCAATAAAGACATTCAGGGCCAGAGTGATTCCCCAATCGATGACAATGTGGAGGACAAAGTTTACATAGCATTAGAGGAAGAAACAGTCAGAAATGATGATCAGGTAATGTGGGAAAAAAAGGTCATGAATGGTGATGAGTTAGTGAGTGAAACAATGCTTATAATGCCTATATTACTGTTTGAAAACCAATATACTCTTGTACTACATATAAATTCGTACCAAGTAAATAAATAAATACTGTTTATGAGTGGATAAAATAGTTACCCTCCCATAGAACTCGTTTTCTTTGGTGCCAACCTGTTAGAAAACCCAGTCAGGTAAGGAGGTACTTGTACCTGGATCGAGTATTTCAAACCTCAGGTGAGCGATTTCTCTATGAATTTTCGATGTTTCTCACCAAAAGCGAATGTTTGAGCCTAAAAAAAAAAGGTCCAAAAATGTCGGGACTGGGGCATACCACTGCCCAGAAAACGTCATGATGGGGCGGGTTAAAGTTCACTGTCTTTATTTTCCAAGTAATTCTACTTAATGCTTTCCAACTTAATTGTTCTCACAATCACTGGCGCTATACACGGTTTACTAGCTGCTATTACACTTAATGCGTAACAACACTTCAAAGTTATTGCACTTAATGCTTGCTAACACTTCACTTATTACACAAGAGCCGAAAATAATCACTGACAGTAAATATTACACTTAACCCTCTTGCACACAATAAGTTTCAGTCAGTTTTCCGGCGCACGATTTTTTTCTGCGAGGCCGGCTGCCCCCGCGCGGCAAATAACACGTATTCTCTCCTTATTTTCGCCACCCAAACATCAATATACCGCCATGAAACCTATGTCATCTTATTCGTCGATGTTTGTTCTAGCTGATAAGCACCACAAAAAAAAAGGAAAACACGAATAAAACAACATTAGGCGGCCGTGAATAAACATTTCACAATGTCACGTTCACTTCCCAAAATCACCATTCGAATGTTTTCCACCATACAGGAAAATGTTATTAGAATTTATGACAGAGAATTGCATCAGCTTTCTAAAGAGACAAATCAGTTGTGATACGATTTGTAGTTTTCGAGAAAATAGCCAAAAACTGAAAGCCATTTTTGAAAAACTTCAAGGAGCTCTAATACTGAACTTTTCTCATACATGTTATGTTTTTATTGCATAATATTTTGCAGAATTTCACGAGCTTTCTAATGACCTAAAAATGGTTTCGATACGCCTCATAGTTTTCGAGTAAATCGCCAAAAACGACTGGGAACTCACGTCCATACGTCACTTTCATGATGTACGCACAGCATATGCAATATTCCCGCCTCCGTAACAACGAATTCTTATAATAGATATTACACTGTTATGTCTTGTACATACGTAGAATTTACTGCTCTTTATAATGGTTCTTACAGGAAATCGATACGTCCAATAGTTTTCGAGTGATTGGCCGACAAAGTGAGATTATTCCTCTGAGTGCTTTCGGCTTAACCAAAACAGTCTGTTCCTCCAACTTTTCCAACAGAAAATGCTCCAAAAGGCTTATACTCTGCAAATGAACATACGTAGAATTTACCTCTTTATCATGGTTCTTACGGGAAATCGATACGTCCAATAGTTTTGCAGTAATTAGACGACAAACGTAGAATACTCCTCCTCACCCGCACGCGAGATAAAAACATTCTTTCCCTGCCTCGCCCACGGCTACATATTTCCGCTCGTTACGTTTTATTATTTTCTTTTTTTACTCAAAGTATACATGTAAAATATTATAAGGTTTTTGATAGAGCTGTCAGAAACTGGAGATGACCACTAGTCTTTTTACTAGGTTCTAATACTGAAGCTGAACTTTCTTCCATCTCATATGTGTGTATGTAAAAAACATTACTTATTTGTGTTAAAAATATTGAACTATAGAAATAGGTCGATATACAAATCAACAAAATGCGGATAACTCAATTCCTCCAGAGGTGTTGAGATGCTGGCAGTAGCTTGAAGATGAGGAGTTATGTAGTGTGTGAGCGTGTGTGGGTGAGTGTGTGTGTGGGTGTGGGTGTGGGTGAGTGTGTGTGCGTGTGTGTGTGTGTGTGTGTGTGTGTGTGTGTGTGTGTGTGTGTGTGTGTGGCTGTGGTGTATTTTCTTCTCTCCTTGCGATACATTTGCCTAAAACACATGCGATGCACACAATAGATTTCTCCACGAACATTTGCTGCATGACAAATGTATGTATATGTGGCTGTGGCATATTTCTTGTCTCTTACACTTGCGCTATGTTTTAGCTAAGTCAGTCAATGGATGAAATATTTCTCTGTGAACACTCACTGCACTATTTTATAAGTATATTTCACACTAAACCATAAGCAATATAAAATACTATCACATGATTCCATACCAACCTCCTCTATTATTCCCGACCCTATGGCGTACGTGACCGCCTGTTTCCTTAGCGACTGTTGCATATCTCTATGGCGTGCATAATGCCTGCTATGGTAGGTCAGTTATTTCACCAATCCAGGCACTATATGTTTCACAAATATAAGTATCGGCTTCACTATATAAAGGCAAAATACTCACATCATTTATGGACAGGGTGAAGCAGAGTGGAAACCCCGTTATAACAAACCACACTCCTGTCAGTAGGCAGTATATCTATGTTCCATAGACACAGTCACTTTACATTATAGTCAAAAACACTGTACAATCACAATATTTCAATAATGGCTTCTGCCTCAGGTGGGAGGGTGAAAGTGGCGGGTTTAACCCCTAAAGTCCTAATCGCATCAATTGATGCAATTTGAGTTTCATGCCAAAATGCCTAATCACATCAATTGAAACAGGGCCTGTAAAATACTGCAAAGCGCTTGCTCCACCCCGATTATGATGTACATGGCTTTAGGCCAATGATAACTCGCCCCTGATGTGGCGTGAGAGGGGATCGGACCAAACTGGGTGGTGGGGGGGCACCCCCCTCTCGGCTGCCTCCATGCCGCCCTCTACTCCACTCCCTCACTCCCTCCTTGTTCCCCATCACTCTCCCACCTCTCCACGCACCTGCATCTCTTCTCCGACCACCACCTGCGTCCCTTCCCACCCTTTCTTGCCCCTCCTCCTCCCTGCTAGCCTCGTCCCCTCCCAGATCCCACCCCATCCCTCCCTCCTTGTCCCTCACTACCCTTCCAACCTCCAGCACACCCCCGAGAGTTATCAGGCCTGATGTATGTACCTGTTTCATATTATTTCAATTTCTTTCCTAATATATATCTAGCCTCGTCCCCCCCCCAAACCCCACCCCATCCCTCCCTCCTTGTCCCTCATTACCCTTCCAACCCCCAACAGACCCCCCGAGAGTTATCAGGCCTGATGTACGTACCTGTTTCATGTTATTTCTACTTCTTCCCAAATATACATATAATTACACCTCACTATGTTCATTTCTCACGTCGTACCTTCCAGTTTCCGTACGTATGCAGTTGGAGAATGCTATATGTTGTACTACATACGACGCACCTTATTATTATTATTATTTTTTTTTTTCATTCTCCTTACCTGCCCAGATTAGTACCTCTGATTAGTCTCCATCTCCGAGCAAACACTTACTCTGGGTAAACACAACCGCCAGCACTTCGTGGTCAACTTATCTGCCTGTTTGTTAGTTAGTTAATTAGGGAGTCACTGCACATAAATAACTCATGGTTCAGTGCATTGCATACTTTTTGCGCTAATTCTTTTCAACCCAGTTTGAGGCTGCTTATAATTATTCCTTTCGGTCCAAATTTGGATAAGTCTCTTTTTTCAACGTTGCGTTACAAACACAATGCCACGCATGACAATGTTGGTTAGCATATTTTTGCACTTCCTTCACAATGAACACACGTGCATGTATGTTTCATGTCTGACTACTGATTATTTATTTTTATGAATTCCTTTGTGTCAGCTAGGGTCAGCCCAGGCTATCACGACTGTGATTAGCACCGGCAACGTGCGAACGTTTCCCACCACACATCCAGGTGTGGTTACTTTCAATGTACTTGAAAGGCAATGTGCTGCATATGTTTCATGGCTGGTGTGATAGATTCCATTGAAATGGAGAGTTTTCACAAGAGAATTTGGTTGTTGTCGAAATTGTAATGATAAGTGTGATGACGTGTAATGATAATGTGATATCAGTGTGATGGGCTAATGTAAGCCTCTGGGTGTTGCCGAACGTCCGCCACGCATACCGACACCGGCAAAAAAACACCAAAAATTTACCTTATTCCCTACTCACTGACTCTCCCTATCTGCATTTCACGGACCATCTGATGCCATCATCTTGAAGTCGAAGGATTAGTGAGTAATATGAAACCATATTTGTTGCAATTGGTTAAGTATTAACAGAGATATGAAGGTTTAAAGACACGATTTTGCCGATTTTTGTCGGGAATGCCCGGCTGGGGGGAGCGCTCGCAACAACATTTGCCAGACGGGAGAGGTTAATAATGATGCCTCAGTTTTTTGGCCCCAAACCAGTGAAGTGTATGGCTATAATAGGGGTACAATTAAAAAGAAATCTCCGGAATTTGATGGTAGAGTATCTTGGGAAGGTTACCGTGCACAGTATGAGTTGCTTGCAGATCAGAGTGGTTGGGGTGATAGGCAGAAGGCAGTGCAGCTTGGTAAAAGCCTCAAGGGTGCTGCAATGGAGATTCTTGGCCAAATGTCAGTGGAGGATAGGAACGGTTATCAGTCCCTAATAGAAGTACTGGAGGGCAGATATGGGACCAAGTACCAGACTGAGGTTTACCAAGCAAGATTCTGGAGTTGTGTACATGCTGGAGGCAAATCGCTATAGCAGCTTGCTCATGACCTGGATAGAATGGCATACATGGCATACCCTGGAGCAGCACCTAACCTGTTGGCTATTCTTCTGAGGGACCAGTTTATTCATGCTCTTGATAGTTCAGAGCTCAAAGTACAAGTGAAGCAGGCACAGCCCAGAAGCATGCAAGAAGCAGTAGCAACAGCACTAGAATTTGAATCCTATGTCAGGTCTAGTACGTCCACTTTTCAGGCAGGTCGTAGTGCAGGATTCAAGGCAAGAAAGCCGCAGGAAGTGAAGTAAAAAATTTTGAAGGAAGGTGCTGGTACTGTGAAAAACCAGGACATAGGAAAGAGGACTGTTATCAGTAGAAGAGGGAACAGAAGATCAGTGGAAGTTGCTGGTAGTGTAAGAAGCCAGGACATCAGAAAGTGGATTACAACAAGTGGAAGAGAGAACAGAAAAAGACATGGGGAGGTTGCTGGTTCTGTAGGAAGATGGGACACAAGAAGATGGATCGTTACAAAGGGAAGAAGAAGCAAGAATGGGAGAGTGCAAGGAAATCCACGATTGCAACAAATGGGTGTTGAACATGTGGTGAGGAGGAACACTTCAGCTATGAGTGTCCAAATGAGAAGGATGGCAAGAAGAAGGCTGCAGAAGACAGAAGAACAGATGGCGAACAGTGTAGTAGGATTGCGAATCTTAGCATGAAATGCCGCCGTACTGTAGTGACAGAGCCAGCGTCAGATGAAGAACACCTGAAGAGGATGCAGATGGAGGATGCAGATTTACAACCGGTGCTACGTGTAGAGTGGCTGCAGCGGAGTACAGTGCAACCATCTTGAGAAAAGGTATCCAGATTAGGCACTGCGACCAAGAGCTACTGGAGTCAGTGGGACCTTCTTTGTTTGAACAAAGGACTACTCGAGCATCAATGCGAGACACCCAATAGCCTCAGCAAGTATTGGCAACTGGTGGTTCTGAAGAAAATGAGGTCCAAGATCTTGAATGAATCTCATAACCATATCACTAGTGGGCACCTAGGAGTGAAGAAAACTCTAAGTCAGCTGTGACAGAGGTTCTACTAGATTGGCATGCATCAGGATGTTGAAAAGTGGTGTCGGGCCTGTGATGTATGCTGTGCCTAGAAAGGACCTAGAAAACGTGGTTGTGTCCCTCTGTAGCTGTACCAACTGGATGCACTGATGGAAAGAGTTGCGGTGGACATTGGTGGACCTCTGCCACGCACTGAAAGAGGAAACTGGTATATCTGTGTTGCCATGGACTACTTCATGAAGTGGCCAGAAACCTATGCCATCAAGAGGATGCGACTATTGCTCAGTTGTTGGATGCGACTGTTGCTCAGTTGTTGGTTGACCAGTTTTGTTGTTGTTTTGAGATGCCACAAGAGCTATATTCAGACCAGGGTAGAAACTTCAAGTCTGCTTTGTTCCATGAGTGCTGCAAGTTACTGGGGATCAAGAAGACCAGGATGACCCCACTAAGGCCAAGTTTGGTTATACAATCCTCAATAAGGGACAGTCACCGAAGCTTCAGAGCCCGTGGGACGGGCCTTACACTCTGCTGGACCGCCGTAAGGTATCGGATTCAGGTAGGCAGGAAGTCTCTCCCAAAGGTAGTACACGTGAATCGTCTGTGGCAGTACCATGGGCCAGGACAGTACATCTGGGACATCTCCGTGGAATCGTGCTCACCCGCAGCTGAGGATGTTGAGGAGGACCAAGGAGCTGAAGTGCAAGTGGATGGTGACAGTTTCCCATGAGAAGAAGCGCATTAGGAAGAGGACCAAGACATTCCAGGAAGAGTGGACTGTGTGGAAGAGCAGGGACGTCGTGGGAAGAAGCATAGAAGACCTGATAAGTTGAAGGATTATTTTGTGTATAATTAAATGTTTAGTTTGGATTAAGGATTATGTCTGTATACATTGTGTAGTTTTGTCGGGATGACAAAGGACGAAGGAGGGGGTAGTGTTAAGAAGTGGGACTTGGTAGCTAGGTAGTCTGGAAGTTTCTCTGTGTTTCTCGTAGTCAGAGTTTCCAGTTTGCAGTCTGTTTGTGAGTGTACTTATATTGTAAGTTATGCATTAATTTTTGTGCTCTTTTCTCTACAGTTTTATTGATGTGATTGTTAAATTATGTAATTTAAATTAAGTTTATATGCTAAATAATTTAGAGTGTTATTCAGTGTAAGAAAACTCTGGCATGTTTTGGATGTCTCCGAGTTGGTAACTGTTGTAATCGTCGCTCTCTTGGGAACACCCTAGAACTACGGAGAAGTGTAGAACACTCTAGAATATAGGGAGCTTATATAAGGATAGGAAAGATACCAGAGCAGGGTCAGACAGTTTCAGTTTAATTTTGATTGAGTGACTGCAGTTTGTGTATCTTCAGTGCTTGTGAAAATAGTGAAGTGAAGTTGGAAAGCATTAAGTGTAATTATTTGGAAAATAAATACAGAGAACTTAAGAAGCCAGTGTTTATTTACAATGCCTCAGCTGGTCTTGTTGCACACTGAAAGGCTGTCCATAGGAAGAACAGCTCACTGGACAACGTCCTTCCTACACTATTCTGCTGCTGTTGGAGCCTGTGGCAATGTTGGGTGGGGAAGTAACAATATGCAATATATATATATATATATATATATATATATATATATATATATATATATATATATATCCTCGAAAGAGAGGGAAGCACTTTTGATGTGTATAAGTTACATGCGATTAGGGTGCAAGGTAATGCTGCATAGTAGTACCAATAAGTTCCATGCTAGAGGGAAGTAAAGGCAACTTAAAGTTTATAAAGTATTTAATATTGCACTTCTTGAAGAATTGTACATCTAAAACTGACACCAGGCAAAAGTAAGTGATGATTTAACCCGTCACGTCCCGAGGTTTTCCGCACCTATGACATCCCCCAGTCCCGAGGCTTTTTGGAAAAAAAATTTTTTTGCTATAACTTCCGCTTAGGTCGAGAAACGAAGGAAAATCACAAAGAAAGTGGTTCCCGCGGTCTATAAGTGGTCCGTACAGGTGCGGTTCCCCCCGGCAGGTATGGTGTTCTGTAATGGGCTGGATATGCATTTACGTTTTCTATGCTAAGGAATAATGGGAGAAACAACACACAACACCTCTATATTTATTGAATTTGAACTAATAAACAATAACAGTAACAATATAATGGATTTCAGACACATATATATGAAAAATAAGCATTGTACCATCGCGCGAGCATTGTGAGTTTGGTCCGAGTCGTAACATGCTATATGCTAAGTGTCTGGTATGAGTTAACCTATCATTTTTTCTACTTGTATACTTCTGTTTCAATGACATTTTACCAATTACAACTGTTTGTAAGTGTTTTCAGATGTTTTCATTCATTATGATGACATGCAGCATAAGTATAGCGCACATCAGCTTAGTAAGCGCACTCGCTATGACTCGTATTTCAACATACCAAATTGTTTTATCACTTTTCAATTAATTTCCCCTTTACATAGAACCTTTCCTCCACCACTGTAAAGGTTTTCAATTATTTTCATTCATTACGAGGGCATTTAGCGATATGCTAGCGCATATTCACGTAGCAACCACGATCTCAAACACTCATGTTTCATCATCTACTTTATTTATTCACTCCACTTATAATTTCCCACTTACATTACACATGTTTACACCCCTATAATGCACTGTACATACTTACTGCCATTATATATTCATGTGAGCGTGAGAATATCGCCTGAAAATACCCTCGCAAGGAATGTTTCGACAAACATAATACTCACACACTTATATACTAATTCACTCACACACTTATATACTAATTATTCACTTTATCACTTGCTGACTTTTATTTTGACTAATACGTGCCTTATTCATTCAACTGAGCGTCAGAGAATCGCATCTCTATACACAAGCTATGAATATTTGACTTAGAATATATATCATCACTTACAATAATTTGAACTTATATTATACCCGTAAGAATTTCCCATAATAATAATTATATAATTACGGGCCGTATTTATTGCACTGAGCGACAGAATATCGCATCATAAAACCCTCGCTATGTAAGTTTCAACTTAGGGCAGATTTATATACTTACATACAATGTGTTCACTTATGTTCTACCCGTATGCACTTTATACTAATATTTGGAGATCAACATGACTGATAATTTCACTGAGCGTCTGTCTGTCACATTTACCTCATATTTTCTGCGTCCTTTCGCATTCACACCATACTAAAATTGCATCAACGTGTGATATTCACTAAAACATGGGTGAATACAGAGACCCACGTCACACTGCACGCACCCATAGCGGGTGTCCTTCCTCTGTGTCGTTAGTCTCACCTGGGAATTACTGCACACGTGACACCTGCGTTGGGGCCTAGGTTTGTTTGCCTGGGGAGGGATAGGAGTGGGGAAATGGCGGCCGGATATTCTCTGGGGAGTTTGGGCAATATGGGCAGTGCGGGTGCGATGTTGGGGCCTTTCAACAGCATACTTTGCAAAGATTTCTCTTGTGAGCTCCCTCACAAACCCTTCAAATGTTTCCTGAACTCATGTGGTCATGGCGTGAAGGTGGTGGCAATTCAGAGCAGTGATATCTAGCAAGTGAAAGAACAGTTTTTTATACCACTTCATCGTGGTCCTGGCACACTCTACCGTCGATATCATGGAGTCTGACTGGTCCACGAGGCGCATGTTTATATTGTAATCCATAACACACTCAGGTTTCCAAACATGACGCCTGCTCTCGCTACGGTAATCTACTGAATCAGTACGGTGCATCAAGGGGCGGTGAACCATGGACAAGAGGCTTACTTCTCTGTTGTGGTTCCACATTGTTGCAAGGATGTTGTTGGCTTTGAAGAAGACAACCTCATTCCTTGCAAGTTTCCGTCCTACCTTGGCCATGTGACGCCGGTTCACCTTTACGGTTCCACAGACTCCCGTTTCATGTGTGTGAGGATAACGAGCGAGAAGAGGGCTAGTGTACCAATTGTCGAGGTAGAGAACGTGACCACGATGAAGGTAGTCTTCGATCATCGTCTTTACCACTGCTCCCGACAGTCCAATACTCCGATCTTCTATTATGTCTGTCTGTGCACCGGTGTACAAGACTATGTCTTGCACGTATCCAGTCCTACAGTCGTACATAACAAAGATCTTGAACCCAAAACGGTGCCTTTTGCTGGGTATATACTGTCTGAATGAAGCATTCCCTCTCCACAACACGAGACTCTTGTCTATGACGAGGTCTCTATAGGGATAGAATGAGGAACAAAAGGTTTGCCTGAGGTGATCAAAGACCAACCTAATTCGCCTCATTTTATCAGTGTTGTTTGCATTTGCAGGGTCATGAGCATCATAGAAATGGAGGCGACTTAGAATTTGTTGAAACCGATTACGGCTCATCACTTGACCAAATATGGGGGTAAACATAACAGGGTCCCTAGTCCAGTAAGCAGGAATTCTATTCTTTCTTATAATACCCATCAAAAGGACCAGGGCAAAAAATAAGAACATTTCTGGAAGGGAGACAGGGTAATCATAGATGATAGAATGCCTACTCCTTGTTCCCAATCTTTCACGCTCTAGGCGCTGGGCGCTTGCAAACAGGTTTGTTTGGTATACAATCTGATCAACAAATTCCTCACTGAAAAACAGGTGGAAAAAATCCAACCTGGTGGAATTACGGTGAATTCCTGGAGCAATACAGCCAGATCGCCCCTGCTCAGTGAAAGGGTGAATGAGGGGAGAAAAATCACTCCCATCCTCCCAATCCCACGACACAAATCCCTCGTCCCCATCAGCCCCATCACCGCCTTCGTCTGGGTGGGGAGGAGATCCTGGTTGTGGAGGTGGGGGAGAAGGAGTGCGGAGGGCTTCCCCACTGTAACTCCTCTTCCCTCTGCCTTTACCCTTTCCCTTTCCCTTACCCTTACGGCCTTGAGGAACATTAGGGGGCTGTGGGGATGAAATAGGGGAATATTGGGGAGCAGAAGACGTGCTGGGGAGTGGTTCCTCCCCACCTTCCCCCTCCATGACAACACCACGTGCTTTCTCACGCACCCTAACTCGCCCACGTGTTAGGGGATATTGGGGAGCATAAGACGTGCTGGGGAGTGGTTCCTCCCCACCTTCCCCCTCCATTACAACACCACGTGCTCTCTCACGCAACCTAGCTCGACCACGTGTTAGGGGATATTGGGGAGCATAAGACGTGCTTTGGAGTGGTTCCTCCCCACCTTCCCCCTCCCTCACAACCCCACGTGATAAGGAATGCACCCGCACTGGCCCACGTGATCCACTACGCCGCCTCACACTACGTAGGGAGAGCAATGACTCACTCACGTCACTCTCACTTTCCCTAATCCTCCCTGGACTTTTCCTTTCACTCCCCACTCCCTCCACTTGACTTCCTAGCTCCCCAAACAAAATGCTAGGCCCATACCTGCTCATATGACATGGTGTGCGCTCTGGGCCACGATGTGTTATAACCTCCCGTCCATACCACATGGCAGCACGTCCCACGGCTCCGTCATCATCCTCATCCTCGTCCTCGTCCTCGAATTCTGTTCCAAATCATGCTGGGGATAGGGATAGGATATTGCACGTGCCTTCTTTGCCTCCTGCCCCTCTCTAGCAGCACGCTAAGTCATGTACTGCCACTTCCTGGGAGACGGAACTTCCTCGTCACTGCTGGTGGTTTCTTCCTCCTCTGGCTGCACATAATCCTTGTCCATATCCTCGTCGTCCAGTGGGGAATCACTGTCGCCGGTAAAGGTGTCCAGGGCGACTTGAATTTCGCTGTCTGAGAGACCTCTCTTAGCCATGTCTGAGCAGGACCGTGGCTACCAGGTGAGTGGACGAGTGGTGGGCTAGCGCGGGTCATGCGGGGTCGCCGAGTGTCCCCGCCTGGTGGCAGGTAGGGGAAGGTCATGCGAGGGTACATACCGCAAATCAAGCGCGAATTTTGAAAATTGTCGAAATTATGCAAATTGCAATTGCACGACGTACCGGTACGTCGCCGGGACTGGCAAATGCAAATCGTTGCAACGTACCCATACGTCGACGGGACGGGGCGGGTTAAGCATACCTCCTTAATTATTGTGCTGAATGATAATACTAACCAACTTATGTTCACTATCAAGTAAGTTGTAATACTTGGCAGGTAGATTCCCTCCTTAACTCACTTGAAAAGACAGTTTGCATCTCAACTTTTAAAATACCACTGTTGCAAAGTAACTCCCTGTTTATTTGTTTCAAAAGATTCATCCTACATGTAATAAATGGAAGAAAATGATCAACATCGACTTGTCATTGCTGCGCCATTGGTCGGCTATTGCAAAACTGCCAAACCACCTATACACCAGGTTACAATAGTAAGCATAGCTCAACAACACGTCCGCTTACAGACACGGCCGGGGTCACACCGACGCACAAAGGGTGCTGCTGACTCGTCCTAGTGGCAAGAGGGAAAACTGTGAACAGTTGGCTCCCTCTTTTAAAATTACTGGAAGTTTTGGGTAGCACCTCGTGTGTGTGTATATATATATATATATATATATATATATATATATATATATATATATATATATATATATATTTGTATATATGCACTGAATTAATTTTAGTCCTCAGTTAATTGCTTTAGTCACATAACACTTTTTTTTTTTTTTCAATCACTGTGCAATAATTTTTCAGTAAATGATAGTCCATTATCCTCAGCCGTGACAGTACCAGAGCTTAAGTGTAAATACAGGCAACATCTCTATTTACGCTTGCGAGATGGAGACAACTTTAATATATTATTTTGTTCTACCTAATTCCCGACTGTCTATTTCGGAGTGGAATGAATAAGAGAAGCCTGAAAGTATCAGTAAACAAAACTTTCAGAAGATGGAGATTAAAAAAACAAAGACTGAAAACGAAAAGCTACAGGAATAAATACTTTATAGCTTAAGCAGAATTTGATAACTGACTGTGAGTAGGTCTGAATATCCAGTGCACATTTGGAAGAACATCAGTTTGATCCTTGATTTCTCAAACTGCTGACATGATTTTTTTTTTAAACTAGCAGTGCGATAAAGGAGAAATGAAAGAAAAATAATTTAAAATATACGAAGTGGTTGCACTTATCTTTTCACTGATTCTTGCGACAATATTCCTCTTAGTGAATGTTTCTCCTGATGAAAGGGTTAGAATCGATTTTTGTTCTACTTACCTATATCGCAACAGTGTATAGGCTACTTCTGTATGTGCTTTCAGCTACCTGGCAGCCTTGTTTCTGTTTTATCTTTTTTTTAAGCTTAGGATACAGCTTTAGAAATAATGGTGTTAAATTATGGATAGTCATACGCTCATAAGTGGGGCAACCAGAACCGGCGAATACTTCGTTCCCTCAACAAATGGCATTCACCAAATGACCAGAAGGTGGAGGGGAAGGAGAGCGATGGGTGGAAGGGGGGAGGTCGACATTAAGAACTTGATATTAAGTAATGAGAAATGTGATTTTATTTTGATGCCTAAGAAAGGACTCTTTATCCATTTTTTGTTGAGTCATTGTTTTCACATGTACGACACTCTGCAATACTCAAGTGTCATCTAGGTCTCAGATTATACTTTTCAGTGAATATGGGCAACAGGAGCATAGTCAGCGGCTTGTAATTGCCCGCTTCACAACACGCATGGTTAACTCTCCTTGTACCCACAATGTACGATGCACATTGCAACTTTTTTTCACGGTGAGTCCCCACAATGTACGGTGTATGTTTCTCAATTGCAATGTCCACCGTTTGCACATTTTTCATATTTGCGCGTGATTTTTGGTACGTAGACACGTGACACCTTCCTCCAGCTGCCGCCAGGTGGGGACACTCCCTGACCCCGCGTGACCCATGCTCACCTGTGACTCGGCCACTCACCTTGTAGCAGTGACCTAGGACAGACATGGCACGCTGAGGTCTCCCTGATGAGGAAATTCATGCCATCCTGGACCCCTACCCAGCCGAGGCATTCACTGGCGACAGTGATTCACCAATCGACGATGATGTCCTCGACAAAGACTACATGCCTCCTGATGAGGAGATGAGCAATAGTGACGAGGAGATACTGTCGCCTAGGAAGCGGCGGTATGTTACTTATTGTCAGGCAGGGGAAGGCCAGGCTAGACAACTTGGATGTGCACGCACCTTTCTCAGTCCTGTGCACGAAGGGTCGGACATGGACGAGGATGAGGACGAGGACGGAGCAGGTGAACATGGTGTTCCCACGTGGCTGGGGTCTGAACGGATCTCGCTGCATGGAACAGGAGGAGTGAGGAGGCGTGTAAGGTATGGGCCTAATGTTTTGTCTGAGGAAGGTGGCAGTGTAGGGGCGGGAGTGAGAAGTGGTATGGAAAGTGAAAGTGGTGGTGGTAGGGAGGGAGCTCACGCACTCCAATGTGGTGCACCTGGGTGGCAGGCAGGGGTGGAGCCAATCCCAAGCACATCTTTTGCCCCACAGTATTCCCATGCTCCCTACCCACAGCCCCATGATGTGGGGAAAGGGACGAAAGGGAAAGGGAAGGGGAAAGGAAAAGGGAAAGGAAATAGGAGCACGAGTGAGGAAGGGCTCCACTCTCCACCTCCCCAACCACCCCCACCACCTTCTCCTCCACACCCCGACGATGGTGACGAGGCTGGCAACTGTGATTGTCGTGGTTCTGGGGGGATGGGAGTGATTTTGAACCTACGATCCACCCCTTTACTGAGAAGTGGTGGTCTGGTTGCACTGCTCCACACATCCATTAAGGCTCCAACAGGGTGGATTTCTTCCACCTTTACTTCTCTGAGCCGTTTGTGGAGCGTGTAGTGGAGCAGCAGACACCTTTGCCCGGAGGATGTGCAGTGAAGGTGTGCACGAGGGGACAATGAGGAGTTACTCATAGTTTTATGATTACGCAATAACAATAGGTGAGATATTCTTTTTTTTGGCCTTGGCTCTGTTGATGGGTATTGTACAAAAAGGACAAAATCTGGCTTACTGGTCTACTGACCCGATTACTTACACACCTTTCTTTGGTAAGTTGAGTCGGAATAGGTTTCAATATATTCTGAGCCGCCTCCACTTTTATGAAGCAGAAGACCCAGCAAATGCAAATAACAGATAAAATGAGGAGAATTAGGCTTGTTTTGATCACCTACGGGAAACGTTCCGTTCGTCATTTTATACTTACAGAGACCTCGTCATAGACGAGTGTCTTGTGCTGTGGAGAAGTATAATTTCCTTCCACCAGTACATACCCAGCAAGAGACACCGTTTTGGGTTCAAGATCTTTGCTATGTTTGACTGTAAAATTGGTTATGTGCAAGACATACTGTGGTCTTGTACACCGGCGCACAGACAAACATAACAAAAGATCAGAGTATAGGACTCTCTGGGGCTGTGGTGAAGACCATGATACAGGAATACCTTCATCATGGTCACGTCTCCAGACATAAAAGAAGATCGGCGTATAGGACTCTCTGGGGCCGTGGTGAAGACCATGATAAAGGAGTACCTTCATCTTGGTCACGTCTTGTACCTGGACAACTGGTACACTAGCCCTCTTCTCGCTCGGTACCTCCACCAACATGACACCGGAGTCTGTGGCACTGTCAAGAGAAACCGCCTTCATATAGTGACACTCAGGAGGAAACTCGACAGGAATGAAGTAGTTTTCTTCAAGGCAAACAACATCCTCGGCACTGTATGGAACCACAAGAGAGAAGTGTCCCTCCTGTCGACGGTACACCACCCCGTCATGCACCACACAGACTTCGTGGAGTACACCGGTCAGAGGAGGGCCCACATCTGGAAACCAAAGTCCGTAGTGGAGTACAACGTGAACATGAGGCGGGTAGACCAGTCTGACTCCATGATTTACAGTGTGGAATGTGCCAGGACCAAGATTAAGTGGTACAAGAAACTCTTCTTCCACCTGCTCGATATGATGGTCCTGAACTGGCACTACCTCCACGCCTTGACTACAGGAACCTCAGAGACCTTCAAGGGGTTTGTGGGGGAGCTCTCCCGAGAGATCACTGGTTTGTATATACTCTAGGTAAGGCCAGTTAGTATGTGATACTGTGTGCCTGCGAGAATATCACGTACACTATAATACTAAGTCATGTATATATGTGAAAACAATTAAGGAAGGTTGGAAAATGGTAATAATTATTGGTGGAAAAGTATGATGGAAGTTGAGAAATAGAATGCAATACTGTGTGCTAGCGAGAATATCATGCTCACTATAATACCAAGTCATGTATATATGTAATAATAATTATAGAAGGTTGGAAAATAGTATTAGTCTTTATGGAAAAGTATAATGGAAGTTGAAGAATAGAATGTAACACTGTGCGCTTGCGAGAATGGCATGCTCGACATGTAAATATGTGATAACATTACTCTCACTCTAATAGTAAGCCTGTCAATATGTGATAACAGTTTTAGAAGTTTAAAATTGGTATAATCTTTGTGGAAAACTATACTCGAAGTTGAAATCAAAATGTAATACTCTGTGCTTGGGAGAATATCATACTGAATATAACAGTAAGGCATGTCAATATGCGATAATATTACGCTCACTATAAAAGTAAGGCCTGTCAGAATAAGTGTTATCGAAATTTGAAAATGGTATAATGATTGTAGAAAAGTATAAAGTAAGTTGAGAAAATAATAAAATGTAAGTTGAAACAACAGTCTCACGGAATCAATTGTGCCAGAAATCTGTGATTCTCAGGTGTTCCAATTATGAACCTATCGCCTATAATTTTGTTTGAAAACTTAATATATTCTTGTAGTGCATGTAAATTTTGACCAAATACATGTATATTTATGTATCATGGGTGGTTTGGAGTAGTTACTCCACCATAGGAACGCGGCAGCAGCACCAAGCCTCCATAGAGTACAAGCCCCAGATGAGCGGAGGCTTACATGTCCCAACCATTGATGAGTGTAGGTAAGCATTTTTTTTTGGTGATTTTCCATTCTTTCTCACCAAAAGCGGAGGTTAGAGGGAAAAAAAAAAAAACGAAAATTTGTCGGGTTTTGGGGGTGACTTGGGTAATAAACTGGTCAGTACAGGGCGGGTTAAGGAGAGCAACTCAGAGATCAAATGAAGGTGAGAACAGAGGTTGAATTGTAATGGGAGGATAATGTAACAACGGTGGAAACACTAGTTTTTAAAAACAGTAAGTGTCCAGGCTCTATGGTATATTGTCTGTAAAAAATTGGTAGCAATGTGATTTAACTATGGTCATGCTCAAACTATCTATCTATCTATCTATTGCCAGACGCCTCAATCGTGTTCGGGGTGGCCACAAACAAGTCGCCTCCACGTCGCCCTGTCCCCCGCCATTTCACTGCCCTGCTCCCAACTCACACTCCCCTCTCTCATATACCTCTCCATCCCATCCCTCCATCTCATCCTCAGCCTCCCCCTCCTCTTCCCCCCTCCACCTCACTCACTTACACTCTCCTCGTCAGTCTCTCACCCTCCATCCTCTCCACATGGCCAAACAACCTCAGTGTATTCCTCCTAACGCATCCTATCACATCCATATCACAACGCTCCTTTATATCCTCATTTGTCAGCCTCTCTCTCCATGTGACTCCACAGGCTCCTCTTAAATAACTCATTTCCACTGCTCTCACTCTTGACTTGTGTCCTTCCAACAACGTCCAAGCTTCACTTCCATGCGTTAGAGTTGGTATCACAATACTGTCATGTAGTAACTTTTTCACTTCCATGCTCACTTCCCTGTTTCTTATCACTGCTTTCAAGGAACCAGCAACCTTTCTTCCCTGTTGTACCCTTTCAAGCACTTCACCCTCCAAACCTCCATCCTTACTCATCACACTACCCAAGTACTTAAACAAACTCACATTTTCCAATTCATCACCATCCAACCTCACTGTACATTCCCTGACTTTACTTCTCTCCAAAAACATCACTTTACTTTTCCCTACATTCACCTTTAGATTCTGTTTTTTACACACTCTCCCAAACTCATTCACTAAGCCTTGCAGCTCCCCTTCGTCTTCACTCAACAACACAGTATCATCTGCATACAACAGTCCAGGGATTTTCCAAACACTACCCTCTCTCACCAGGGCCACTCCAACATCCACTACACTACCTTGTACCTCTTTTATTACCACATCTATGTACAGATTGAACAACCATGGAGACATAACACATCCCTGTTTCAACCCAACCTTCAAAGAGAAAAATTCACGCAGTTCACCATCCACATGCACTGCAGCCTTAGCACCATCATACATACTCTTCACAGCATTCAACAATTTCCTATCTACTCCATATATTCTTAATACTTTCCACAATCCTTGTCTATCCACCCTGTCATATGCTTTCTCCAAATCCATGAAAGCCGCATACAACTTCTTTCCCTTCTCTAAAAACTTTTCCACTAAAGATCTAAGAATGAATAGCTGATCTACACAACCTCTTCCCTTCTTAGAGCCTCCCTGTTCTTCTCCAACTAATTCCTCTGTTCTTTCTCTAACGCTGTCAGTAAGTATCCTACCGTACACTTTTCCTATTATACTAAGAAGACAAATGCCCCTATGATTACCACACACTTCTTTTTCCTCTTTTCCTTTGTACAAGGGAATAATTATATCTGACTTCCAATCCTCCGGGACTCTACCTTCCTCCCAGACCAATCTGCACATTTTCCACATCCATTCTACTGTTATCTCTCCCCCATGCTTCAGCATTTCACCACACACTCCATCAATTCCTGGGGCTTTCCCCAATTTAACTTTCTTCATTGCTTCCACAACTTCTACTGATTTCTTCCTGTCTTCTCACCTCCCTCCTTCTCCCAGCCATTCCCCAGTCACTTATACTCACATTACTTCCATCCTCTATGTTCAACAATATCCTTATAAGTGTTCTCTCCATCTGCTCACTTTTCTCCCTTCTCCTCTAGTAATCTACTATTCTTATCTTTCACTCCCCTATGAACTTAACTTCCACCCTGTCTTACTCTCTTCACCACTTTCCAGAACATTATCTTACAGTCCCTCCCCTTTACACTCAAATTCCTTCCAAATTCCTCATCCACTCTCTTCTTACTTTCTCTTAGTAATCTTTTCACCTCTCTCTTTCTTTCTACATATAACTCTCCCTCCCACCTCTCAGCTTCTTCCACGCCCCTATTTCTCATTCATTCATTGTATGCTTTCTTCTTTTGTGCCACAGCCTGTTTCACCTCTCCATTCCACCACGCTATTCCTTGCACCCCCCTCTGTCTTCTCTTCATCCCACACATCCCTGCACACACCTTCCACGTCCCCCATCTGCTCCAATTCATATTTACCCAATTGTTCCTCCACTTCTCTCTCATATTCTGCCTTTTTCTTATCCATTTATAACATTTCCACTCTCCTTGCAAATACTCCTTCTTTCCGTCCTTCCCTTCTTCTATTTCTCCTTCTTATTTGGATCTTAATTTTGGCCACCACCAAGTAGTGGTCAGTAAAGTCCACTCCCCCAACCTCTATAAGCTCTTGCATCCATTACACATCTTCGCATCCTTTCATTCAAACACACGTAATCAATCATTGCCTTCCGTTCATTCAGTTCACCACCCACCCTTTTCATCACTTGCCATGTATACCTGTGGATCATTTTATGTCTGAAGAGGGTATTGGGTATCACCAACCCCCTCCCAGCACAAATGTCCACCAATGGACTGCCATTCTCGTCTATCTCAGCAGGCACACCCCTATCACCAACTATTCCATCCACCTTCACATTCCCTACTTTACCATTCATATCACCGATCAAAAACACTCTCTCATTCCTTCCAAACTTTCCATGCACACTTCCACATTTGTCCAGAACTCTTCTCTCACTCTGCTTGCACGATCTTGCGTTGGCTCATACACACACACAATCGCCCACATTTACTGAAAGAGAAAAGGGAGGAAGCAAAAACAAAAAATGAGGGAAGATCAGAAGAGGAGAAGAAGAAATTTTTTTACAAAGTAATAGGATTGCAGGTACGAAAGTGGTACACAAACAGGATGGAAGAAAATGGAGGAAGGTAGTAGAACCATGTCATGACAAGTATATAAACAAAATGATAAAGTTGATGTACTCAAATGTGGATGGAATGGTATCAAAATTACTAGAGATGAATGATTATGTCAGAGAAAATGAACCACAAATAATATGCCTAACTGAAACAAAATTAACACCAAGGATATCCAATGACATACTAAACTTAGAGGAATACAATATATGGAGAAGAGACAGAAATTTAAAAAAAGGAGAAGGAATTGTAATATTAACATAGAAAAATCTAAAAGTCAATGAAATAAACCTAGATATACCATCACAAGTAGAACTGATTGCAGTAGAGATCAACACATCTGAAGGTAAAGTAATTGTAGCCAATTTGTACATGCCACCCAGATCAAACACATGGGAAAGAGACGAATATGAGGACCTGGCAGAGAGTACAATTCAAAGTATAAGATCATTACTACATAAAATGGAAGAGAAATCAGAAAGAATTATACTAACTGGGGATTTCAATACAAATATAAATTGGAATACTCTAGATATAATTAGCCAAGAAAGCTGTTGGGACCAAAAGCTCCTGGATCTAGTACAAGAGTTTTTCCTAACGCAACATGTGAGAGAAACCACCAGAAAAAGAGGACTTGATGTACCTTCAGTGCTAGATCTAATATTTACTAGGCAAGAAAATGATATTGACAGTTTAATATATCACCCTCCACCCGGCAAAAGCGATCATGCAGTACTAAATTATAACTTCAGGATAGCATATGACATAGTAAACAGCAATGACAGTTACAAAAAGAGCCTAAACTATAAAAAGGGAACTTATCAAGACCTAAAGAAGTATTTCTTAGAAGTTGATTGGGAAAATGAGCTTAGAGGACAAGATTTAAATGCTGTATATTAAAAATTCTGTGAATTTTATGAAATAGGAGTCCAGAAGTACATCCCATAGCACAAAGAAGCAGATAAGAAAATACAGAAATGGTTCAATACAGAATGTAAAAAATCAAAAGAAAGAAGAGATTTGTTGTGGAATAGATACAGAAGACACAATAGTGAAAGGGCGTATAATAATTACAAACAGGCAAGAAAAGACTATAAAAGAATAAGGAGGGAAGCCCAAAAACAGTTTGAGGAGGATATAATAAATAAAAGTAGTGATCAACCAAAGCTGTTATACAGGTATATCAGAAGCAAAACCAAAGTACAGGATATAATAGAATCCATTACGGACGAGGGAATCACTTATACACAAGAGAAAGATATTTGTGAAGCACTAAATAAGAATTTCCAATTAGTTTTTACAGAAGAAAAAAATTTTGAGAAGGACTATGTGGAACACGCATGTCCACACATACTACCAGATATACAAATAGCAGAAAAAACAATACAGGAGTTAAGTAGATTAGACAGAGGAAAAGCAAGTGGTCCTGATGAAATTTCATGTTTGGTATTACGAGAATGTGCAAAGGAGTTAAGTAAACCATTATTTTTAATTTTCAAGAAATCCTTGAGTCAAGGTAAACTACCTGATATTTTAAAAAAAAAGCAAATATTGTCCCTTTATTCAAGAAAGGAAATAGACAAAATCCACTCAACTACCAACCAGTATCACTGACCAGTGTTGTAAGCAAGGTATTAGAAAAGCTTATAAGAAAAGCTTGGGTAGATCATCTAGAAGAACACAGTATGATAACAGAAAGACAGTTTGGTTTCAGAAAAGGAAAATCATGTGTTACTAATCTGTTGAGCTACTATGACAGAGTAACAAACACAATACAGGAAAGGGAAGGATGGATGGACAGTATCTATTTAGATTTCAAGAAAGCTTTTGACACATTACCACACCAAAGACTTTTATGGAAACTGTACCATCAAGGAGGAATTCGAGGCAAACTGTTTTGTTGGATGCAAGACTTTCTCATAAAAAGAGAAATGAGGACAGTACTAAGAGGAAACTACTCATCATGGAAAGAAGTGACTAGTGGAGTACCACAGGGTTCAGTGCTGGCACCAATCATGTTTTTAGTGTATATAAATGATATAAACAGTAACACTGGAAATGAAAGCTATCTGAATATGTTTGCAGATGATGCAAAAATACAAAGGAGAATTACTAGCACAGACTCTTGTAGGGAGCTACAAGAAGAATTAAATAACCTTCATGAATGGAGTAGTACATGGCAAATGGAATTCAATGTGGACAAGTGTCATGTAATCAAGTTTGGTAAAAGTGGAAAAGGACCTGATTGGGATTATAAGTTAGGAAATAAAACCCTATACACATCAGAAAGAGAGAAAGACCTAGGTGTGAATATCAATAACAGACTATCTCCGGCTGACCACATCAGCGAGAAGGTATGGAACATGTATACACTGCTTGCAAATATGAAAATAGCATTCACATACATAAATGAAGACATGCTAAGAAGGATAATAACATCATTCATTAGACCAACCCTGGAATATGCATCAGTAGTCTGGAGTCCTCATCTCAAAAAGCATATAGACAAGATTGAAAAAGTTTAAAGGGCCGCTACAAGATGGATACCAAGCATAAGGGACCTAAGCTACGAAGAAAGACTAAATAAACTGAATCTACCAACACTACAGGAGAGAAGGAAAAGAGGTGACATGATAATGCTATGTAAGTGCATATCAGGGAAGGAGAAAATAGACATAAATGATTACTTACCATATGGAGAAGCATCAGCAAGAGGACACTGCAAAAAACTGCATAAGAAGAGAGGTGATAAAGACGTAAGGAAATTCAGTTTCCCAAACAGAGCAAATGATCAATGGAATGCACTACCGAATGAAATAGTGTGTGCCAAAACAATTCACAAATTTAAGGATATGTACGATAAATATGGTTTAAGACACGGGACAGTACGAGCTTGACTCATTCCTTTAAAGATACAATTAGGTAAGAAAATTATGTAAGAACATTTGTATTCCAACTTTCAATCTTACCCACACAATCCTTGACCCAACTGATCCATAGTCTCTTATGCTCTTCTTCCATCTTTTACTCACAAATACACACACTCCTTCTTTTGCCCTCTCATTCTCAGCTACTCCTGTACATATACCCCATCCATACTCCCATTCTCACACACTCTCACCTCTCCAACATTTTGTGTCAGTTACTCCACATACATCCACTTTTGCACCCTCAAGCACCTGGACAATCTCTCTCTCTTTCACCTCATCATTCGCACCTCTTACATTCCATGTTCCGATTACCATGTCCTTTGTCCGGTCCTTGGTCATCATCGTTTGGTCAGTCCTTGTCCAAGGCTTATTGTTTGTCTTTTTAGTTAATTGTTTTCCGGGGAGGAGCACTAACCCTCCGCCAACCCTTTTAGTCACCTTGTACCACAAGCAGGGATACTGGGGGAGTATTCTTGAAAACCCCCCTACCCCCAGGTGTTGATTTATGTTTCACATGATTCACGCTTTTATTCAGTAAATAAACAAGCGCATTCATCACACACATGATCTGCAGCGTGACGTCAAACTGTTATATATGGGGTAAAAGAAATAGGAATAAGAGGGAGAGGGTGGAAATTAGATGGACATTGCATCTGCTGTAAGAAAGTATGACCTGCAGAAGTAAACTCCAGGTCCAGTGAAGATTTATTTTAAAATGTCCTCCAAGAATGAAAGTGTCAGAGGAATAAAGATAGGGGCGTAGTAAGCAAACATATGAGTCGGATGGGCGAGAAATGTGGTGGGCTCAGAAAATGACATTGAGAAGTGTACTCTGTGGAAATGGGTGTGTTTAGGATTGGAGGTCTGCCAGCAGTGATGGTTGGTTTCTACCTGTCTATCTATCTATTGCCAGACGCCTTAACCTGCCCCGTCCCTTCGATGTATGGGTACGTTGCAACATTATGTAACTGTCAGTCCCGATGACATACTGGTATGTCGCGCAGTTGCAAAGTTCATAATTTGCACAATTTTCGGTTTTCGCAAATGATTTTTGGTACGTATACACCGGACACCTTCCTCTATTCCTCTACAAGATGCCAGGCAGGGACAATGCCTTACACTGCATAACCTCCCCCCCTCCCCGCATGCCATTGTCTCGGCAATTCACCTATTACCAGTGACCTGGCCAATAAAGACATTCAGGGCCAGAGTGATTCCTCAATCGATGAGAATGTGGAGGACAAAGTTTACATAGCATTAGGGGAAGAAACAGTCAGAAATGATGATCAGGTAATGTCGCCAAAAAAGGTCAGGTATGTTGTTGAGTTAGTGAGTGAAACAATGCTTATAATGCCTATATTGCTGTTTGAAAACCAATATACTCTCGTACTACATATAAATTCGTACCCAATAAATAAATAAATACTGTTTATGAGTGGTGTGGAATAGTTACCCTCCCATAGAATTCGTTTTCTTTGGAGCCAGCCTGATATAAAACCCAGTAAGGTAAGGAGGTACTTCTACCTGTATTGAGTATTATAAACCTCAGGTGAGTGATTTCTCTATGAATTTTCGATGTTTCTCACAAAAAGTGGAGGCTTTAGCAAAAAATTTTTTTTTTCCAAAATAGCTCGGGATTGGGGGTTATCGGAATTGCGAAATCGGTCGGGACATGATGGGTTAATTCCATAAGAGGCAGCCACAAATCTATCACTTCCATGTAGCCCTGTCCCCCTCCATTTCACTGCTCCCAGCTCACACACCCCTCTCTCATATACCTCTCCACTTCATCCCTCTGTCTCATCCTTGGCCTCCCCCTCTATCTCTCCCCTTCCACCTCTCTCACATACATTCTACCCATTAATCTCTTGCTCTCCATCCTCTCCACATGGCCAAACATCCTCAATGTATTTCTCCTAACGCTTTCTATCACATCCACATATGCACCACAACGCTCCCTCACTTCCTCATTTGTTAGTCTGTCTTTCATGTTACTCCACATGCACCTCTCAGATAACTAATTTCCACTGCTCTCATCCTTGACTTGTGTCCTTCCAACAGGTCCAAGCTTCCCTTCCATACATTAGAGTTGATTGTTGATTTCAACATAAGTGTAGTCCAAGAATGAAACTGTCTGAAGGTAAAGAAGTCAATATGAGGGATAAAAAACATAAATAAATAAAAATTGGCAAAAAGAAGATGGAATTATACAGGAAAAGCAATACCAGTGTTGCAACGAACAGGATTATTAGGTCCAGATGTTTCAACATATTCATCTATGTCATCTTCAGTGGATCTAAGTAGATTAAAATGACCTGTAAGGTGACATGTACCAGTATGAATTTAAGAATGCTAGGATCCATTCATATTTAAAAAGGAAAACCAGCCTTAAACAAATGTCAGTCTTCTGTCCCTCTGAATATAATGTGCAGCTAAGTCCCCCCCTGTAATTTAACCGGTCCCGTCCCAACCGATTTCCCACCACTGACCCCCCCCCCCCAATCCCGACAGATTTTGGAGAAAAAAAATTTGGGGACTCAAACCTCCGCTTCTGGTGAGAAACATTGAAATTTCATAGAGAAATCAATCAGCTGTGGTTTAAAATACTGGATATAGGTAGCAGTACCCCTTACCTTACTGTGTTTTCTATGAGGCAGTCTCCAGAGAAAACGAGTTCTATGGGAGTGGTAACTATTCCACACCACTCATAAATGGTACTTATTTATTTATTTTCTACAAATTTATATGTAGTACAAGAGTATATTGGTTTTCACGCAGTAATATAGGCGATGTAATCATTGTTTCACTCACCAAACACATCAACATACCTTACCTTTTTTGGTGACATTATCTGATCATCATTTCTGACTGTTTCTTCCTCTAATGCTATGTAAACTTTGTCTACCACAGAGTCATCGATTGGAAAATCATTCTGGCCTTGAATTTTGTACTGTGGTGCTACATGTCTTTATTGGCCAGGTCACTGTTAACATGTGAATTGCCAAGACAATGGCGTGCAGGGGGGAGAGGTCATGTGGGGTAAGGCATTGTCCCTGCCTGACTTCTGGTAGAGGAATGTGTCCCGTGTACATGTACCAAAAATCATGCACGAAATTTGAAAAATGTGCAAATGACGCATCTTGCAATAGCGGTGCATTTATATACGTCAATGGGAGTCACAGTGACAAAATGTTCAGACATATATACACGTCAATGGGAGTCGGCTGGTTACTACTACATTTTTATTTCCTTTTTTATATAACTATGATGAGCTCAAGCTCATATAGTTCTTTTAGGTTTTTAACCTGCCCCATCCCGACCACCTTCGCTTTTGGTGAGAAACATCGAAAATTCATAGAGAAATCGCTCACCTGAGGTTTAAAATACTTGATGCAGGTAGGAGTACCTCGTTACCTTACAGGGTTTTCTATCAGGCTGGCACCAAAGAAAACGAGTTCTATGGGAGGATAACTATTTCACACCACTCATAAACGGTATTTATTTATTTACCTGGTACAAATTTATATGTAGTACGAGAGTATATTGGTTTTCAAGCAGTAATATAGGCATTATAAGCATTGTTTCACTTACTAATACCTGACCTTTTTTTTACCACATTACCTGATCATCATTTCTAACTGTTTCTTCCTCTAATGCTATGTAAAGTTTGTCCTCCACATTGTCATTGATTGGGGAATCACTCTGGCCCTGAATTTCGTACCGTGGCATGACATGGCTATACTGGCCAGGTCACTGATAACAGGTGAATTGCTGAGACAATGGCATGAAGGGGGGGGAGGAGGTCATGCTGGGTAAGGCATTGTCCCTGCCTGGCATCTTGTAGAGGAAGGTGTCACGTGTATACGTACCAAAAATCACTTGCGAAAATTGAAAATTGTGCAAATTAGGGACCTAGCAATTTTTTCATATTTATGTACTCGACGGGATTGGCAGTGACAAAACGTGTGGACGTTAAAGAACGTCGACGGGACGTCACGGGTTAACTCCCCCAGCACCCCTGCTTGTCGTACAAGGCGACTAATAGGGTTGGCGAAGGGTTAGTGCCCCTCCCTGGAAAACAACTAAAAAGACAAACAAGAAGCCTCGGACAAGGACTGACCAAAAGATGACGACCAAGGACCGGACAAAGGACATGGTAATCACAACATGGAATGTAAGAGGTGAGAATCATGAGGTGAAAGAGAGAGAGATTGTCCAGGTGCTTGAGGGTGCCAAAGTGGATGTATGTGGATTAACTGAAACTAAATGTTGGAGAGGTGAGAGTGTGAGAGAATGGGAGTATGGATGGGGTATATGTGCAGGAGTAGCTGAGATTGAGAGGGCAAAAGAAGGAGTGTGTATTGTTGTGGGTAAAAGATGGAAGAACATAAGAGAGTATAGATCATTTGGGTCAAGGATTGTGTGAGTAAGATTGAAAGTTGGAAAACAAATGTGGGCAATTGTGTGTGTGTATGCGCCAACGCAGGATCGAGTAAGCAGAGTGAGAGAAGAATTCTGGACAAATGTGGAAGTGTGCATGGAAAAGTTTGGAAGGAAAGAGAGTGTTTTTGATCGGTGATATGAATGGTAAAGTAGGGAATGTGAAGGTGGATGGAATAGTTGGTGAGTGGGGTGTGCCTGCTGAAATAGATGAGAATCGTAGTGAGTTAGTGAACATTTGTGCTGGGAGGGGGTTGGAGATGTCCAATACCCTCTTCAGGCATGAAATGATCTACAGGTATACATGGCAAGTGATGAAAAGGGTGGGTGGTGAACTGAGTGAAAGGAAGGCAATGAATGATTATGTGTGTGTGGATGAAAGGATGCAAAGATGTGTAATGGATACAAGAGCTTATAGAGGTTGGGGGAGTGGACTTTCTGACCATTACTTGGTGCTGGCCAGAATCAAGATCCAAATAAGATGGAGAAATAGAAGAAGGGAAGGACAGGAAGGAGTATTTGCAAGGAGAGTGGAAAGGTTACAAGAGGATGAGAAAAAGGCAAAGTATAAGAGAGAAGTGGAGGAATGATTGGGCAAATATGATTTGGAGCAGATGGGGGACGTGGAAGGTGTGTGCAGGATATTCACAGAAGACATATGTGCAGCATGTGATGTGGTGTGTGGGATGGAGAGAAGACGGAGGGGGGGTGCAAGGAATAGCATGGTGGAATGAAAAGGTGAGACAGGCTGTGACACAAAAGAAGAAAGCATACAATGAATCGATGAGAAATAGGGGGCTTGAAGATGTTGACAGACGAAAGAGGGAGTTATATGTAGAAAGAAAGAGGTGAAAAGATTAGTAAGAGAGAGTAAGAAGACAGTGGATGAGGAATTGGGAAGGAATTTGAGTGTAAAGTGGAGGGATTGTAAGAAAATGTTCTGGAAAGAAGTGAATAGAGTAAGACAGGGTGGAAGTTAAGTTAGCAGGAGAGTGAAAGATAAAAATGGTAGATCAGTAGTGGAGAATGGAGAAAAAGTGAGCAGATGGAGAGAACGCTTTAAGAAATTGTTGAACATAGAGGATGGAAGTAATGCAAGTATAAGTGGCTGGGGAATGGCTGGCAGAAGGAGAATGGTGAGAAAACAGGAAGAAATCAGCAGAATGTTAGTCGTGGAAGCAACGAAGAAAGTCAAAATGGGAAAAGCCCCAGGAATTGATGAAGTGTGTGGTGAAATGCTGAAGCATGGGGAAGAGATAGTAGAAGAATGGATGTGGAAGATGTGCAGATTGGCCTGGGAGGAAGGTAGAGTCCCGGAGGATTGGAAGTCAGGTATAATTATTCCCTTGTACAAAGGAAAAGGGGAAAAAGAAGTGTGTGGTAATCATAGGGGCATTTGTCTTCTTAGTATAATTGGAAAAGTGTATGGTAGGATACTTATTGACAGAGTTAGAGAAAGAACAGAGGAATTCGTTGGAGAAGAACAGGGAGGCTCTAGGAAGGGAAGAGGTTGTGTAGATCAGATATTCATTCTTAGATCTTTAGTGGAAAAGTTTCTAGAGAAGGGAAAGAAGTTGTATGCGGTTTTCATGGATTTGGAGAAAGCAAATGACAGGGTGGATGGACAAGGATTGTGGAAAGTATTAAGAATATATGGAGTAGATGGGAAATTGTTGAATGCTGTGAAGAGTATGTATGATGGTGCTAAGGCTGCAATGCGTGTGGATGATAAACTGAGTGAATTTTTCTCTTTGATGGTTGGGTTGAAACCGGGATGTGTCATGTCTCCATGGTTGTTCAATCTGTACATGGATGGGGTAATAAAAAAGGTACAAGGTAGGGTAGTGGATGTTGGAGTGGCCCTGGTGAGAGAGGGTAGTGTTTGGAAACTCCCTGTACTGTTGTGTGCAGATGATACTGTGTTGTTGAGTGAAGACGAAGGGGCGCTGCAAGCCTTGGTGGATGAGTTTGGGAGAGTGTGTAAGAAACGGAATCTAAAGGTGAATGTAGGTAAGAGTAAAGTGATAGTCTTTGAGAAAGGTGAAGTCAGTGAATGTACAGCGTGGTTGGATGGTGAGGAATTGGAAAATGTGAGTACGTTTAAGTACTTGGGTAGTGTGATGAGTAAGGATGGAGGTTTGGAGGGTGAAGTGCATGAAAGGGTACAACAGGGAAGAAAGGTTGCTGGTTCCTTGAAAGCAGTGATAAGAAACAGGGAAGTGAGCATGGAAGTGAAAAAGTTACTACATGACAGTATTGTGATACCAACTCTAACGTATGGAAGTGAAGCTTGAACGTTGCTGGAACGACACAAGTCAAGAGTGAGAGCAGTAGAAATGAGTTATTTAAGAGGAGCCTGTGGAGTCACATGGAGAGACAGGCTGTGAAATGAGGATATATGTGGATGTGATAGGAAGCGT
Organism: Coenobita brevimanus; assembly: GCF_032717465.1. Taxonomy (NCBI): domain Eukaryota; kingdom Metazoa; phylum Arthropoda; class Malacostraca; order Decapoda; family Coenobitidae; genus Coenobita; species Coenobita brevimanus. The sequence goes on from NC_137047.1 coordinate 36,705,215, forward strand.
TAGGAGGAATACACTGAGGTGGTTTGGCCATGTGCAGAGGATGGAGGGTGAAAAACTGTCGAAGAGAGTGTATGTGAGTGAGGTGGAGGGGGGGAGAGGGAGGGGGAGGCCGGGGATGAGATGGAGGGATGGAGTGGAGAGGTATATGAGAGAGGGGTGTGTGAGTTGGGAGCAGGGCAGTGAAACTGCGGGGGTCAGGGCGACGTGGAGGCGATTTGTTTGTGGCCACCCCGAACGGGAATGAGGCGTCTTACAATAGATAGAGAGATAGATAGACAGAATTACTTTGCAGGCCATTTTTATCTTTTTGATCCACTGATGTTGACATAGATGAATATTTTGAAACGTCTGGACATAATAAAAATGCTGTTTGTTACAACACTGGTATTGCTTTTCTTGCATAAGCTGCAGAACAAGCTGGAACTGTACTGGAAGATGGTGAGGGCTTCGTCAGTATACTCTGTGGAAATGGGTTCGGTAGGATCAATGCTTTTAGTGCACTGGAAACTTGTTTATAAGTTTTCGGAAGCATTAACAAAGAGGACAAGCTCAAGACAGTCGACAATATTGAGTTGCACTACTTAACTATGCATGTTGCGAAGCGGGCAGTTACACTCTGCTAATTGTGTTCCTGTTGTAGATTGTAACTGAAATGTATAACTTGAGACCTAGATGATACTCAACTGTAGCAGGGTGTCATGTATGTGAAAACTATGACTGGACAACAATTGACTTAAAGTCCTTTCCTTAGTCATTAAATCATAATCCCATCCCTTTTTACTTATTGCCAAGTCCCTGATGTCGACCCCCTATCCCCCCTCCAATCCATCGCTCTCGTTCCCCTCCACCTTCAGTTCATTTCTTTTATGTATGGAAGAAGGAACCAAATGCCAGAAGCCCGTAAGATAGTCCCTTTCAGGAAAAAGAGAAAATCAAGATAACAGAGAGCCAAATTCAAGATCTGTTCGTTTCGAGATGCCTGGACACACTGCGTTTAAAAGACTGGAGGTCATAGACAGTAGGCAATACAGATAGAGCAAGACAGTCTCAGAGTTGACCTGTTGCATACATGAAGGACTAGGAGTAACGGTAAACACTTGCATTAGAGAGTTAAACAGAAAAGAGATAAGAGTTTGTTGCTAGACGGGTGCTACGCACCCGCCATAATTGTGGAGGGATGCAAGCAGACAGTTCAGAGGAGCAGTGACCATTGAAGTAGCGATAGAAAGGAGATAATGATGCAACAGTGCGGTGAAGAGACAGAGGTTGAAGGGAACAAGTAAGAGGAGGAGAGTTAATGAGACGAAAATCCTTTGACTTCACCTTGTTGAGAAGAGCTGTATGTGGGGTACCTCTCCACACGAAGTCGTATTCTGCACAGGGCCGAATAAAACCCGTGTTTAGAATCAAGAACTGTGTAGGGGCAAAGATGGCATAGAGTCAACTTCGCACACCTAATCTCTAGGAAGCAGATTTTGCAAGTGAGGTAATATGATCTTTCCAAGATAAATCCCGAGAGAATTAAATCCAAAGTATGTTTAAAGATGATGCAGGATTGAATTGGATTTTGTGAAAAATTAGAGCATACTCCTGCAGAAGATTTTGATGAATTGAAAGGTGTAAGTAATGAGTTTTTGAAGCATTAAATCAACAAGATGACTTTTACCCCAATCAGAGATATAAACCAGGTCAGACACTAGGTTTGCCATAGCTTCAACCTTTGTTTGTTGAAGCAACTGCTGAGATGGACGCTGAGGGAGGGAAATAGAAAGGTGAAGGGTGAAGTCATCAGCGTATACGGGGATAGGGTTAGATGTACAACTTAGAAGGTCACTGATGAATAGAAGGAAGAGGGTTTGTGATAGGGCAGAACCCTGAGGAATACCACTATTGATAGCTCTAGGAGAAGAACGGTGGCCGTCTACAACAGCAACTATACTGTAGAACGACCAGAAAGGAAGCTAGAGATTAAGGCACAGATTGAAGGATAGAAACCGTAAGAGGGCAGTGTGGAAATTAAAGATTTATGCCAGAGTCGATGGAAAGCCTTTGAGATGTCAAGTGCAGTGGCAAAACTTTCCTCAAAGTCCCGAAAGGAGGATGACCAGGAGGAGTTCCAGGAGCGTCCCTGGAACCCATGCTGATGATTAAAAAGGTTGTTATAGAAAGGGTGATTTATTTATTATTTTCTGTTAAGAATAGATTCAAAAACTTAAAAAAACGCAGGATCCTAAAGCAATTGGGCAATACTTCGATGGCAGGGAATGGCCACCCTTCACTGGGTCAGGCTGAATGAGAGCAGACTTCCAGGAAGAAGGAAAGGTACAACTTGAAAGACATAGGAGGAAGAGTTTACCTAGACAGGGTGTAAGCAGAGAAGTACAGTTCTTGAGGACATCAGAAGGAATCCCGTTAGGCCCATAAACCTTGCTAGTATTGAGGCCAGTGATGGCAAAAAATACATCAATTGAAGAAATTTTAATGTCAGCCATGAGGATGTCAAAGGGGAGATATGATGAAAGAACAGCATAGGAATCATCTAAGGTACAGACAGAGTATGAATAGAAAGTCTGAGTGAAGAGTTCTGCATTTTCACTTGAAAAACGGCTACAGAACCTTAAGAATAAAGTTGTTAGACAGGTTTTGACAACATTCCAGAAGGAGTGGGAAAACGTTGAGATGGAGATTACAGAGAATTTAGTACAGATGAAATTATTTTTTTGCACGATTCTGGACAGAAATATAAAAGAGTTCAGATTCAGGAGTGAATTACTCTGGTACCTTTTGTAGGGTTTCTCCTTGTTGTTGACAGCACTACAACAAGGTCGATTAAATCAAGTTTTTATTTTTTTATTAGTCACAGAATAAGAGAAAGGAATTTATGGCTTCATGCCTGACAGAATAACCCCTGTAATGCACAAGGCACACTTAGATGGCTCTCGGCCATGGAAGCAATAATAATTTCAGAGCAATCAAGGAAGTTGTGCCTGAGGGCTTCCCAATCAGCAGCTCCAAAGTGCCACAGCTGCCGCATCTTGGGAGGGTCCACAGGTCTTACTGGAGCAATAGGGCAGGTAAGGGTGATAAGATTGTAACCGGAGGAACCCAACAGAGAGAAAAGATTAACAGCACAAGTATGCAAGCAGAAGGATTAGCTGCAAGGAAGAAGTCAAGTTCGTTGGAACTCTCCAAGATAGATGTTGGAACTCTCTTCAAGGCGGTCAAGGAAACGGGTAGGGTGCTGTTCAACCTGCTCTGGGTCATTAAGAATAGAAAAGATATAGGCTTGGTCATCAGGTGGATCAGTGAAAATGAGCTGAAGTTAGTGGTGAATACTGAAATCACTTAAAATGGAAATTTCAGTGAAATGAGAAACTTATATGATGTGGTCCATCTTAGAAGTAGAATAGTCGAAAGATTTTTCATAGTCAGTAGATTAGGGGATAAGTACACAACACAGATATATTAAGTCCGAAAATAACAGGATAGCAGAAGACAAAGAGCAGAGAATTCATAGGACGCAAGTTCAGAAACACGAGAGCAAAATATGTTGTTTTGTACATACACACATCAGGCACATTTGGCTTTGAAGAGAGTATAAAGTAGGAGGATACATAGAAGGGTCTTCTGTCAGTCGCCTCAGACAGTTAAGTCTGGGTGAGGAAGAGAAGGTGAGGTTTAGAGAAGGAGGCGTGGTGTTCAACAGAAAGTTAGAGTAAAGGCCACGAATGTTCCAGTTGTGAATATTGAGTGAGTCAGACAGTGGTTCCTTGCATTTTGCTTGGTCGTCACCGAGAGAGGGGCGGATGGTGAGGGCTGTAATGTCCCTCCCTCCCTCCCTGGAGACTCCAAGGCTGGGTGCTGAGATGCTGCTTTTCTTAAATTTTGAATGGGAGTATGGTGTGCGATGGGCATGGAGTCTGGTGTTGAAAGTCAGAGGAATTTTGATTGGAGAATATGCTGGCCTACTCTCTGCATTACTGAAACACTGAAAAAGTTCAGCAAAGGGGGATGGTCCGAAGCTAGTACTGAGGACTGAGAAAACGGGAGCTCCAGCTCCCTTTGTCATCAGCTTTCCATCCACTTTGGGAGTACTGCCCTATTCCCCTAGTGCTGCACTGAGAATGTTACTAACGAGTAACAATTGTTTTGCGTGTATATGAAGAAGGGGGGAGGGTAGGTAGTCCCAGTCTTTCTCTTCCATCTCTTCACTCCTAACCTACCCCATACTTAAACCAGCAAACATAGTGAAATGTGTCACAAATTCATTCGGGATCCATTGAAGTTCATTATAATCTGCCTATAACAACTTAACTATCTGGACACACACACACACACACACACACACACACACACACACACATAAATATATATATATATATATATATATATATCTATATATATATATATATATATATATATATATATATATATATATCATCCGGACTCCTTTCCCACTTTAGGGCTGGGCACGATATTAATGGCTCTTCTTTAGCATTATTTTCTTTATCCTTACATCTTGGATCTTAAGTCTCCATCATCCCATCATTTGGTGGAAAATTAGGTACTATTGATGATGGAAATCAGAATGATGATGACATGATGTGTTATGTTTCAGGGTGGGTAGCAGACAAGACTGGTCGGTACCGTGTGGTGTTGAGTGTTGTGCTGCTGGTGGCAAGCCTGTTCACCCTGCTTCTACTGTACGTCCCCGCCCGTACCATCAGAACCCTCACCTTCACCTGCCACCCTCAAGGCCATGCCCTCACATGGTCCTCCTGCGACCTCTGTCACAACGCCCGCAACAACACCCTCCTCAGTCTGCATCTTCAGGTAACACATTGACAACGCTTGCAGTTCAAGTATAATTTACAACACTTAGAAATTAGGTAGCACAGTTTATAATTTTTTTATATTGCCCACTGCCACCATACCCACAACATATAACCTTATCATGCATGGGATAAATGATAACGTACAATATATACCAGTATCTATCTATCTATCTATATCTATATCTATCTATCTATCTATATCTATCTATCTATCTATCTATATTGTTATGAAGCGAGATTTCCCTGTTAGGTAGCCGAGATTTTTCTCGACGTTTCCTGGTGTTTACGGAAGCTAGTTCCGCTACGAGTCAGAGTTGCCAGTTTACCTCCTGTTTGTGATCATAGTTATTTTGTAAGCTGCACATTAACTTTTCTGCTTTATTTCTTTATAATGTTTTATTTAAGTGATTGCTTGTTAAATTATGTAAGTTAAATTTGTATGGTAAATGATTTAGAGTGTTATGTAATGTAAGAAGACTTTGGGATGTTTTGATGTCTCCTAGTTGGTAACTGTTGTTACTAAGGGCTGATGCAAGACAGCATGTTCCAGAATTGTGGAGAAGTAGATGATTCTTGAACAATGCAAGTTTATATAAGGATGGATAAGAGACTTGAACAGGTTTAGTCGGGTTTCAGTTCAGTTTGAGTGAAGTTTAGTCAGTTTTCATTTTGAGTATAGTGCAGTGCTGTTAGTAAAGTTTGTGAAGTGTTGCTGGGAAGCATTAAGTACAATTGCAGTTAGTGAAGATTATTTTCGGTATTTGTGAAAACAGTGAAGAGTTGTCACACATTAAGTGTAATATCAGTGAAGTGTTGTGCAGCAATAGGTAAAGTTTGTATAGCTTCAGTGCTTCTGAGAACAGTGAAGCTGGAAAGCATTAACTGGAATTATTTGGAAAATAAAGACAAGGAACTTTAAGAAGCCAGTGTTTATTTTCGCCTCAGCTGATCTTGTGTACTGTACACCTTAAGGCTGACCATAGGTAAAACAACTCACTGGGCAATGTCCTTCCTATACTGGACTACTGCTGTTGGAGCCTGTGGCAGTGTGGGGTGAGGACGTAACACTGGTGTCAGGAGTGTGGGATTATTAAGGGCTGCAGTGAGTCTAACCTTCGACATGGAAGCAGAAGGTGTGAAGACAAGATCTCGAGCTGAGCAGGAGGAGGAAATTTCCCTGGCGACAATGGTGAAGCTAATGCAGGCCCAAATAGAGAAACAGAAAGAGCTCAGAAACGAATTTAAAGAACAGTTACAAGCAAAAAGTGTCCAGCTACAAGCACAGAACGAAGGACAGAAAAAGCTCAAAGAACAATTACAGGCACAAAAGAAAGATAATCAAAAAACAATTGCAAGCACAAAACGAAGAACAGAAAGAACGATATGAACAGTTTCAGGAGGCATTACAGGAGTAACAGAGGGAAGTACAACTGAGGGTGCAAGGACAGTTAGATGCATTCATGGGGGAAATGAAGGAAGAACAGCAACAGCTTCAGGAGGATGTATACGCTGAGGTAGGGCAGCAGAAGTATGAGGTAAGCAATAATTTGACTGAGTGCAAACAGCAAGTAGACGACCAGTTGAAGTCAATTAGTGGGGAAATAATGACAGAATGCAAACAGCATGTGGGCAACCAACTGAAGATTACTGAAGGAATAGTGATGAAGTGCAGACAGCATGTAGATAGTCAGTTGAAGCGTGTAGTTGACCATGTGAAGATAATTTGTGAGAAAATTGAGGCTGTAGAGTAATACTGCATTGCTGAGCCTCAGGTTAGTGTACAGGGAGCGTATGAAAGAATTGAACAGCATATGGTGAATCTTGACGGATCCCAAGCATCTAAAGGTAGCATTACAGGGTTGAATAATCAGAATGTATGAGATTTAAGTACTGGTCTTAATTATGATGCCCCAGTTTTTAGGCCTCAAACCAGTGACGTCCATGGCTATAATGGGGTTCAGTTAAAAAGAAACCTCAAGAATTTGATGGTATAGTATCTTGGGAAGCTTACCGTCCACAGTTTGAGTTACTTGCGGATAAGAATGGTTGGAATGATAGGCAGAGGGCATTGCAGCTTGTTACTAGCCTTAAGGGCGCCGCAATGGAATTTCTGGGTCAGATGTCAGTGATGGAGAGGAACAGCTATAAGTCCCTAGTAGAAGTGCTGGAGCACAGATATGGAACCACGTACCAGACTGAGGTTTACAGAGCAAGATTCCGGAGCCATGTACGGGCTCGAGGAGAATCCCTACAGCAGCTTGCTCATGATCTGGAGAGTATGGCATACAAGACATACCCTGGAGCAGCATCTAACCTGTTGGCTATTCTACTGAGGGACCAGTTCATCGATGCTCTTGATAGTGCAGAATGGAAAGTGCAAGTGAGGCAGGCACAACCAAGAAGCATGCAAGAAGCACTAGCCAAGGCTTTAGAATTTAAGATCTATGTCACGTCCAGTACATCCACCTTTCAGGCAGGTCGTAGTGCATGATTCAAGGCAAGGAAGGGGCAGGTATGTGATAGGGAAAAATTTATAGGAGGTTGCTGATACAGTGAAAAGCCAGGGCATAGAAAAGAGGACTGATACAAGTGAAAGAGGGAACACAAGAAGACCAGAGGAGGCTGCTGGTTCTGCTGGAAGTTGGAGCACAAGAAGGAAGATTATCACAAATGGAAGAAGGAGCAAGAACAGAGCAATGTAAGGAAATCTTCAGTTGGAGCAAAAACGTGTTAGACATGTAGTGAGGTGGGACACTTTAGTTCTGAATGTCCGAAGAAGAAAAAGGATGATAAGAAGAAGGTTGCAGAAGACTAGAAAGAAGTGGAAAACTAATGGAGGCTGGTGTGAAGGGGCAACCACCAGACAGCTTTTCCAAAGTAGCCCGACCACTGAGAAAATGCAAGAGGACAGCAATCAACAGTGTGCGAATAGATGGAAGGATAGACAGAAAGAAGTGTTCCCTGGTGATTGATGCAGCCTCAGAGCAGACTTTTGTGAGGCCTGATGTGTTACATCATCGATATCTGCCTGAGTCATCAGAACAACTGTTTGGTGTAACTGGGCACCGTGCGGAACTGAGGAGACCCCTGGATGACCAGACTGAAGTGGCAGGGCAAGAGGCTATGCTACCAGTCTACATGGCTGACATGGAGGATCCTTGCCTCCTGGGTCTGGACTACCTTATGTCCGTGGGATGTGAGCTAGACTTCTGCTCCTTGAAGCTGAAGGTTCGGGGAAGGTCGGTTCCCGTCACAGCAGTGAAACGTACCAGTTCTGGTGGTGAGGTGAGTGCGCTCCACTCTACTGTGATGCCTCCAAAATCAGAACTGTTGCTCCAGTTTAACCCCCCCCCCCATCCTGACGTTTTCTGGGCAGTGGTACGCCCCAGTCCCGACCTTTTTGGACCTCTTTTTTTTTTTTTTTGGCTCAAACATCCGCTTTTGGTGAGAAACATCGAAAATTCATAGAGAAATCGCTCACCTGAGGTTTAAAATACTCGATCCAGGTAGGAGTACCTCCTTACCTTACAGGGTTTTCTATCAGGCTGGCTGCAAAGAAAACGAGTTCTATGGGAGGATAACTATTCCACACCACTCATAAACGGTATTTATTTATTTATTTGGCACGAATTTATTTGTAGTACGAGAGTATATTGGTTTTCAAACGGTAACATAGGCATTATAAGGATTGTTTCAATCAAGAACTCATCACCATTCCTGACCTTTTTTTGCCACATTACCTGATCATCATTTCTGACTGTTTCTTCCTCTAATGTTTGTCCTCTACATTGTCATCGATTGGGGAGACACCCTCAGTCGCCTTCACTGTGCAGACCTCTTTCTCCTCCTTCCACTTGGGACAATCCCTAGAGGAAGTGGAATGAGCACCCTTACAGTGAAAGCAACAGATAGTCTCTGATGTGCACTGCTCAGCATCGTGACCCTGTGTTGCACATTTGCCACACACTGACTGTGAGGCCCGACAATTCTTAGCAACGTGCCCATATAATTGACACTTCATACAATGGAGTGGGTTGGAGATGTATGCTCTTACATTAACAATTTCGTAGCCAACATTGACATGTGCCGGAAGTGATACTTTGCTAAAAGTCAAAAAAATAGTGGCTGTCTTCGTCCTCATGCCTTCGGAAAATCTAGTTATAAACCGGACATCAATGACATCTTGCTGAGCAAGTTCGTCTATGATGTCTTCCTCACTCATCACCATAAGATCCCTGCAAGTGATAACCCTCTTGCAGGAATTCATGGATGTTGGGAGCTTGGCCTCGACATCATAGCAATGAAACTTACGCAGCTTCAACAAGTCTTTAACTTGGGAGGAATTACTAGTCTTAACAAGGAGGTCTCCATTCACAAGTTTTTTTACTTGTCCCACCTCTCCAACACAGCCATCAATAACTTTCTTGATCATGAAGGGATTGAGACTGCTCAAGGGAGTGGAACCTAGAGCATGGATGATGACAAACTCTGCATTATTTACACTGATGTCAAGAGGCTGGCGAGTCTGGAGCCGTTCTGTCTGGGGGCTGTCAGTCCGTTGATCAGTCAGGGGTCGGTCAGGACCACCTCCCCCCCTTCAGGGTGGGGAGCCAATAGGGGTGTCCATCATAGTACCACTCCCCCCTAGAGGGGGAAGTGGGAAGAAGGGCCTATGCAATGCCCCAGCTACTTTTGAACACCTCATGGACTGCGTACTTGAGGGCCTACACTGGCAGATGGCTCTCATCTATCTGGACGATGTAATTGTGTTTGGACGGACTTTCGACCAGGAACTGGAGAGGCTGTCGGAGGTGCTGAACAGGATCCATGCAGCACACCTCAAGCTGAACCCCAAGAAATGCTACTTGTTTCAGAAGGAAGTAAAGTACCTGGAACACATTGTAGGTGAGAGTGGCATCCATACTGACCCAGAGAAGGTAGCAGCTGTGGAAAGCTGGCCAGTTGCAACTTGTATGAGAGAGCTACGGAGTTTCCTGGGCTTTTGCACCTACTATCAGCGTTTTGTCAAAGACTTTGCAACGATAGCTTCACCTCTTCACAAGCTGTTGGGGGAAAAGGCAGAAGTTTGCATGGACAGCAGAGACTCAGAAAACCTTCGGCAAACTCAGGCATGCATTTGCAAGCTTTCCAGTATTGCCATACCCAGACCAGAATAAGCCATTTATCTTGGACTGTAACACTAGTGACCAGGGTATTGGTGGAGTCCTGTCACAGAAAAAGGATGACAAGGAGTATGTGGTTGCGCATTACAGCAAGAAACTTAGCTCACTGTAGCGGAACTACTGTGTGACCCGTAAGGAGCTCTTGGCAGTGATGAAGAGCCTTGATTTCTTCCATCCCTACCTGTACAGGTCAAACTTCATCATCAGGACGGACCATGCGGCACTCAAGTGGCTGAAAATGCTGAAGAATCCGGAAGGACAACTGGCACACTGGCTTAGAAAGCAAGACCAGCACAATTATGAGGTGCAACACCGTCCTGGGCGGGTACATGGCAATGCTGACAGCCTGAGTTGTCGGCCTTGTGATCCAGAGTGCTGGCAGTGTAGTAAAAAGGAAGATCACAGTAAGAAATGCAGCTGTACTGCAATAACAGGGCCAGCGTCAGATGAAGACATGAAGAGGATGCAGATGGAGGATACAGATTTACAACCAGTGCTAGAGTGGCTGCAGCAGAGTTCAGTCCGACCATCTTGGGAAGAAGTTTCCAGGTTAAGCCCTGTGACCAAGAGCTACTGGAGTCAGCGGGACCTTCTTCGTCTGAACAACGGACTATTGGAGTGTCAGTGGGAGACTGCCGATGGCCTCAGCAAGTAGTGGCAACTGGTGATTCCGAAGAAGATGAGGTCCGAGATCTTGGATGAGCCCCATACCCAGATCACTAGTGGGCACCTGGGAGTGACAAAAACTCTAAGCCGTCTGTGACAGAGGTTCTACCGGACTGGCATGAGTCAGGATGTTGAAGAGTGGTGTCGGGCCTGTGATGTGTGCTGTGCCAAGAAGGGACCCAAGAAATGTGGTTGTGCCCCTCTTCAGCTGTGCCAAGTGGATGTACTGATGAAAAGAGTCATGGTGGACATTGCTGGACCTCTGCCACTCACAGAGAGGGAACTGGTATATATGTGTCGCTATGGACTACTTCACAAAGTGGCCAGGAGCCCATGCTATCCCTGATCAAGAGGCTGCAACTGTTGCTCAGGTGTTGGTTGACCAGTTTTTCTGTCGTTTTGGGATGCCACAAGAGCTACATTCAGACCAGGGTAGAAACTTCGAGTCTGCTGTGTTCTGTGAGTGCTGCAAGTTATTGGGGATCAAGAAGACCAGGACAATCCCCTAAGACCATAGTCAGATGGGATGGTGAAATTTAACTGGACCTTAGGACAAGAACTGGCCAAGTACTGCGTAGATGGACAAACAGAGTGAGACTAGAAGTTACGTGCGTTGCTGATGGCATATCGGTCTGCATCCCATGAGTCTACTGGCTACACCCCTGCAAAACTGATGTTGGGCCACAAGTTACGTTTACTCCTTGACTTGTTAATGGGACGACCAGCAGGTGAAGTGCTGCCTACAGACACCACCGGCTATGCGAAGCACCTTCAGGAAAGGCTGGTAGGGGTACAGTTGAGTTCATGATTCCCTAGACACATCTGGAGGTATCTGGCATCCTCTTACTACACGACGAAGTATTAATCTATGAATGAAAGCAACGATTTGTGTCGTGCCCACCGATTGGTTACAGAGACTCAGTTCCATTGGTTACCAGTGTAAGAATAAAAAATTACATTCTGAACATCTCTAGAATGTATTGTGTGATATTGTCAATAAAATGGTGGTGATATCACATGGTTCAGTCATACTAGGTAGATGTATCAGCATTATTTACATACATCTACAGTTGGTTAAACTGTAGTAGTATGAGGAACAGGAGCTAATGGCAACCTATGTTACATGTAGTTGGATTCGCTTCGGAGGATCGAAACAGAATTCATATTGGTCTGATTCGCTTCAGAGGATCGAAACAGAATTCACATTGACCAAATTAAGTTACAGTATTGTTTCTGCGTAGCTAATTGATGTTTAACATATATTTTGGTCTGATGGTGCCTCAATCCTCCATTGATGTGCCCTAATACTGTTTAACCTAAGGAACACTGCATCATTTCATACAGAGTCACTGTGTAACGGAACCCTGTGTGTGTGTGTGTGTGTGTGTGTGTGTGTGTGTGTGTGTGTGTGTGTGTTCCCATTATATTTTATGAGCTACTTGAGAAATCGACATGAAACTTCAGGGTATCAAGATATGGCAAAAATCTAAGCCGTGTTCGAAAATGGGCACCCGGGGTCAAGGCCAAGGTCACCAAAATGGCTGCAAAGGTCAACCAGTTTTTATTGCCAGCCATTAGCACCAATATATCTCATGAACTGCTTGAACAATCAAATTAAACTTTCAGGGTATAAAGATATGGTCAAAATCTTGGACTGGGCCAACAACGTATTCTGGCGGTCGATTAACGTTCGGCTCCCGAGTGCTTTTCTTTCATTAATATTTAATTTGCTTACACATATTTTTTTACGGGACAGTAATTCGAACCCGACAGGTTCCTGCATTCTTCTGGCGTCGTGGATGAGTGTTTGATTAGCATCAGCGGATATCATACAAGCATAACGATATTCATGTAGCATTTATTCATAATTAGTGTAACCCTGCATACCTTAAAACGTGGGCTTTCTGACCCTAACCTGGGAGGGATAGGCATCTCTGTATAGTCAGCCAAAAAAGTCGTGTCTTCTTTCCGAACCCCGTAAATAGTCGAACAGATAAGTCGAAGCAGAGGGATAGCTTCACAAGTCTGGCAACTGTGTCAGACCAGACGGTGGTGGGGGTGACTGGTAGTGGGGGTGAAGGTGAGGTAATGAAGGATGTGTTTGCTGTAGTTGTTGTTGGCAGTGTAGTCTAGCATTACACCGCATAGTAAAGGTGCTAAATGTGATATTACACGTGATTTAATATCTGTAAATAATGAAAAGTATCGTCAACCAGAAACAATGCCTAGATCGTGTAGCCAATCAAACGTTAAATGAAACGACGATGTGCAACCCCGCCACCTCCCCACTTTCCTGCCACACCCCCTCCGCCGGAACAAAGGACAGAAAGCTGTGTTTTTACAGTATGTTTACCTTCTGAACATGGCAGGATATATTGTATATATACCATGTGTGGTGTGGCAGATGCATGCGGTGCCTTCCTAGTAATAAGAAAAGCATTCCACAAGTGGTTAGTGTTTTGGTAAAGGGGTGAGGTTAACCCATAGATAAAAATAAGTCTAGATGCCGCATGACACTACTTGAGATGCATCTGTCTGGCCGCCATCTTGGAACGGTCGAGGCAGACGATGTCGTGTTCCTGACAGTGGGCAAAATTGACCACCATTTACGTAGAAATGCTGCTTTTGAGTGCAGAAAGCGTCGGAATACATCGAGTGACACCGATCGCATGAGCTCCGTTGAACGGCTCAACTGTCTGGTTATGCAAACGTCCCTCAGCTGCTTCCCTATCCCTCAAAAGGAAGATTATGGATTGTAGAAGGGAAATTTAACCCTACAGTCCACCGAATTCACGTTTCAGATGAACCAGGAACCACAACCATTACCACCACAACAACAGTCACCACCACCACAACAACCAGCACTACCACCACCACTACCACCACAACACCACCACCACCACAACAACAACAACAACCATAACAACAACAACAACCATAACAACAACAACAACCATAACAACAACAACAACCATAACAACAACAACAACCATAACAACGACATCCACCACCACCACCACCATAACAACAACAACCACCACCACCACCACCATAACAACAACAACCATCACCACCACCATAACAACAACCACAACCATCACCACCACCATAACAACAACCACAACCACCACCTTCACCAACACCACCGCAACAACAACAACCACCACCACCACCATAACAACAACAACAACCATCACCACCACCATAACAACAACAACAACCATCACCACCACCATAACAACAACAACAACCATCACCACCACCAACACCACCGCAACAACAACAACCATAACATCAACAGCCACCTTCACCACCACAACCACCACCATCACCACCACCACCACACCACCACCACAACAACAACAACCATAACAACCACCACCACTACCACCACAATCACAACCACCACCACCAAAACAATAACAACCACCACCACCAAAACAACAACCACCATGACCACAACACCACCACCACCACAGCAACAGCAACAACAACAACAACAACAACTACCACCACCACCACAACAACAACAACCACAACACCACCACCACCACAGCAACAGCAACAACAACAACAGCAACAACTACCACCACCACCACCACAACAACAACAACAACAACAACCACAACAACCATCACCACCACAACCATCACCACCACATCCACCACCACAACCACCACAACAGCAACAACCACAACCATCACAACAACAACCACCACCACCACCACAACAACCACCACCACAACAACCACCACCATCACCACAACCACAACCACATCAACCACAACCATCACAATAACCACCACAACAACCACCACAAAAGCAACCACCACCATCACAACAACCACCATCACTACAACAACCACCACCAGAACAATTACCACCACCACATCAACAACCACCATCACAATAACCACCACCACAACCTCCACTACGACAACAACCACCACCACAAAAACAACCACCATCACAAAACCAACCACCACCACAAAAACAACCACCAACACAACATTTACCACCACCACCACAACAACAACAAAAACCACCATCTACATCGCCATAACAACAAAAATCACCATCATTACCACCACCACCACAACAACAACAACAACAAAAACCACCATCACCACCACCACAACAAAATCCACCACAACAACAAAATCCACCACAACAACAAAAACCACCATCACCACAACAATAACCACCATCATCACCTCCTCCACAACAACATTCATTCTCATAGTGTGAATTCACTCTAAAACAAGCCCAACTATTACATGCTTGACCGCTCCAAGATGGCGGACGCACGGACGCATAGCCGCTGTACTGAAGAATGGGCGATGCGGCATCTAGTCTTATTTATATCTATGGGGAAACCTAGCCACAGGTGTTACTCAAGAGGATGAAGCCAAGATATACACCCACCAGTATGTAGTCATATCGTGACGTTTCATGAAATTCCAAACACTTGTTATGAAACGACTGTACAGGGGAGGACAGAGATGTGAACAAAATGAGGAGCAGATCTAAGTGGCAATTAATGCAGAGACTGAGCTCATTATATAGGGGCCGGCAGAGCTTGATACAACTTGTAAGAAGGACACGCAAATGAAGCCATAGGGGACAAAGAGTTGACAATCCTGCTCTGAACAACAGAAAGAACGACTTACTCTACTATAAGGGAGGAGGGGGGGAGTGAGGTAGAACACGCACTATGGAAGCCACGAGGCGAATCGTGATCAAACATGCAGCATACTGTACGTTAGAATTATACAAAGGATGATGAAATCATAGGCTATGTAACACCTCCACACAAAGAAAAAGGAATTTACAAAGGAAATTTCTTATTACTCTAAAACAATCTGTCTAAAGTCTAGATAAGCAATCTGCAATAACATTTTCTTTCCCCTTGACATGTTGTATGTCTAATGAATACTCCTGAAGAAGTAGACTCCATCTTGTCAATCTCTGATTTTTATCTTTAAACTTACTAAGGAATTTCAGTGGGTTATGATCGGTATAAATGACTATGGGGTCAAAACCAGATCACAAGAAAAATGAAAAATGCTGTAAACCCAAAATCAAGGCCAAAAGCTCTTTCTCAATAGTTGAGTAGTTCTTTTGAGGTGGAATAAACTTCTTACTGTAATAAGATACAGGGTGTTCAATACCCTGATCATCCTCTTGCAGCAAAACAGCCCCAGCTCCTGTATCACTTGCATCAACAGCCATCTTAAAAGGCTTAGCAAAATTTGGAGTAGCGAGCACTGGCTGACTTAATAGGATAGCTTTAAGTTTACTGAAAGAGGATTCACAGTTATCGGTCCAGACAAATTTAACTCCCTTTTTCAGTAGGTCTGTAAGTGGTGATACAAGAATTGAAAAGTTAAGAACAAATCTCCTGTAATAACCTACCATTCCCAAAAATCTTTGTAGCTCTTTCCTAGTGTTACAAAACATGAGATCTCCCTAGCACGTTCAGTCATAGGTACTTGCCAGTATCCCTTTAACAAATCAAACTTACTTATGTACCTAGCCTTTCCGATCTTGTCTATGCAATCTTCCATGCGAGGGAGAGGGTAAGTGTCTGTTTTGGTTATCTGATTAACACGTCTGTAGTCAATGCAAAGCCGCTGTGACCCACCTGGCTTAGGGACTAGAGTGACAGGAGAACTCCACTCGCTCTGACAGGGCTCAGTCATCTTGTGGTCCAACAGGTAGCCAAGCTCCTTCTCAATGAGAGGAACTTTCACTGGGTTCACACGGAAAGGAGGCAATTTAATTGGCTTTGCATCTCCAACATCGACATCATGCATCAACACAGTGGTTCTTCCTGGAGTGGCACGGAACACTTGCGGGTACTCCTGCAGTAATGCCGAAAACTCCTGCCTTTCCTCAGGAGCTAGATGAGAAAGCTTAGTCTGGAGATCATTCATGATATCAGGATTCTTCCCCAAACTATCACTCAGGCTCATGCTGCATGGGAGAACTTCACTTGCAGACTCGGGTGGAACAGCTACAGTGCAGACTGGGTTATTTTCGTCCCGCCTGTGATATAACTTTAGCATGTTGATGTGACAAAGTTGCTTGTTCTTTCTACGATCTGGTGTGGCGATGACATAGTTGACATCACTGAGTTTCTTCTCCACGAAATAAGGACCACTAAACTTGGCTTGAAGAGGTTGCCCATGCACCAGTAGCAGAATCAAAACCTGATCTCCTGGCTGAAAGTGGCGTAACCTGGACTTCTTATCATACCAAGTCTTCATCTTCTCCTGAGCAGCTCCTAAATTCTCTCTCGCCAGCTGTAAAGCAGTGAACAGCCGTTCTTCGAACTTCATCACATACTCCAGCAGGTTGACGTCATCTTCCTCCAACAGCCAGCATTCCTTGAGTAGCTTAAGGGGTCCTCTTACTTCATGGCCAAACAGTAGTTCAAAGGGTGAGAAGCCCAGTGATTCATTTGGAGATTCTCTTGCGGCAAATACAACAATTGGAAGACCTTTATCCCAGTCTTTCTGATGTTCCAAACAGTATTTCCTGAGCATCGATCTGAGTGTTTGATGATATCTCTCCAACTCTCCTTGGGTCTGGGGATGGTAAGCTGAAGACGTGATCTGGGTGATGCCCAACTCTTTCAGAGACTGCTTGAAAACATTTGACATGAAATTACTTCCCCGGTCTGACTGTACCTCCTTGGGTAGACCAAACTTTGTGAAGAACCATAGCATTTCCTTAACCACGTTCTTTGCTGAGATATTTCTAAGTGGAATGGCTTCAGGATAACGAGTAGCCATATCAATCAGGGTCAACACATAAGAAAATCCTGAAGAAGTCTTAGGAAGAGGGCCCACAATATCCACCAACACACGGGTGAATGGCGCCTCAAAAGGAGGAATGGGAACTAGAAGTGCAACCTTTTCGGTCTGATTACACTTCCCCACAACTTGACAGGTGTGACAAGACTTACAATACCAGGACACATCTCTGAAGATACCTGGCCAGTAGAAGTGTTTCAAAATGCGTGCCACAGTCTTCCTCACTCCAAGGTGTCCTGCCAAACTGGAATTATGAGCCACTCTAATGATATCCTGCCTACAAACACGAGGGATGACAACTTGATGTACAACCTCCCATTCACAGTCGGCTGATGCTGTTGAGGGTCTCCACTTTCTCATAAGTACTCCTGACTTTATATAATAACAAGTAGAAGCACCAGCTGACTCTTCCTCACTGCAAGCAGAGTTAGCTAGACCTTTCAACTCAAGGTCAGCAACCTGCAACTCAACCAACTCTTGACGAGACAAATTATCAACACTACGGGGTACTGCCTCATCTGGTGAGTGGTCCAAATTAGCAAGAAAGGTGTCAGCTAGGATAAGATCATCATCCTCATTATCCTCTAAGTAATCAGTAACTTTAGACTTAGCCCTAGTGACAGCACATGAAGAGAACACATCAGGGACATCACAATCCTGGGCCGCAGCCACTGGCTCACTAGACAACTGAGGAGCTGGACACACTTGACTTCCACCAATATCATTTCCAAGTAAGAAAGTTACATCTGACATTGGGAGTGTCTCAACTAACCCAACCATAACGGAACCATTAACAAAACCAGACTCTAAATTCACTCTCCACAGAGGGACAGAGAAGTAATTATTCCCTACACCTTGTAAGATTACAGTTTCATCAGAGGAATTCACATTAGAGCCTAGAACACTGGTCAGCATAAGGGATTGGCAAGCACCTGTATCACGATATATTTTAACTGATTTCCTGTCATTACTGTCCAGAGGACTGACAAAACCATCAGACAGGAAATTAGCACATGAACTCTTGAGAGTGTCACCCACGTTACTGCTCAAAAGAGGAGCTTCATCATGAGGATTTAATTTACCCCTCAAAGCAGGTTCAGTTAACTCAGTTAAAGAATTCTGGGAACTCTCAAGGGTGGACACTAGACCAATTGACTGAATATTTAAAGACTCCTTTTTGTTCACATCACGCTGTCTCCTGAAACATATCTCCGTAGTATGACCAAGCATACTACAATAAGTACATTTACTTTTCTGAAATCTAGAGGTGAAGCTGGTATTTACTTCCTGAGAAACATCATCTTTATTCTCTTTCCTGTTACTTGTACTCTGAGTAGAGGCAACGTACTTACTCTCAGCTTTCCTTTTTTCTTTAGAATATCTCTTGTGAGTGAGAACATATTCATCAGCTAGAACTGCAGCATCAGACAAATTATCTATTCTTTTCTTATCAAGATATAGGCTTACATCTTTATTAATACACCTTTTGAAGTCCTCCCGCAAAATCATCTGCTTAAATTTATCAAAATCAGAATCCACATTCTTAGAATTTAACCACTGCTCTAACAGATCTTCTTTGATTTTTGCATACTCAACATGGGATTGCTTATCTTGCTTATAAGTTGTCCTAAATTTTACTCTATAGGCTTCAGGAACAAGCTCATAGGCCTTAAGAATCAAGCTCTTAACTACATCATAATTATCAGATTGATCCTGAGGCAAAGATGCATAAGTTACTTGAGCTTTACCAGTGAGAACAGTTTGAAGGAGTACTGGCCAATACTTTTTGGGGCCAATTAAAACCTGTAGCTACCCCCTCAAACAACTGAAAATACTTTGTTAAATCAGATTCATTAAAAGGAGGGACAAGTTTAACATTTTTAGCCACATCAAAATCATGAGAGCTAGATGATCCAGTTCCACATGGTTTCATGCGATACTCATGTCTGCCTGAATCCTAGCAAGTTCAGTTTGTGCCTGAGCCTGTATCTGTGCCTCCTGAATACGAGCCTGCTGCAGAGCTAGCTGTAACTTAGCTAATTTAATCTGTGTTTGCTCATCTGGAGGAGTTACATTAAACAAGTTTTTATTAATTATGTCAAGAATTTGATCTTTAGAATGATGAGAGCGAACAGCAATTCCCAATTGTTGAGCAACAAGCTTAAGTTCATTCTTTGTTCTGTTTTCTACATCACACACTGTTTGCACATTTGACAAAAAATCTTTGGCTTCATCAAGAGTAGTAATGGTAGACATCATGAATAAATCACAGTCACAAAATATCAAGCAATATCCTTATGACAATATCCTGAATATCCTGATAAGGAGGTCGCCAAATTTATGTCACGGAACAGAGAAAACTGTCCCGCAAAGTTCCAGGTACAAATCAAAAGAGTTAGGTAAAATTACAAGTTAAAGTTTAATGCTCAAACTAACAACTAAACATTCAGGACTCATAAGGATAATGTAATGGCAAAAACAGGTTAAATATGTGGTTAACTCCAATAGCCGCTATTAACACGAAATTAGCAAGAGTAAATTTATCTAAATCAGCCCTGATAAAATGAGAAAACCGGATAATGCTCAGTTAATGCAAGATATATTATTACAGATACAAAATATTATTAATAATGGCTCACAATATGAACTTCACATGAATCACAAAAACCTCACCAGGCCTACGAATTAACACCTTATGCTATACAGTACAAGAAAAAATGTAATAACACTTATACTCAAATTACACAGCAGCTAGATGGTTGGAGACTTCCTGAGCACTCACAAAAACAACGACTGTACAGGGGAGGACAGAGATGTGAACAAAATGAGGAGTAGATCTAAGTGGTAATTAATGCAGAGACTGAGTTCATTATATAGGGGCCGGCAGAGCTTGATACAACTTGTAAGAAGGATGCGCAAATGAAGCCATAGGGGACAAAGAGTTGACAATCCTGCTCTGAACAACAGAAAGAACGACTTACTCTACTATAAGGGAGGAGGGGGGGAGTGAGGTAGAACACGTACTATGGAAGCCACGAGGCGAATCGTGATCAAACATGCAGCATACTGTACGTTAGAATTATACAAAGGATGATGAAATCATAGGCTATGTAACAACATACATATATATATATATATATATATATATATATATATATATATATATATATATATATATATATATATATATATATATATATATATATATATATATATATATATATATATATATATATACATATATATATATATATATATACATACATATATCTATACATACATATATACATACATATACATACATACATATATATATACATACATACATACATATATACATACATATATATATACATACATAGATAAATATATACATACATATATATATCCATACATACATATATATATATATATATATATATATATATATATATATATATATATATATATATATACATACATACATACATACATATATATATATACATACATACATACATATATATATATACATACATACATACATACATACATATATACATACATACATATATATATATATATATATATATATATATATATATATATATATAGTCAGTAGTAATGACACTTTCGTAGAAAAAGTGCTTCCTCAGAGCACGCCATAAGTTCTACAAACGAACTACACCTCACGGAAGGACACAAGAGTAAATGCCAGGGACAAGGCCAACACACAACTGCACTGGCTAGCTACCCAGACGTCTGTACCGGTCACACACACACACACACACACACACACACACACACACACACACACTGATAAACTACCCAGACATCATCACACAAACTGCCAATAGGCAAATTGACCGATTACCCATGCCAGGATTCAAACTCTAGTTTGAGCTGTAAGAATAAAAACTGATTTAATGTCTTACTTTATCGTCACATTTTAGTCTTTCATTGTTTTATTATCACATTATATTGTCACGTAGGTTTTATTATCACATTCCATCGTCACGTAGGTTTTAGAAAATACAATTTTACTCAAGAATACTGTTTGTTTGTCTATGTCAGTATATTACCCCATATTAGTCAATATGCCAAGAAAATCTATCAGAATTTTAGTCACTTTGTAAATTGTGTGCAATTTTTAGCTGATTTCTCAATTGACTGGGTGAACCAGGCAATTCACATATTGCCTGAAAAGTTCAGTCACTTTACAAATTGTCTGGATTTAGATATTGACTGTAACATATACGTTGCGAGTGACGAGAAGGGTGGGTGGTGAACTGAATGAACGTAAGGCAATGATTGATTGTGTGTCTGTTGATGAAAGAATGAGAAGGTGTGTAATGGATGTAAGAGCGTATACAGGTTGGGGGAGTGGAGTTTCGGACCACAACTTGGTGGTGGTCAGAATTAAAGTACAATTAAAATGGAGAAATAGAACAAATGAACGACATGAGGCAGTCGTACATACAAGGAGGGTGGAAAAGTTACAAGTGGAAGGAAAAATGGCAGAATATAGGAGGGAAGTGGAGGAGCGATTGGGAAAATATAAATTGGAGCAGATGGGGACGTGGAAGGTGACTGCAAGATATTCACAGAAGAAATCTGTGCATCATGTGAGGTCGTGTGTCGGGTGAAGAGAAGACGAAAGGGGGTGCAGCGAATAGCATGGTAGGCTGAAGAGGA